>NW_006760387.1:2389214-2443288 GCF_000271605.1 Fomitiporia mediterranea MF3/22
GGTAGTAGTAAGAGTCAGTACACATATAGTTTATAAACAACACTCTCAAGGGACAGAAGTCCTGAGTTCTAGTACAGAAGGGTGTAGAACCCTTAGGACTGAAGGTACAAGAGTGGAGAATTGTAACAGTAGAGATGTATTCCAAAATTCCTTTACTATGTCCTTGATTTTTCTAATAGACTAGTTCCTGCAAATGTAATGCCTTACACTTGTATGAGTAGAATGTCTCCAAGTGTGTACTCTTTTACTTATAATAACCAACTGTGATACAAAACTGGATATCCTGTTAAGCCTAATGTCTGAATACTAATTACAGAGTGTAACCTAGAGTGTAATATTCATCCTTGAATGAAAATATTGTCTCAAATTCAATAAGATTGTAAGGTATGAGCCTAATATTACTAGATATGTGTCTATATGTATAGTATCTCTGTGCACAATAAATGTCTTACTGTGTTCTCATACTGTTTCCTTGTGTCTCAACTTGTTCATGTCTTTGTAAGTTGACTGATTCAATTCCTGAATTGTCTGAGTATACTTTCAATGTCTCATAGTGTGATGTTCTATCACACTGTGTCTAAGTAGCATTCTCTACTTTCCTGAATGCTGTAACTGTCTGTATGCTACAATGTTCCATGTATGTCTTAATAAAATGTCCTGTCTGTATGTGTAGTAGTGCTGCCTGAAGTCCTGAGTGTATGCTGCCAATTCTCTGTTCATTTGGCAAATCTATGTGTGAATCAATGTGTTCTAGTATTGACTTCCTGTCTTTCTGTGTCCTTGTCCTTGTTCTAATGTATTCTTTCCTTGTGTACCTGTTGTGTATCCTGTTTCCTGTAGTACTGATACTGTCTAGTCCTATAAAGTCCTTTGTAAAATTGTTCTGTAGCAATTCATGTAAGAGAAATGTATGTTCAAACATGTAGATTGTATGCTCAAAGAGTGTGTATATAATGTAATGTATGTGCCTCTTACCCTCTTGTTGAAATATGACTTCATTTTCAGTGTAAAATGTCTGGTACTATTCTAGAACATATCTGTAGTGTCTGGAGAGGTTCTCTGTATGATTTCATACTTCAAACTGATTGTAACTACTCATTCCTAGAGTAGATTGAACTGTATCATTGTTCAATAGATGTCCTAGAGCTTCCTGATACTCTATTTCCTTCTATAGTATTAAAGTATTATTCCTGAATGCTTAAATAGTCTGTTCAGTCATTACTAATTCACTATCACTCTGATCTTTGCTGACTGTATGTGTATTACCTTTGCTTTCCCTTGAAGTAGTGTGATAATCTGTTTGAGCAGATTGTGTGGATTGTACAGATTGTCCAGGTTCTGAACCTGTTCTCTGGCTTGAAGTTGCCCTCTGAACTTCTGTACTTTGTTCCATATGATGTGTATCCATTCCTGATCTCAGTAGTGTCTTACTATTATTGTAGTGTATAGATTGTAGTAGTTTTACATCCTGTAGATTGTAATTGTCATCCTGTAGCTTGAATAATACAATTCTTACTGTGTATCCTAAGTATATGTGTGCTAGCACATCCATTTGAGTGTCTACAATGTTCATAATACGTCTGATAAAGTATCCTGAGTCTATTCTAATGAATCCTGACTGTCTGAAAGTGTATTTTACAATGTAATACCTTATGTTCTCCTAAAACTGTGTTCTGTACAATATATCCTTGTAGTCTGAGCTGGTTCTAACGTTTCTGAACAATTCTTCATCATGAACTGAATAGTTTCATAGCATAACATTCAATTGTACCTTATAGAACAATGTTCTATACAAATTACTTCAATTGTACTCATTACTGACTGTTTCTTCAATCCTGAAGATGGAAATGTCTGTTCTAATGTCAACTGACATAGTTCCTTTGTAGTACTCAATACTAATCCTGTATCTCTCTCTGTACTGAATAGAATTGACTGTGTATGTGTATGTCTGTGTCTTTCTATTACTGTTAATATATTTCCATGCCTAATACTTATTCTAAAGTAGTATTATTGTATTCTTAATGTATATACACTTTGCCTTGCTCAATGTGCCAATGTCTGTCTTCCAATACATTGTGTAGCCTTCTAACTTAATAGAATACCTGTGTAAATTGTTTAGATTGAAATATTTCTTAGTATCCAAGAGTAGTCATAGTTTATAGTCTAGTAATACTTGATAGATTGTCCTGCTTGTACAGTTTACTATTTGTATTGTCTTGTAAACTATAATACTATCTAGCTAGTTATATTCTGATTGTCTAACATTCTCAGGTCCTTTCCTAATGTCCTAGTATACATTCCTGTTGTCTGTGAACAGCCTGTATTTCTTAAGAGCATTGTTTCAATTTGTGGCTCTAAGAATTAGTAGTAGTGTCTCTGAAGTGTTCTTGTATGTGTTGTCTTGTGTCTGTAGCATCTTAGATTCCTTGAAACAATAGTTGTATGTGTGTTTCCTAGTCCTTTCCATGTGTCATACATATCTGTAGTCCTGTAGAATCCTTTCTACACTGTATGCCTGTGCTTTCAAGTGTAAAATGTTATTGTATGCTTTATACAGTTGTCTGTGCTTTAATATAGCTATCTAGTACTGTTTCATACAGTTCTACTTGTTCACTGTACTATTCCTTAGTCCTGTAGTCCTATAGAGTCTCAAATATACTGAATTTGCCCTTTCAAATGTGTTGTTCACATGCCTGAACTTGTGTTCTGTTACTGAATCCTTAGTATTGTCTTCACAAAGTATCCAAATTGATAAAACATGTATATTGCTGCTAGATATGTAAGAATCTATATCATAGTCTGTGATTGACTCCAATTCTATGTAGTTCTCACTGTCCAAGTTGTCTGCTAACTTATCTAATGTGGTGTAACTGATACTGACATTACTAGATGATGAACAATTATCCTACAAATTGTTCAATGTGATTGTATTACAAGTAGGACAATTCCTGGCTAAGTGGTCATCTTGTTCACAAATGAAACATAGTCCTTTTACTCTCATTTTGTCCAATTTCGATTAGGAATAATGTTTGAAACCTATAGCATATGTTCTGTGATTGTTTTCTGTCTTACTTTCATACTAGTCATTGTTCCTCAATGGATAATACAGTTGCCTGGCCTTTCCTTTGGCATTTGCACTACTAGTATGTATAGTATCCTGACTAGAGTCACTGTGATCTGAATCATTGCTTTTACTATCCTATAGAGTGAATTGATTGTTTCCTAAATTATCAGAGCTGTCTGTATACAAATAATCACTCTAAGAATCATTGCTACATCCTTACAGATGGAATTGATGTCTAGAATCTATGTGCCATTTGATTCCTATGGATTCATTTGCTTTTTCAATACTCTCAAGCCTACCCTTGAAGATTGAGTAATCTATAGTGTCTGGATTCAAGCAATCTAATTGTAATTGCCTCTAGTACTTGGAATTCAATCCATACCATGCCTGTCTAGTCAAATCTTGCTGAGAAATGTTTCCTAGATTTGTAGCTTTCATCTCTAGATTGTACAAATAATCCTGAACATTCCTATTACCTTGTTTCAAAGTATTGAACTCTTTCCACAGTATTTCAGCAAAGTTGGAAGGGAAACAAAAGTCTATAAGTCCTCTAAAGAATTGAGCAAGTGTCCATCTATGCTCATGGTTTGCAATCTTTTGCAAATAGAAATTCATTACTTTTCCCTTAATAAAACCTAGTATTATCCCTACTTGGCTCTTAGGGAAATGATAAAGTCCTGATTGTTTCATGTACTGATTGACTTCAATAACAAACTTCGTATACTTCTACAAGTCTGGTTCACCTGAGTATACTGTAGAAGCTATTGGTTCTGTACTACACATCTGTATCTTCAATTTGAGGAGTTCTCTGTTCTGTTTCTTCCTCAAGCATTTCTTATGCTTCTTAGTAGCTTCTGTATCACTTGAATCAATGTCTGACAGTTCGAATAAAGCATTACTTCAATTGTAGTCATTAGATGAAGAGGAATCCGAATTATCACTGTCTGGGTGTGATCCTGGGTTGAAATTTCCCTTTCTCTGTATCCTAGAGCTCTGTATTGCTCTGTATACATAGCTATTCTTTGCTAGGCTCTCTGAAGGTCTTACTGATGCAAATCTACCTTTCTAAACATTATTCAGTGCTTTGCTATGCCTGTGTCCATTGTTTGTTCTTGAACTACAGTTGGAGCTATTCTTATACTTACTATACTCAATATGTGGCTTTGAACTGTATAGTTTGCTACACTCTGAATTGATATTGTTCTCACTAATACTACTAGTGTATGCCTTGCCTGGGACTGCTTTCAATTGTGAAGTATTGCTATAGGATTGTGTTAGAATGTGTATTCTTAGGTTATCACACAAGTAATGAGGGTGTAGACCCTGATAATGATATGTATTTTGTTAATAAGTTGTTTGTTTTTATATTATTCGTCTGTCTGTATGTCTTAGATATCTGATGTATCATTATCTCATATCCGATACTTATTGTGTATCTGATACATGTCTTGTATTGTGTATCTGATACATGTATCATAGTTCTGTGTCTGTTCTGTTTGTATGTGTATTAATTATTTTACTAATACTGTATTGTCCATAATTGTATCATTGATTGTAATACATGTTAACAGTCCCTTTCAAACATTTACAAGACCTATTAAGTCTGTAAGGTGTTTGATTTTCGGAACATGTAATGATTTAGTTAGGATGTCTGCCCTTTGATTGTCTGTTTGAACATACTTAATATTAATAAGTTGTTCCTCAACATAACATTTAATAAAATTGTGTTGTAAGCCAATATGCTTGGTTCTTGTTGAGTATTTCGTTTCGTCTGCTTCTATAGATGTAATTACTGCTTGGTTATTGTAATAAATATTTGTAGGTGCATCAGAGATCTGCAGTATCTCATCTGCTAGGTATTGTAATGCTATAGCTTCTTGTATTCCATTTGATAGTGCTATTATTTCTGCCTTGTATGTGGATAAGGATACTAATTTTTGTCCTTTACTTGACCAAGATATAAGCAATTCTCCTAAGAAGAATGTGTATCTGGATATTGCTTTATTATTTTCTTGCATCATTCTGTCTGCATTTGTATAACCAGTAATATTATTATGGTTTCCTTGTCCGAATATTAACCATTTATCTTTGGTTCCCTTTAAGTATTGTATGCAATACACTACAGCATTATAATGTAACATACTCAGGGATTTTAAGTGTTTTGCAAGTTGAGATGTTATAAACACTATGTCTGGTTGTGTACAATCCACAATATATTACAAGGATCCAACCATATTCATATACAGTATTTTGGACATAAATGTGTGTTCATCTTCTGGTAGATTATTGTCTGTAACTAATTGTGTATTTGGTTGCATAGGTGTTTGTAAATTCTTTTTGTTTTGCAAGTTATATCAAATTAATATGTTCTCAATATAATGTCTTTGTCTCATCATTATCATCTGTTCGTTTCTGTTACATTTGATTTCTATGCCTAATAACCAATGTAATTCGCCTCTGTCTGTAATTTCTATATGCAATTGTAAAGAGTTTTTAATCATATCAATAATATTATTACTTTGCACAACAATAGTTATATCATTAACATGGATTAATAGTATTGCAACTGTATGTTCGTTTTTCTTTGTGTAGAATACTGTAAAGTTGTGTTCCAATTGTGTAAAACCAATTGTATTAAGTATTCAGCATAAAGTTTTATACCATTGTTGTCTGGCTTGTTTTAATCTGTATAATGCTTTGTGCAATTGTAATACTTGTCCAGGTTTTAACTTTATTAAATCACTCAATGGAGGTTTAATAAATATTATTTTATCATTATCAAGTTCTCTATTTAAGTATGCAGATTTGACATCTATTTGATGTATCTTGTAGTTCTTTAAACATCCTCATACAATTGCAAGTCTTATTGAAGATATGTGTACAGTGGGTGCAAATAGATCATTATTATAATAATCTTTGCTGTCTTGCTGAAATATTCCTTGTACAACTAATCTAGCTTTTTGTTTTTTGATAGAATTATCTGCTAGACGTTTTGTTTTATATACAAATTGTGTTCCTATAACATTTGCATTATTAGGAGGATATACTGTCTCCCATGTATTGGAGCATATTAATTGTTGTACTTTGTTGTCCATAGCTTTATTCTAAAGCTTGCAATCACTTCTATTGATTGCTTCTTTATACAATAATGGATCTGCCATTATTTCTGTATGTAGATTGTTAAATTCATTAAGATAACTCATAATATTTGTTTCATCAACATATGATAAACCTTTTGAGTGTTTACTAGGTAAATTCGTTTCACCTAAACGTTCTGTAGTTTTGCACTTTCGAGTAGAGTGCTGTAATTGTATAGTTCTGTCGGATTCTCGATCAGATTCATCAGATTGCATATTGTTTGCCAACTTTTGTTCATTTTGTATTTTCTGTTGGTGATTCACTTTCTCAGAAAGTATTCCCTTGTCTTCCAAGGTTGCACCAGGGTTTTGTTGTAAATGTGGAGCCGTTCTGGAGTGATAGTTTGGATCATATTGTCTGGGAGAAACGTACTGAAGATGTTTAATTATTCAGGGAGTGTCTGTTCGAGTTTCTGGGACATCCAAACTTATCCTGTTTCCTTTGGGTTGTGTTCCAGTGTGTGTCTGTCTATTGTGTACTTGGTGGCAGTATTCGTTTCTGTTGCTTGGCCCTTTTGACTTTGTGTTGCCTGTCCCATCAGACTCAGGTGGATTGTTATCCCCCTCTATATCCAATTCGTTTCCTTGGATTTCTTCCAAGTCCCCTTCAATTTGTGAAGGTTTTGCATTGAGGAATTGTATATTACATTTGATAGTTATTTTTCTATCATACTATGTAATATGACCTTTAGAATTATCATTGAAACCTATCCACTGTCTGTAATAACCTCTGTCTGTTATTTTAGATAGGTTTTTGTTCTGTATTATAATGTATTGACCAAATTCATGTATGTTATCAATACTAGCATTGTGTCTGTATTGTTTATAATAAGGAGTTATGTATCCTATTACTCTTCAAGGAGTTCTATTGTGAATATATGCCTGCAACATTGCTGCTTCTGCCCATAGGCATAATGGAATGTTTTGCAAAGTAATAGAGGCACATATTTGTTTAAATATTGTTTTATGTGTCTGTTCTGCTACTCCATTTTGTTGCAGTGTATGTTTTACTGTTAGTCTGGATTTTGTTCCTTGACTAATTAAGTATTCTTGAAAGAATCTTCTGCAAAATACTCTATTGTTATTACTTTGTAATTGTTTTATTCGTATTCTGTATTGTGTAAATATGTTTGTGCTCCATTAAACATACTGAGTATATGCATTGTCTTTTGTCCATAATTTTAATAAAGATACCCAATGTGTTGTATTGTCAACTAACATCAATAGATATCATATATTCTTATATCCTTCATGGGATACTGGACCTATTATATCCATATGTATTATATTACTGTAGTTTGCACTTATTTCCAAAGATCTTGTTTTTGGATGTGCTGTTTGTTCAATGTTTGCTTTTATACAGTCAACACATTGTTTCTCATTGAAGTTTGTTATCTTTTGAGATAATATTGTTGTATCTTTTTGTAATAAACGTTTAATATAATCATAACTAATATGACCAAGACATTTATGTAGATTGTAAACACTGATTCCACTCATGGAATTCATATAATGAGTGTTTCTTAATGCATATAGGTTGTTTTCAAGTTTAATTGTTCCTATTTTGTGTTGTCTGTGATGAATAATGCATTCTGATTGTTTAAACATGAATGCAAAACTGTCATTGCATAATAATGCTTGACTTATAAGTGAAAAGTTTAAATCCGAATGATAATAAACATTTTTCAACATTATTTTACTAATTACAGGATTATGTGTATTTCCTGAATTTCCCTTTTTAATTTCAATAATCATATCTCTAGCTTTTGTAAGAGTTACTGTTAATTTGTTTGCAAGTGTAACTGTTATCAGGGATACGTTTTGTACGTTCATAAGACAAAAGTAATACAGTGTAGCATGTATTGTTACACCAGAATCAATTATATTGATTGTATTAGGGATATAATTATTTATTAATGCATTATTTTTGTCCAAAATATTATTATAACATACCCAATTTGTAAATGGGTCGTTTGTGTTTGTGTCCACAATAGTATTTGCCTGCTGAGAGGCTAGTATCTCTGTCATTTCAACTTCTAGTACCTGTTTGATATATGTGCTTACATGTGCTGTAGTTACTACTGGTACAGGCTTCACTTCTGTTGCTTCTACTGTATTAGCCAAAGGATTAGACTTTTTGACTCAGGCATCTAGTGTTGATTGAGTCAGTGACTTCTGGCAATCACAGGAGAAGTGCCCTGATTTGCCACAATTGTAGCATTTTGATACAGAAGTCAATTTGCTTGTATTTTATTAATTCCTTTATTTCCACACTTTTTATCTTTTGTACAAAACATATTTGCCTGTCCACATATTGTAGGCTTGTTATTATTATATTGTAAAGGATTTTTAATGCAAAAATCGTTAAACACTTGATGTAGTACTGTAATAAGTCTTTGCAGCTTAATAGGTTGATACTCAGATTCAGGTTTCCTGTTGTAAAATATATCTCGAGCTTGTTCCATAGCTGTAATAGTACCACTATATTCAGAAGGAGTTGCAGTGTAAATAGCTGCTCAATACATAGTGTCTGTAGGTTTTAAATTGTCTGCTACAAGCTGTGCATATATCTGCTCTAGCTTATCAAGTGTTTGTCCAAAGTTTTTAATGTGATCACTACATTTAAATAGCAAAGACTCATTGTATGCTTTATGTGTAACTGTATGAGGGTTGAAGTGTTCTTCTAATCTGCTCATAAGAGTTTTAATTGACATTCTGGTATGCATAAAGTTAGCCATTATATGATCTACTACTTTATCAATTATTAATGTATAAATTGTGTGTGCAACCTTAATGTCTTCAGGCTTTGGTTCATTTGTGAACAAGTATGTATAGCCTGTTGCTACAATAGTAGAGTTAATCCAATACTTCCATATTTTGAATCCAGATGCATCCTTTAGTTGTACAATGTTATGTCCAAAGTGTTTAGGGACATTAGCAGGTTTGCAGTGAGTAGGATTTGTCCTGCTTGTCTGCTCTGAGGATGTAGATGGATTTGTTACAGTTCTGTTTAATGCATACATATTGTGGGTACTTGGGGAGTCCATTATAGATGTATAGTATTAATACAAAGTAGTGTAGCATAGTCTTGTAGTAGTAATATGAGGTGTTAAGCAGAGAGTACAAGGCTCATAACTTGTTAGAATGTGTATTCTTAGGTTATCACACAAGTAATAAGGGTGTAGACCCTGATAATAATATGTATTTTGTTAATAAGTTGTTTGTTTTTATATTATTCGTCTGTCTGTATGTCTTAGATATCCAATGTATCATTATCTCATATCTGATACTTATTGTGTATCTGATACATGTCTTGTATCATGTATCCAATACATGTCTTGTATCATGTATCCAATACATGTATCATAGTTCTGTGTCTGTTCTGTTTGTATGTGTATTAATTATTTTACTAATACTGTATTGTCTGTAATTGTATCATTAATCATAATACATGTTAACAGATTGTTTGTTCCTTTTATTTTTGTGAGGGATACTCTAATGTCCTGAAAAACTCAATGTTTCTATTTGAGACCACATATATCCAGGTATTTCACTTTCTCTCTTATTCCTGGACCTGGCTAGAGTGTTGTATCCATTATAGTACTCTTGTACATTGCTCCTGTACAATGTGTAGTCAATATTTACTATGTATAAGGTTAAACACTTGATTTTGTAGGTGTATGCTTGGTTTTCACCCTCTAGATCAAGTACTGATCCTTGTAGTTCTAATATACATTCACTTTTGCTATCCTCAAAGTACTGTTCTGTTAATGTAATGTCTGTTTTGCTTGGATAGTCTGAATCAATTTCACAATCATATTGAATGCCTGACAGTTCCGGTTTTCATTCTGTTCCTTGTGCTTTGTGTATTCCTCTTACTTTACACTTTTCTTTTGCTTTCTACAAATGCAATTGTTTGTCTGGACTCTTGAGTGTTTCTTCTACACTCTTAGATCAATAGTTCTGATCTCTATTGTCTGTGGGTACTATAGCATGTCTGGCTTTCGTTCTGTAGCCTGCCTGAAGCATTTCACACTTTTCTGTTACTATACTATCAAGTCTGCTCTTGTTTGATGAAGGAGTTGCTTTCTCCTCTTCCTGATACATTCTATCAAATTTGTACATTCTCTTATTCAAATCATCAATGTCTATTGAACTGTGGAATAGGCTGACATGTCCTATGTCTATCTCAATTGCTCTGGCTCTTACAATGTGTCTAAAGGTCTTACTTACCTTCTGAAAATCTTGTTCCTCATCAGATCTCTGTAGTTCTGATACCTAGCTCTTCTAGCCTTTGTTACTCTTGTTCTTTGAGTCCTGGCTACTTTCTTTACTACTGAAAAGGGTCTTAGATGTCTTATTACCCTCTACATTACTGTTGTTAATGTGTTTCTATTCTGAAGTAAGTACACTCACTGGATACTTATCTACACTCTCACTAATACTAACTATATACACTCTGTAACTCTTGTACTAGCTTGCAAATTCCTTGATGCTTACTGTTAGCTCTCTATATTGACTTGGTGAATCCTCAAACCAAATCACCTGTCCTCTATCAAGTGAATCCTCAAACTCAGTAGTCTGAAATTGATAGAGTAAATCCTCAAGCTCAATTGCCTGTACTTAGTGAGTGAGTTTACAGGCAATAGACAACAAGATTATCCATTGAATATTGATGACAATGTGGCTACTGAGCCTTGACTGATGATTCCTAGAGAGTACCCAAGTCTAGATATTGATACTAACATGCTAGGAAGTAAGTCCTTATCCCTTGTAGGCTGGAGGCAACCTAATGAACTTATTCCAGGTGATAAGTCCTTGTCTACATAAGGCTGGAGGCACTCTAATGAACTAGTACATACTAATAATGTAGAATTAAGGTATGTAATTGTACCAGCACATATAGTTAGTCAAATGCATACTGTAGAGCAGAAACTAGTGAGTACTCACACTACTAGGCTTACAGGAATAGTAAATAGTAGTACAAAGAGTAGAAACACTCAGGCAATTAGATTCAAGGATTTGTCCAATCAAGTACAGAAGGTCAAGTTTGAGGATTCAAATGTACACCTGTTTGTTCCTTTTTACTGTTATGGATGCCTGGTCCTCAACCCATCCAATCAATACAAACCTCTAGTGTATCTAGTACTAGTCTATATTAATATGTGTTAATGTGTTCTAGAAGCATTCTATAGTGTTCCAAAGCATTGTGAACCTACTAGGGGCTAATCTAGTAAGTAGTCTCTGTTTCTACTCGAAAATTGTAACTTTACTCACTAAAAATTCCTGAGGGGTACTAGACAATGAGGGAGACCTAGGGTTGATCAGACCCTTTGGTTCCTCAGCATCTAGCAAGGGGTTTCAGTGCTAGGTGGGTACAGTCAAAAATATGTAAGGAAACTCACTGTTCCTCACAAGAGAATTCTAATTGCTCTTAGTTCACTCAACTACTGACTAGGATAACCTAGTACTCAAGTGAGGGGTCAGGGGAAAAGAATCCCCTTTACCCAGCAGTTAATACTGTCTTTTATAAGGGTATACATGTGTAGATACATGAGGAGGAAGTGTAACTAACTACAATGAGAATATATGTGCTTGTGGGTCCTACTGTGTAATGATCTGACACAATCAGTAATGTAGTAATAATAAAATACAAACCAGTGAATCAAATCCTTACAGTTTGTTATACACCAGAGATGCTTTTCTGCTCAACATTGTTGTATGTAGTATACTTCTCTGTATTTAGGTATATAATCCATAGTATATTTGTTTGTAATATGTTCAATAGTGTTATGTATAGTATGACCATCAAAGATTTTAGAGAAAATGTCTCTTATATAGGTATATTATTGTTGGATTCATTGGATTCACTTGTCAGATTCAACAGATTTGCTTTGAATTTGTTACAATAACTTTATAATTGTGTTTTGTGGGATGTACAACATTAAATAGTGACATAGTCAATATTTCTGCATCATTTAATTGTTCACTATGTTTCAATCAATCATTTGTTATGTTTTATGTTTTGTGAATATATACTGTTATTACTCCCCTTCAATTTGAGAAGGTTTGCTTTGAGTAGTAATTGGCTTTTGTGTATAATTGATTCATTCATACGTTTTTGTTATTCTATTATTTGTTTAAGCATTGTATGTGAATGTGTGAATGTGTTTTGTTGAATAATTTCAATGTTATTTGTTATCTTTGTCTGATTTAGTTATTAATTCTTTTTAGCATTATACTGAATGTTATTTGAGTTTATACTCAAATAGATTGCATGTATGCTTGTGTATTTTGTTTGATTGTTATGTGTACATCCAAATAGTTTGTTATTTGGATAAATATAATCCATTGTATTGTTTAGCAATGTTAAGTTTGCATATTTTGTTTGTTATATTTGCATACATTGAGTAGTGCATTATTTCGTTTTGCTCAGTATCATTTGTCTTCCATTTGATAACAAAAGTATTTAAGCTATTGTGTTTCGTTTCTGTTTTGTTTATTAATCTTTATTCTTTTGTAATGGGTGTAAGCTTCAAGTAAGGCTGTTAATGAAGAATACACTGTTATGATATCATTTGAACTTCAAATAGTTAATGATATTTGTTATTTATTGATCATAGATATATTCTTTGTGAATAAATATCTTTCTGCCGTTTGTAGTAATCAATTAAATCCATCACACATTGTGTTTAATTATTAGTAAAGCATCTGATTGAGTTCCAAACTTATGTTTGTTTCTTTTGGATTTTGTTCCAACATTTGTTTGTCTTTTGTGTACTTGGCAGCAGTGTTCTTTCCATCACTTGGCCCTTTAGACTATCCAATGTTAGGCTCTAATGTTTTCAAGGCATTAGTTATTTTGTTTTGTGTCTGTATTATTGTCAAGTTTTTAAGTGACGTTTAATTGTTTATAACATTTTGTATGTTAATGATAGTTTTTCAATGTGTCTGAAATATGTTTATATTGTTTAAACTGTTTGTATTAATTGTATTGACTTAATACTTTGTTATCATGTATATCTTATTGATACATTATATTGTTACAATGTATTTGTAACTATTGTTCGTTTGATTGCATTTGCATATAACTTTGTGTTATTTAATAAATAATAGTTTTATGTGTTCAAATACATTATTATTACTTTGTACGTTTGTATATTTGTATATCTATGCAATATATTTTATTATTTCATTGTATACATTCGTATATCTATGTGATATATTTGTATATGGTAAATATATGTTATTTATTGTGACAGTGTGTTCATGATAGTATAAATCGTTTTTATATTTGAGTTATTATACTTTAGTTGCATTTATACTCTCATTTTCATATTATTTGTTTGTCTAATCATTATTAGATTGATTGTACATTCACAATAGTATTTCTTTATATTATTATTATGCTTTGCTAGCATTATTCTTTCATTTATAGTATTAATCATTTGTATTATTAATATAATATCAAATGTTTGTTTGTTATGTGAGATGTTATTATTATAACATATCTCTGTAGTGTAAGATGAAGTAATTCAGTGTTTGGATATAGTATCACTGGGTATTCATTGTATTTAAAGTAACTAATCTGTCCAAAGTTATTTTAATAAATCAATGCACGTTTGGGATGCTTAGACAGGTGTGTCTAGGTCCTTGTAGATAGTATGTTCTGGTTACAAGTATTGTAGCATATCTTGTTATATAAAGCAATTGTAGTCTTCAGGACAAGACAATTTGCATTTGGTATGCTCAGATGGGAGTGCCAAAGGTTTGTAGACGAGTAGAATAGATCATACATGTAGAATCAAGTGGATTCAGCATTAAATAAAGTAGTTCGATGTTACTTATCAAGTATAACACAATTGAGTGTATCTAGTCATTTGTACTATGGTGTATAGTACACTGAAGCATTTGAGATGACAATTGTGGTGTATATAGTCATGCATATAACTACTGAGGGGGAAATCATAATTGTAGAGATGATGATTTTGAAGTGTTGTGTTTGTAGAGGGTAAGATAAAAGTATAGTAACAATGTAGATATGAGCAGGGAGTGTAAGGCTCATAACCTGTTAGTGTGTTGAGGTTGCAATGTTTCCTAAACAATAGGAAATATTCTTCTGTAGGTTTGCACACTGCTCACAAGGATACTAAGAGTTAGTCACACTAGTAGGGGTTTAGTGGACTCTGCTCATAGTGTGTAGGTGTCAATACAAGTTGACTGCATGGTTTGTAATGAGCTTCATTGTCCTTAGATTAATGTATTATATACTATCTAATATTGTATGTCTTGGATGTATGTCTCAGAAGACATGTCTCAGCAATAGTGTATATTTGCAAGACGTTTGCATGATTTGAGACATATGACACATTTATCTGAAATAAATGTTAACATATACAGATGTAGACAGTATGATGCAAGAAGGGCATTGTACAATATCAGGATATGCATTTTACTTGAGCAATTCATTAGTTTTGTAGCCAAGTAAAAGACAAACACTAGTAGCAAATTCAATGTATAAAGCTGAATTAATAGCTCTTGTAAGAGGAACACAAGAAGCAATCACACTACTCATTTAGATGAAGAGATTCTGCAGGTCTCTGAAGCACCAATTAATATTTATTGTGATAATGACACTGTCATACAAACAGTTACATCAGACAAACTCAAATACTTAGAACAGACAAAGCATTTAGATTATAAGAAAGATTTTATTAAATGCTATATTGAGTTAGAGTACATAAATGCAAAATACATACAGACAAACAATCAAAGAGCAGATATATTAACAAAAGCACTATATGTACCACAAGTCAAACATCTTACCAGTTTACTCAGACTAGTAAGAGTTTGAAGGGGAGTATCACAAGATGATGAGTTTATCACAAGACAATGACTTCATAATGTCTCAGTTAGAATACATACAATATAAGGACAAGAGACACTGAGCAGTCAATTGTCACCTTGCCCCTTGTTCTTGTGTGCCTTCTCTCTTCACACCTCCCTTTGATAGTAAGTAAAATTAACCTACAACACTAGCTCCTCCTATTCGTGTATTCAATTCCAGGTGTGGTTGTATCAACAACTACAAAAATGTGTGGATAGCATACCTTATCCTCGTTTGTAGTGCGACAGGTGAGTCGTTCGATATCATATCATCTCCCTGGAAGTCTGCTCAGATTACCCTTTACTCTTCCTTCCCTCCCACCCATAAGTCGCATTTGGCCTTCTACTAACAAGGGCTGTAATCTATTGTAATTTGGTTGTATTTTTTCATTGTTCATTGAACATTCACTGAATGGGCCCAGATCGTGATTCAAAGTCGTTTGGTACTCTCTTGAAGGAACTGCTCACTGGAGGTCTGTAATCCTTTGATTGCTTGGATCTATTGTGACTAATATCGAGTAAACACGCATAGGAGCAATGTACTTCTTGAGTGTGATCTGTGAGCCCCTGTTTAGAAACACGTGTCCCATTTTGGATTAACAACGGCATCTAAACTACAGCTGTGGCATTCATAAACATGATGCTACTACTCTCTGAACCGGTGCAACATACAGCCAGCACATTTGCAACTTTTTGCTGACACTACTGTAAAACAGACCCCTTTGAATGGCATCTTCTTGACGTATAATCTAGTGATTTCTGACTATAAATATCAAAACTGAATCTTCGATTCTAGCCTAGAAGGAGTTCTCTGCTGCGTTATAAGCAACCGTCTTCTCTTGCAAATTCGGCGAGTCGACAGCAGGCAACGCGCTGCTGAGGTCTCAGCTCAGATCGAGTCGATGAACTTTACACCGAATCCTGCAATCTTCCACGACGAACCTTCCCTGGTCCCGGATGGCGAAATTAGTTCTTTAGAGACTGTTGGCTCTTCATAGATGAGCACAGGTCGTCTCAAAGGATTGAGAGAAATGAAAAGCATTCGAGTCGTTTGCAATACTGTCAATTTTGTACTTTGTGATGTAGACATAGCCTGGCAATGAGATGACCCTCGATTAAATGTTGACAACTGCATGTACGGGTCTGGAGAGTCAAATACACACATATTATCAGCCTCCAATATTCATCTGGTAATTTCTGGGACCCAAAAATTGAGAGATATCTAGAAAGGCAAAGTCAATACACCAAAATCTTCCACTTGCAACATCCTTTGATCTTTACTTTATACAGCAGGTAAATGCTCGCGCGAGGCGTGTTTACTTTCTTCCCCTCCATTTCCATCTCCTAAACCATTCAAGATCCCAGTACCGAGAGTTTTCTTGTGTAAGATGGCGGCTTCGTGTGCCTCGCGCTCGCGTTCGAGGATTTGTGCGATACCTGCGAAGGAGGTTGCTTGGCCTGGTGCCCAGCGGGGGTAGGTTGGTGAGCGGGCGTAGGCGAGTTCTGCTGTCATTATCTGGTGGCGAGGGGGAGGTGATGATTTGAGTTTGTGCATTAGGAGAGAATGAGGCGACAGGAAAGAGTCGGATGTAGAGTGACGGAGGTGTAAATGAAGAGGACAGAAAAGTGGACATACGAGGATGTCGGATGTTAGACCCTTAATAGGTGATGCACTAGTTCGAAAACGATGCATTCTGTACGCTGCGTCAGGAGAGTATTGTGTATCGGAATGATTCTATTCCGCATACAGGCAAGTAAAATATATAAATAAGCAGCATATCGACACGGAACACTCGATTCACTCACATATAACTCCTCTTCATAAGGCCAATGCTCTCCACCTGTCTCCGCCAGCCACAAGTTCCTCGCCAGAACCAACTCCGGATCCAGAACCGCTTCCAGTGGATGTTCGAAAATGGCCTCGACCTCGCCATCGGAAGGAACGAGGGTGTCGAGTACGCTGAGGTCAGAGAGGAGTGTGACAACGGGTGTGACGAGGAGACGGTATTTGGAGAGCCAGGGTCGGAGGATGCAGAGTGCGTGGATGGATGAGGAATGTAAAGGTAGGGCGACTTCTTCAGCGGCTTCTCGGTACTAGTATGCACGAGGCAATTACGACCCAGAGATAAGAGGCTCGATGTCGAGATGGTGGGAGACGATGAAAGAGCTTACAGCTGTCTCAATAACATCCGCATCGGAATCTTCGCATTTCCCGCCTGGGAGAGCGGTTTGACCTGGGTGTGAGCGAAGTTTCTTGGAGCGTGTGGTGAGGAGGACGTAGAGCTCTTTATCCTCGGGCTTTTCGTATAACAGGACGAGGACAGCTGCTAGTTTCGTTGTAGGATACTTCGTACTTCAGTAAGTTCGTCCATTCAAGAAACCATTTCGGTCGAGTGCAGTTTCCAGAGTAGAGAGTAGACGCAGAACGCCAAAGAACAGCATGAGCACAAGCAGATTAAGCCAATAAGTAGATAAGGACAGACAGGTCAAAGGATTCTGGCTTGTGGACCAACAGCCGCGCGATAGCCGTTTGAGACTTTGACGAGAGCTTATCGAAGACGTCTTGAGGTACGCCAAAGGAAGTAGAGCTATTCTTGATTATTTCCATTATGATTAAAAGGTTATAATGTTACAGTGGTCGACAAAAAGATAAATGAAGAGTAAGTAACTGTAAGAGTGTACAACAAGGTCGTGGTAGAAATGTAATCAGCCCCGCGTGTGGTTCTTGTTCCGATCTAGAAGCGTGACGTGTGACAGACGCAACTAATTCCACCTCAACCATTTCTTACACCCCGACCAGCATTTATTCAAGTCCTGGATATCTTGGACTGGCGTTTAACGCGCTTTTCTTGGTTTTCTTGGTTTTCGGCGCGTAACGAGCTTGCTTTGTGGGCCTGGATTTTGTGCAAGCCACGAACCACGACGGGTTGGGGAGCGGAGCGGATCGCGAAATTAAACCATGCCACGCCAGCACGCGCATTCCCGACATGCGAGAATTACATCAACGTCGAGTTTGAAACGCGCGAAGGGGAAGGAGAAGGAGAAAGAACAGACGACGAGTCTGTTATCGAGTGTGTTTAGTTTCGTGTCACGGGAGATCGACTCGTTCGTGAGTACTGCGACTGGACGGGTGCCCGAGGTGCGTCTCTTGAGTTGAGTGTTGCAGGTTGGATGTGCCAATGTTGATATGGTGTGATATAGGACGAGTTTGAAGAAGAGGAAGATGACGATGAGGAGGAAGAGGATGGACCGCGTGCTTCGTCGTCAAGGAGCCAACCTGAAATGCGGGAGGTGTCCAAAGACACGACTCGTGTGGTTCATCGACTACCTCGGGAAGGGAAAACAAATGGACGTAAAACGTCACGCGTCAATCTGCGTTCACCCGGTCTCGCTTCTCACCGTTTTGCACGAAATGCGCGGCATGATCAATACGCCAGTAGTAGTGAAGATGAGGGCAACAAGGGAACAAAGCGTATTGCTTCGAGTCCCTTGACGCCGCGTCCTGCTCGTAGACAACCAGCACATCCGGACGATGAAGAAGGCAAGTGTGATGGCACAAGACCAGGTTTTTCATACTATTCAAAACGCTGCTGGTCTATACCCGTGTTTAAAACTTTCTGCATATACTAACGATCCTTCTCGTTTATATTAGAAGGACTATCAGGATCAGACAGATCCCTTACACCCGTACCTTCCCCCTCTCCTGCTCGGATACGCCGAAAACGCTCTGCCTTCACGATGCCTGGTGCCCTGTATGACCGAACCTCATCACTCGAACCTACACCCGAACCAGACTTTGAAAGAACGCGAGTTGTCAGATTTGCATCTGAGGTGTCCGTCTCGCCTTCTCGAAGGTTATCGGAAACTCCACGCCCAGCGCATCAAATTGAAGAAATGGAAGCGGGTCCATCTTCTGGCCGTCGGCAAAGTTCAAACCCTGAACAACGTGCACAAGACTTGTTCCCTGCTGAAGAATCTTCAGAGAATGAAGAAGGACCGTCATCTTCGCCTACGAAGCGACCTTCTCGTGGCATGGGCAGGTTTGTACAAGAAGCAGTTCGTCAAAGATCTGCAGACAAGAACCCGGACGTTTCACTGTTACTTCCTCAATCTCCCGCTCCTGCAACTTGGTCGTCTCCCAACAAGGGAAAAGGCAAGGCGCCTGTCCTTCCCGAAGCCGAAGTAATTAATGTAGATGATTCCGAGGAAGAGTCAAGTTCGGAGGATGAACACAATCGTTCCTCCCGAGCTGATATATCCGTCACGACAAGGGTGAAGGGAAAGGAACGGGAGCTTCACACTGCGAGACGACAAGAAAGGGAATCTCGATCACTCGCGAATGACGATGAAAGAACGCGGGATAAAGAGAGGATCCGGATCCTAGAAGAGGAACTCAGGAAACTCCGGGAAGAGGTTTGTTATTTTTGTTCGAATCTGGTTTTTAATGCTAATCATTTGATTTCATTAGCTGGCAAGGAGACCTGTTGTTACTCAATCCAATATCGCTCCACCACCGCCACCGCCTCCCCCACCTCCAGTCTTTTCACGTCCGCAAACGATGAATCAACAAGAACAAACGTTCGCTGATGTTCGTGCTTCTCTTCGACACGCCGGGACACCTGTCGAGAAACCAATTAACCCAGCTGCATATGGTGGACCTTCCGTTCGAAAGGGCCAACCAACGATCGTCGGAGCTGACATGATGGCTGCGTTCTTAACTGAAATGAAAACACATAGGCTGCGGAAAATCGGAAATGCTGATGAAACGTCTACGATGCCGTCGTCCTCGTCGCGTTCGCAGCCCGCTGTGAGGGTGAGAGAGGTTGGAGATGTTGGGAATCGGTCGGAGGTTGTGTTGAGGCCGAGGGAGATTGAGGATGTTGGGAATAGGTCTGAGATGTTACCGAGGCCGGAGAGGAGTTTTGCTTTCGCTGGTCCCTCCAGGCAGGTTCGGAGAGCAGAATCAACCAGGGAGGTCGGCGAATCAGCGGACCCAGGGAGAGATGTTCCGGTTGGTAGTAAGAGGAAACAGCCAGGAGCTTCTGAGGCGGCAGAAGACCCACTACGTGAGTTTACATATTGGATTGCGAAATGGGATGATGTGCTGATTTGTCCTTATTTAGCTTCTAAACGGCGGGCTTTGTCGTCCTCGGTGCATGCAAGAGAGACTTCTAGTGTCTCTTCTATTCGACCTCCATCTTCCTCAACGAAGAACACCAGGTTGCCTAATCCCACAGATATCGCAAGTCGAACGGCTCCTGTATCCAACTCATCGCAGTCATCCGGCCCTTCAATGGACGCTACTTCACGGTTACATCACTTAGCAGAAGTGCGAATAGGTATGGGAACCCCATCCTTGTGTTCAGACAACGAACAGGATAGTGGGAGGAGTAACGAAGATCGCTCACCGCCGACGCCTCCACCTTCAGCCTCAGAGCATAGAGAAAATACGAGCACTGGGGACGTTATTCATGAGAGGGTGATACTTCCCGATATTCATAACGATGCTGGGGAGGTCGAGGAGATTGGGATGGAGAGATATCGGTCCGAACAGCAACAGAGGAAGTCGCAACCAGCTCGAAGAGTTCTCGAGGCGTCCCAAATGGATGACTCGTTTACACGAAGACAGCCTGTCTCCCGGAAGCTTGATTCTCCTCGTAGGCCTCGAGCTCCTGCACGAGCACGAATGGTGAAGGAGGTTAGCCAGCACGAGGAAGGAGACGACGAAGATATGGATCCAATATCTTTGTCGTTTGCCTCTGCCGAGCCATCTTCGTATATCCAGGTTGACGAGCAAGAGGAGCAAGTGCAAGATGTTCGTCAAGCAGACGCGCCTGAGAGTCCACCGCTTCGTCTGCCTTTACGACCTCCTCCCGGTATGTTCAAGCCGGCAATTCAGAAGGCTGTTCGCCCAACGCGGTTACCTGTGCATAAAGGCTTGCAAAAGGGTCGATCGAAGTCGACTGTGCGTAGTTCGTCCAACAACGCCTCATCTGGAACAGCTTCGCTTCGAAGAAGAGACTCGTTAGATTCGGAGTTGCGACGAGCGGAAGCTACGTACGATGCAGAGGTTTTAGACGACGACGAACCGGACACGTTCTCAGGACTCGGAACGCGTAGTCGGAAGCGCGGATTTATTGCATTTGGTGGAGCGGGAGGCCCATCTGCTGTTATGGGAGAAGGCAGTGTGGAAGGGTTGGAGGATGTGGATGTGGATGATTCTTCGTCTGATGAAGAAATACCGGAAGTTGTGCCTGTGAGCAGAATAGCGAGACGATTGTCGGCACGGACGGGGTGATATCTCCGTCTGTCTGTTCCTTGTTTATAATTAAACATGATCATTGGTTTTATTCGCCTTTTTGAATTAATATTGTTTTCGTTTATTTTTGTATATTGTTCTGAATAGTCAAGTCTCTTGCTTTCTTGTGCTATGTGTACGATACAATAGGATAGCAATTTCCTGATCGAATACGCTTTAGCATTGACATAATTCGTGATCTAGAACAGGGACGGAGTGACGCGTGCGTGGCAGTGTACTGGTCCAATTGCGGAAGGAGTTGACCAAATCAAATGGGATGTCTAAGTTTGCCGCCGAGTAATCAGCCCCTCTCATTTACACTCTCCACGTCCCGCAGCATTCCATTATTACTTTATCCGTCGTCACGATCAATTTCAACCATCCCTTGGACCACAACCACTGACTATCAACGAGGTCCATGATTACTAGGCTCTGCTATTGCTGTCTGGATTGTTTATGAGCGACTGCTGGTTATTTACGATTAGCTTATGACGCGCTCTGTTCATCTACGCTCGACTACTACCCCTTTCCTGTTTCGTTCGGGACTGCGACATCTTTACATCTTGCTTTGTGCGCGGTTGGTTTGGGGGCAGTTTACTTCTCAGCCAAGGTACGCTTCGCTATACTCTTTCCAGTCAAAATAATTGTTGTTAATAATTGAGTAAGATGGGGTCAAGCAACTGCAGTAGTTAATAACGTGTTATTCGTCTCGGGAGGCAAGACGGACCAATTTGGCTCGTATTCGTACACGTCGGCGCCAACGACGAACGATCTCTTCACTTTGGACTTATCGAGTAGCTTTGACCCTACTTCTCCGCCTTGGAGGTATATATCCGGATCGCAGAATACATCGACGAATCAGGGGCAGGAGCTTGCTTGGCATAGTCTTGCTGCGTATAATACGAGCCAGATGCTGTTGTTCGGTGGGGATGGAGGGCCGAACTCGCCGATTGTGTTGCCGAGTCAGGCGAACTCTGCAGCTTTGTTGGATGTTAGCAATATCAATACGCAGACTTCGGAGTGGATTATGGAACAGGAGGGATGGGCAGGTGAGCCGAGTAGGAGGATACATCATACGACTGCTTCGGTTGGTGGGAAGGTGTATTTGGTTGGAGGGGAGAAGGACGATGGTTCTTCGTTGGGTTATTCAGATCATTATGTCTTCGACCCGAGCGTTCCGAGTTTCACGAAATTACCTAGTGAGAATGGGCCTCCGGATATATATGGACATGGATCGGTCGTACTTTCGGATGGGAGGGTGCTGGTGTTGGGTGGGTATTCGCAGAGTGAGGGGAGTCTTGTGCCGTTCACGACGATTTGGAGTATCGATACGACGCAGGCGACTTTAACTTGGAAGTTGGAGAGTGTTGATTCTGGGAGTGGTGTGCCCGGTGGACGAAGAGCGTTTGCGTATACGTGGCTTGAGGGAGATAAATTGTTGATACATGGTGGGTCGGACGCTCAGTTTCAGACGAGTTTGAGTGATGGGTGGGTGTTGGATACGAAGGCGAGCCCGATGAAGTGGTCGAATGTGTCTGCGTTGACGCAGCTTGGAGCGAGGAGGGATCATTTTGCGGTACAGGTTGGGAGTCAGGTTGTTTTTGGTTTTGGTGCGTATTCTCTCTTCTATGTGCATACATCCAATCATACAATTAATCAATATCTAATATTTGGTGGTATATGCTCTTATGTTGTATTGCAGGCTATGGGACGAACGCGGGTGCACCTGTCGCACTTTCTGTGTTCGACTTTGACAAAGGCTCCTTCACGTCATCCTTCTCACCTCAGTCCGGTCCTTCGCTCACTACACTTCCCGTCCCTGGAGGCACGGGTGGTTCCTCACCAGGAGGTCCTAACGGTTCTGGCGGCTCAAATCCTACTGGCACAGGAACTCGTCCAGGCTCCTCACCCACCGGATCCGATCCAAACGGCGGAGATGGAAACGGCGATGGAGAGAAACATACTGCTACTATCGTCGTTGCGAGTATATTTAGTGTGTTAGCAGTTGCACTAGCTGCTGGGTTCCTCGTCGTCGTCATCATTCGTCGCCGACGCGCACGCGAGCAGCAATTCCATCTTATACAGAACGACGACGAGCAGCAGAGTCCTGACGGAGCTTCGCCTTCAGCGCCTTGGGAACTTGCGGGTATAGCGATCTTACCTTGGTTGAGGACTCGAAGGGCGTTAGCGAGAGGTGAGAAGACGCGCGTGGCGGATAAGAAGGAGGGGTGGACTGTACTTGGACTTGGACGACCTAGGCAGAGGATTGATATGCTTGCGAATGAAGACGCTTCGGAATTGGGGGTTGCGCATCGGGCGAGGAGGTTTGGGAGTGGGAGTTCGAGGAGTTGGTATAGCGTCCACGATGCTCCATCTATACATGAGCGATATGCGAGTGCGGGGTCGAGTGGATCCTCTATCGTGCGGATTTTCAGCGGGTCTCTGAAGAATATGGGTGCGGGTGTTAGGCGTATCGTCAGTGGGGGAAGCGCGAGTACGAAGGGACGGGTACATGGGAGACAGTGGACGGACGTCTCCCTCCCTCTGGATCCGTTTGATGCGTATGAGGATAGTGAAGGGTTGTTATTGAGTGATAAGAGTCATCATCCGTACGAGCCCGGAGGACTTTCGGACGACGAAGGGGATATCGCGCTTGCTGCGAGGCCGAGAGGAGGAAGGCAGGAGAGTTCGCATGTGTCGAAGTATTCTGATCCATTCCGTGACCAGGACCAGGATCGAGAGAAGGAAGGAGTAGTACTGTTCGACGCGTCTGCTCGGAGATCATTAGACGAAGCTGGACCTTCGTCCCCTTCTCCTCTTCAAGGACAACGCGAAGTGGATCCTCGTTCTTCTCAATCTACCTTATCCCATTCATCTGCCATCCCTCAACTTCCTCCTCTCGTAACGACCGCGTCGAAGAGTACACAAAGCAGCTCGAATGGGCCAACGTCGTCTTCCCTTTTAGACGGGAGCAGTGGCGGTCACACCACTTCCACCTCCTCCCACCAAACTCCTGCATCACCCAATAGTGCTCGACCACGAACAACATCAATCATCAGTGGATCTATTGTCGGTGTACCGTCGAGCCCCGTGAAACGCTCGGATTCGTGGTGGACGAGGTTTAAACGAACGACGTCGCTCCGAGATAGCTTACAAGACCAAGCGAGGAGTGCTTCGACGTCGAGGACGAGGATGGACTTGGATTTCCGAGATCCGAACCCTCCTCCTGGACGGTTGGGAGCGATTAAGGAGGCTAGTGGGGGGTCGAGTGGGTCTCCTGATTCGCCTACTGCTTCGAAGTTGATAGGCTCGCTGGGATTAGTTGGTTTAGGACAAACACCAAGGTACCAAGGACAGGGACAAGGACATGAGAAGACACCCTCGAAAGGAGAAAAAGGAGAAGGGAGGAGGATATACTCGACAAGTGGACACGAGCAGAGTACGACGAGTTTGAAGACGAGTCGGACGGCTGACTCGGCGAAGCTTGAGAAGCTGTTCGGTGCAGGGAGGGGAGTGGACGTTGCGCAGAGGGAGGCAACTGGGACTACGACGTCGAGTATTATTGGTGATGCAGCGAGTCTCGTGGAAAGTGAGGGGAGGAGTGGACATGAGAGGGAGGGGACGTGGTCTTCCCTTGGAGCTTATGAACCGGACAGGACGCTGGATATTGCAGAGGCGAATTTCTCTTTGACTTCGCCGTTTGGGGATGATAACGAGGAAGGGATCGTACAGTCCCCGACCGAGATCGTCGCTCCCTCGTTCGATCGACTTGACGGTGTAGAGAGCTCAATTCGAGCCATACCAAAAGCTCAAACACAATCCTCCGCATCCACCTCCCTCCTATCTACCCCACCTCCACCATTCCCACCGTCCCTAATAGGCTCGATATCAAAGGGTAAGACTCCCGTCTCGCCTGGTACGGTCGCTGCCCGTGTTGCGGATTACGAGAGGAGGATGTCTTTGGAGATATTCTCGTCTCCTTCTGCTTCTTCTCCGAGTTCTACGTCCCTTTCTCTTTCTTCTTCTTCCAATAACAACAATAATAATTCGAATTCGACGCCGACGAGGACACCTAGGTCGCATGATTACGCTTTAACTCAAACTCAAGGACAAGGACAGGTGCAGAGTCCGACGCCCGGGAGACGAAAAACGCGGTCGAACGTGAAGTATGGGCTTGTCACGAGGCCGGAGTTGTTTGTTGCGAACCCGGATGGGGAGAGAGGGTCGATTAGTGGGGTTTCTGAATCGTGAGGTTTGGGTTGGGCTTTGTTCTTCTCCTTTGCGGTCTTTCCGTGTTCTGTTTTTGAGTCAAGTTCTGTTTGCTTTTTTTTTCAATTTTCAATTTTCATGATCTTTATTGCTGGTCCTTCCCCCCCCCCCTTCCCTTCTTGTTGGGCTTTATGCACATTCACTAGTTGGTTGGTTGGATGGATCCTTCTTGAATACGTTCCGTGCTTGCTCGTTCCAACATTTCGTTTACCCTTTCCCCTCCTCTTTTTCTTCTTCACTTCTTCGTCTTCGAAAACACCACTCTTGACGACCTCCTTACGACACAGACATTCTACTTCTTCATTTTTTTTCTGTTCTGATTCTAATTCTGATTCTGATACACACACGAATCTGTTACGAGCCCCATCATGTCATGATATTAGTTAGATACAAGGACTTGTTTTGCTATTGATATTGTAATAATGTATGTACACGCTTGTATATGTTTTTGTTTTTGTTTTTCCTTTTAACATTCTGTTCTGCTCTATTTCCTTGGTCTGCTTTGATTGATGGATTGGTTGGTTGGAGGTAGAAGGAGGATAAGCCTATTAGGAAGGATGGATGGGTTCTTGGTTGTGCTCTGTTTTTCTTGATGTCTTTTGATGTTAAAAGCCTCTCGTGCTTTTACGGTGAGGTAGGAAGTAGTGTATAGAATGAACGACGACTTTATTTTATTTGGCTACAGGTAGACGCTAGTCTTTTATTTTTTTACTTTCTGTTGATTTGCCAGAGTTCAAAAAAAAATATCACGAAGGCTTGCAAAACCTGTGTTCGCTGCTTCATTATAGTTAGTTGTCTCTGACTCTCTGCGATTTGAAATGAGCGCTCAAAAGTAAGAGTTTGGTTGTCTTTTCGGTTATAAGTACATGTATGTCATTTAGATGACATAGCTGCTCAGTGCTGGTTTGTAGTGCGATCCAGCGACCAAACGACATAAGGCTAGAGTCGATTAGATGAGTAGTACTTATGTAAGGTACGTGATCAGTAGAATCCTGATTTGGACGATTCTGCCCTTGCTCTTGATTCTCCATGAACCTCTTTCCAACTGCCAGCACGCTTGAACTCGTTTCTGTATTATGTCTAAGAACCGAGGTTAATGGATCTTAGGACAAAGAGCAGAGTCAGAGGTCCTCTCTAACAAAATACGAATGTTTAGGCGATTGCTTAAACTGGGAAACTTTGCAAGGTGTACGCGTGTAATGCTTGTGTTGGGTTTCTTGTGTTTCGTTATGCTTTAATGTTGTGAAATTGGAGAGGCCTTTTTGTTGGGTGTGTTGAGACGGGAATAATGATCAGGCGATTGCCTTTTTCTGGTTACTCGTGCGTAGTTTGCTTGTGGTTCTGTTTTCACGTATGTTGCACTGTGATGCGGATGCAGATGCGGGATGTGAAGTGTGGAGGTTCGAATACTGCGCAATCACCTTCACTATCACATCGTTTTCCGTGAATCATTATACCCAACAGATCGTTATCAATATTCAGGAATGTGCTGAGTGTGCGAGGCATGCATGGCCTGGGAGGCGATTGCTTGTTCGGGATATTAGGATTAGGGAGTAAGGAGGGGAAGGACCACTCGTGCCCTCAGGAGTAACTCGTGTCGCGCAGGTGTTTCCGCAGGATAGGGTCAGCAAGAAGAGACGTACTGGAATCATTGAAATGAATATTTGGTTTTGCCGAATAAGAAGCTCAAGGTTCGTTCCTTCGGTTCGTTTTCGTTCGAGGAGGAAAGAAGTACTTCATTTCCGGGAAATTGGCTATGCTAGTATAACCGTAATATGAATATAACGATGCCACTATTATTCGTATTGGGTTTTGCTGTAGATTACACTCATCGGGTTTCCAGGTTTCCGCGTGCATGACCAAAGGGAAGGGTCGTATCGCCGTATAGTTGGCAATATCTAGAACCCGACTAGGGTATGTGCGTGTGGAAATACAAGTGCTCTCTTCGTTCGAGAACTCAGTCCTCACAAGTTATTGCCGACAGAGACGGAGGTGACGTAGAGCCGATCAATAAGGCTTAATCAATTGTATTTTCGTACTTTTGTTGAACAAAGGGAAGTAGGGAGGAAAAAGACGGGAGTATCTGTCTAGCTGAGAGAGTATTCCGAGTCGGACTAAAGCAGTTGAGTATTCAAGTTCCCATAGGAAGTTTGCTTAGGTTTGGGGGTAGCTTAGGAGCCGTGGTTCTTGAAAGTACAAGAATTCGACTAGAATGGCGGAGCTGTAGGACGCCGATATCGAAATCGTGGAAGGTTCAAGCCATGTCGTGCATGCTGGTGAAGCAGAGAACAGAGAGGGGATGTTGTAGATGTCGGGGTCTCCCGAGGAGTGACGTTCCTGCACTTATTGAGGTTCTAGTTATCGATTTCGCGAATGGTGAGAACGAGATCCTCAGATTGAAAGAGTGGGATTCTATGTGGAAAGTAGGATTTAAGATAAATTGCGATCTCTCGGGTCTTAGTGAGTGTTCTGGCGCTCGAGCGTATATTCTAAACACTTGGAAAATCCTTCGCGGATGCGCTAGAATTTGTGGCGTGGTCCAACGCGCGCTGTCTGGGGTTCCCAAATGTTTTCGGACGAACTTGTAAATTTGGATGCTGGAAGGTATTGACTCGACGACCGGAAGGATTACGTGCGATACGTCCGGATGCGTCTAGACGCCAGTGCATCTAGCATCTGATAATAGTGCGGATGATGGATATTCTGGATACACAAGATCTCGTAATGCGCCTTCTCAATATGTTGTAACGCGAGTTTCTAGACCTTCTCACTGCTTCGATCCTGGAATGGCCCGCCCAGAGCTCGATAAAGACAGAAACAAAACAGGAGAGCAGGCTTACTGTGCTCATTAGGGGCTACCTATGAGGGTCGAGTCAAGACGTATTTGTAGATCCTTCTAGTCCTAGTACCCCAGCCGCCGAATTACAATGTTACCGCTCCGTTAGAAGTAGGAATTCAGGGTCTCAGGCCTTCGAGCGAATGACGTTATCGATGTTTCTGTGAAAAGAATAGGCTGAAGGACGGAGAGGGAAGTTGGAATACTGCTTGTGAGGAGAGTTACGCTAGATCACTGGGGTTTTCTGCGGCCAAGTAATATCAAATTGTCCCGCCGCAGCAGATGCGAAGAAAGACGAATTAATATGCCCTGGATACGTTGGAGCCTTGCTTGACACAGGAACATTTTCCTAATCCGCCGACAAAAGCTTGATCAATGATCGGGCCTGCAAACAAAGATGCATAGGACCGCTCCCTGGAAAACAAGTAGACTAAGATGGCGACGTTAATTCCTATAGGTCAGTTACTACATTCAGAGGTACAAGAATGATGAACAGTATAGCCTTTGCATGCTATGCAAATGGTATTGGAAAATCAATGTCACTACGTATTGAAACCAACGATGAATAGAGAGGATCGCGGATTCATAACCTATGTATCGATTCGTGTGCTGTTCATCCTTTGATTGCTTTCGTTGGGCTAAACTCGCTTTCGTTGAGCCTAAAATAAAATAAATCATTGCCTTCAATCAGCATATTAATCAATGAAACACAACGATTCCATAGTTGATAGAGGCGCACCTTGATGGCGTTCATGTGGGTACCTTCCCCACTATGATATTTGGTATTCGATATTCCGATATTTCACATATTGTCAACGCCACTATTGCAAAGCTATCAGAACAAAGGCAAGCGTCGTGTGCCGTTCGCCGTTGCTTGTCTAGGGTGTAACCAACGGAGGGTTATCGAGAACATGCATATTCTGGATCTAGTGGCCTAAATGTGGATGTCATCGGACTCTACTATTTCTCCGTCGCGTTTCAAAGCAGTGTTATTGCGTTCAAATTGGGAGGTGCACGAAATTGGTGAGAATCTCAGTACTGCTCCCGTACCACAAGCATGGAATTTTGTTCGTTATGAGCTTCGTGGCTGGTCCGTGCTTGTCGAGCATGATAGATCTCACGGAAATAATGGTGGATCCTTAGAACGCATGCTTCGCGGACCCTCTGTGTACGATTATAGTGCAAATCTATGTCCACGGGATCAGCTATCAACCGTCCTCATCGGTCGTCTCCATGCGAATAACAGCGAGAGCTTGTTTCTCCGTCTGCCGATACGGTCGTGTTGACGATTACTATGGTGGAAGATCGTCGGTGCAACTTCTCGAGCGATGCTTCTTTTCTGAGATCACGCTTAAGTGCCTGAACTGGAAACCGTTAAGTATTGTGGGACACTGGGATCCATATTGATTGATGAAGTGTACAGAGCATGCATACGTACAATCTCTCTGGTCTGGTGATCCCGGAGGCCGGAGCCTTTGTGAATAGTCATGACAACGTCTAAGTAGGGGATGTGAAATTGTATTTCAATCATATCTTTACCTTTTTTTAGTTTGTAAGAGAGAAAGGTATCATTACCATCAAGATCAATTCTTGAAACGTCATGAACTCACAAGAACGTATCTTGTTCCCAGTGAGCCACGGGTGAAGGATATGTCCGACGCAACATTAATTTGTGTGTAACCGATTCAGAGTTAGGATGGTGCTTTGCGTAGTACCTTGTGTCTCGCTAGCAGTATCGCAGTGATACATTGATACAGGGCTTGACATAATTGATGTAACTTGCTGAAATGAAAAATGGTGAGGATACGCATGAAGGGGACCCTTTACTAGTAGACATGTAAGTGCATATAGTCAACACCCCTGCATGTCGGTTTTATCGGCAGAGTTCTAGAGATCTTTTGGTGGGAGAAGCGGTGATAAAATTTTGCCATTTGTTATTGTCGTTCTCGTCAGAGCATCGGCCTAACCATTTCTCTCCTCTGCGAAGAGATCGCGAGGTATTGTGGATGAGACGTGAAGCGAATAAGAGAGGGACGAATGGGAGTTTCGGTGGTTTAGGTAAGACTTAAGGGTGGCTCCTCCGGGCATGCGTAAGGAGAACGTGGGTTGTTAGTTTGCTACCTGAAGTTTGATTGGTCTATAGGACGTTGAAGATGCTTTACAATACACGGGCGTTTGCGAATAACTTTGCCAAACAAAGACACATTGAACTTTCTATGCCTCGTTGATGGCCTTGATGTACTCTTCGGAGAACTCCTTAGGAGCCTTCTCGAGAATCTAGCAGCATTGAAAAATGGTACATATATTGAGTATTTTCGTCTAGTTTTAAGGGAGACACTCGTAGCAAACAAACCTCTAAGAGTTTTTCGACATAAAGCTTCTGTGCTTCCTCTTTGGGGGTACCCTTCACCTCTGACCAGGCATCCCTGCACCAAATTCACATGAACATGTAATTGCACAGGATTGACAGATAAGTACGTGCCATTTAGCCTTTCCCGCAAAGTCGAGGAGGCCAGTGGGACGAGGCACGTCAACATCACCAACGGTGACTAAACGAAAGAGGAAAGCGAGTCAATCACGGCAACACACAACAAAAAACAAAGCATAGCCAGTTTGCGATCAAATTGCCGAGTCGAATAGTGGACACATCGCCGAAAAGAAGAAACGAGGATTTCAAATGTTCTGAGTCAACTTGCCTTGTTTGTAATACTTGTAAAACTGAGGACGGCAAGCGATGAGATCATGGGGATAAGCCAAATGGGTTGAGGTGATATACGACGGGTTAACGTACGTAGAGCTGTTCGTCCTGTGTCGGTTTGACCGGACCGTCCTTGGGGAGGTCCTGAACAATCTCGACAGCCTTTACGAATTTTGCCTCGTAACTCATTTGTTGCAGAGTAAATAAGTATGAATGTTGTGTTGGAAGATGAGAGCGAGAACTGAGTGGGGATCAGTCCAGCATATCTTATCTAAATTCGGAGATTGCCCGTGCATCGTCTGATCTGGTTAGGGTTATTTTCCATGTCGTCGTTGTCGTCTACGTCGAGCACGTAGGTCGCTGCCACTCCTCTCGACTGCCAGCCATCATCATTCACCAACTCGGCCATCACTATTATTAAGGTGGACGAAAGCGAGCTCGCTTTTGTTTCTTGGAGACAGTTGGTATTACATAAGCAATACTGCAATAGTTGCGCCTTCAATTCAGTCTGCAGCCACTGCATCTCGCTGTCGACGTTCATCGCAAGAAAATACACAAGCAGAGGCTCATTAGATGTCGTCGTCTGTCCAAAACCAGCCAGGATCTGGCTGTCCTGCTGCTCCTCCGACGCCCCAAGAAATCACAAGGAAACTGTCGGTGCACAACAAGCCCGCTAAGGTTCGTACTTGTCTACTTGTCGTTCCATCAAAGCACCTTGCTTAGCGCACCGCATGCCCCTTGTCTGCACGTTTGACACGCACTTCATGATCGGCACTTTGGCTGGGAATAATGACGGTCCCGTCCAATTGCCCTCGACTTGGCTGTCCGGTCTGTTCATCACGCCGTATGTCTGCTTTGATTGTTTCGTGGTGGCGCGGCATCACTGAATGATGCGCTGTTTTGCCTGAACATCTGCAGATTCAGCCTCCCCATGTGCTTTCACCGTCCGCCCTATCGGGTACGGAAAGCGATTCTGACACGTTTTTCTCCCCGGAGCATTCTCCGTTAGCCAGTAGCTATTTCTCGGGAGGCTCGCAGCCTCAAGCGATTAGCCACCCACACAGCCATGCACAGAATCACGGTCATGGCATGTCACTCGGACTTTCTACTAGCGTATCATCAAAACCATTGTCTTCTATTGCGGAACGAAGAAGCGGAAGTGCCGACGAGGAATCGGATGAGAACGAAGAGGCTGATGAGGAGTGGGCACAAGAACGCCATTCGATTGACCTCACACAAACGCACAGACCTGATGAAGACAGTGTCATAAAAACTGGCTATTTGCACAAAAAGGGCGAGCGGCGAAAGGTCCGTGATAATACATCAGAGCGATCAAAGTTCCACCTCATCTAATATTGTATGTTAGACTTGGAAGAAGCGCTGGTTCGTTCTCCGACCTGCTCACCTTGCGTTCTACAAAAATTCTGCCGAATATCAATTGTTACGTCTTCTTGACCTCTCAGATGTCCATTCTTGCTCTCCTGTGGAGTTGAAGCGACATTCACATAGCTTTGTTCTCGTGTCTCCCAGCCGGACTTACTATCTGCAGGCCGACACTGAGCAAGAGATGCAAGATTGGGTACGACGTGTGAACACAGCTCGAGAAGCTCTGCTTGGTACCTCAACCCAGAACAGTGCCACTGCGACCCCTATTGCTATTCCTGCCTCTGGAAGCGGATCTCGTCAAAACACTTTTGCACATTCTCCGACCGCGGGTGTAGTAGGGGGTGCTACCACGCCGTCTCCACCTTCTGCTCGTAGCATTGGATTTGCTGCCGGGCCTGTGACTTCTGACTCAGAATCGGAAGACCAGGCAGCAGGTGAAGTGCCAAAGTCGGTCGGCAATGTTACTGCTTCCCCGTCAAAGACTCAGACTCAAGTCGGTGGCTCTACGAGCAAGGATACATCAAAAATAATTTTGTCAGGCTATCTGATGAAGAGTCGCTCGAAGCGCCGGGGATGGAGGAAGAGATGGTTTGTCTTGACGAACGAAGGTTTATTCTATAGCGCTAGTCATATGGTTTGTTCTCATTATCATTACATTCAATACGGCACAGGACTGATACTTTGTGCGACTTTGTTCGATTCTAGGACTCGAAACCTCGTCGATCGATTGATCTCTCACAGATTATCGACGCCCTTGAATATGATTTATCCCAGGACAAGAGCCACTCAGGTTCCAACGCGATCTCGCCTCCCGTCATTTCCGCCAGCGACGAGAGCTATGGGCACGAAATGGACTCCGCGAACACCGGGTTCAGTGGCGCAAAATATACGTTCAAGATCGTAACTACAAAGCGACCGTTGTTGTTGTGTGCACCAAGTGAAGCTGAGGAGATTAAGTGGCTAAGTGCTGTGCGAGCATTAATCGCAAGACGCTCGAATCCATTGAGTTCTACCTCCGCGGGCAACGCACAGGGAGCTTTTGGAAATGCAGATGTGACTGGAACGGTGCCCCCTCCAGTCGCCGGCGTCAAGGCGTCAGTATCAACAGGGGGACGAAAGCGTAGTGCGAGCGGAGCGAGTGGACTTCCGATCGTAAGGGATGAGCCATCGCACCATTGAATTAACAGGGGTCGGAATGAAACGCCAGTTTTGACCCTTGCTGTTAACACTCCTCGATGGCCGCTCCCAAGGAGCCGTTTATGCGACACAGCGCTCTCGAACGACGCATCTTTCATATATCCTAACGGATTCCTCGTTACCCACACGGACGCCGCCACCATGTCTCGCGTCCTTTGTTCTGGATTATTGTAACATCATTTTCTTCACTGTTTTTACCGCTTGAAATCCTCAGATATATTTTGTAACTGTGGGTGTATATTATTCCTTTTTGTGTATGCCTCTACTCCAGTCTTTCCTCTCATATATCGTCTTTGTACTCCTCGATCCTTCTGTTGCGACGTCCTTGCTTATTCCTTCATTTTGTTATTTTTTAAAAAGAAGAAATTCCCATTTATCTAGTAATAGTACGAAATGTCTGAAAGGTACGGCAGCGAAGGCTTCACACGTTCGTCTGGTACTATACGTCACTGCGTGCGATGTCAACGGACGTTGTGTAGAGGTATTTAGAGATGTGCGTATCCCGCAAAGCACCCGCCACGTCCGACGTATAGTCTGATTCTCGACTAACGTCACTGTCGCACTTGCCGGTGCTAGCAACCGGAACAAGAACGACTGTCATTGTCCCCCGCTCCATGAAAACATGCTTCCGACAGCTGGATGGATGATTCATGTTTGATAAGGGGTCTGCTGACTTGAAGAAACGTAACTTGAGCTGAAAGAGCTATTGGTGAAGCGTAGGGCGGGCCGTTAATGAGGCTGGCGAGTTGTGGACATAATGGGTTAGTTTCTCTGTAGGCCAGCTACGGGTAACACTTACACCCGACTCCGTGAGCGGATGCGTATGCTTGGAAGGTCCCGCGCAGATACATTTGTACGGCATTCCCGCTCCACATGTGTCTGTATGCGTGTCTGCATTCAGTGATAGAGCTCACATGTCGTGCATCATGTTAGTTGTTGAGTGTGTTGATGGAGATCTGCTTACGGGTGGTGTTCAGCAGAGCATGTTTGGGCGTTAGAAGATGTTTAGAACTTTGGGCTTCGTCTTCGAGCTCGTCCTGTACGGAAAGGTCGTATAGACGTGCACAACGCGGAAGCAAGCAGGTACGATATATGCTCCACCACCCGTACGGCAAGGCATTTGGCAGAAAAGACTGGTGTTGCACTTGACATGATTATCCGCATTTCTGTGGGGAACGTGCTGGCAGACAGTAGTGAGTATTGGTGCGGATATACGTAAACCTAGTACAGCAGCTGCCAGTATCTGTGAGCTGTGAGGGTAGTATACGAGTGTTGCTAGTACCTTCCCGCAGTTGACTCTGAGACCCCCTTGGAGTCCTAGACGCCTTCATTCCTTCGTATATTCTAAAATTCAATTGACATTAGGACGCCTGTCTATATCGCGGGAGTTAGGCTCGGTTAAGCTCGTAACTTATCTGGTTCCTCGACGCCCACGAAATTGAGATGAAATCCATTAGAGCAGAAGAAGGAATTTCCGAAATAACATATAAAGATATAAATTACTAAACAGAATAGAATAGTCCTCCCAAGTCGGTGGAGATCGCGATTTGGCCGGCACGTTGCGAATTAGCCGGTTTCCGCGGAAGGATTAAGATTGGTTCATCCTTCTTTTTTTGCGTCGTTTGTGAATTAAATCACAGAGCTCTACAGAGGTGGTGTCGCTGTACTGTACGCGATCGAGATTATTACATGGAAATGCAGAGCTCTTCTTTCGGCGAGTTTTACGCATCTCTGATAGAAATGGAGAAGAAACAGATACAGGCGACTGCCCTTTCTGGACGAGTTTGCACGCTGTGCACACACGTTGAGGCCTCTATATGATGAATGTGAAAATGAATGGAAATTCCATGTGTAATGAATTTTGTTGTGGTCGTAAGGTAAGGGATTCATGTTGTTTTTGATGCTTCTTTTCATCTCGAAACTTGATGGATTTGCTGATTGAGCTTCTTCGATTTTAATTGATGGCTCGACGGGGCCTATGTTGGGTAATAGCAATCGTATGAAGGAAGAGAAGCAGGACGGGTATGGGGGTAGAGTAAATGAGGGTTGTTTATGAGGTGAGGTAACGTCAATGAAACGGTTCAAATTTCTAGCAGAGATGTGTAGAATAAGCTTCGTTTAGACTAAAATGAATCGAAAGACTCGTATTTCGTTTCTCAGCTCTTCCTTGTTTCGAACGAATCGTCTGGACTCACACCACAACTCTGTTCCTTAGCCACATCTTTGACGGCAGAAATGGAACCACAGCCACAACCATCATCATCAGGATCCTACAAGTACATTTTGGTGTTGACCTGCATCTTTTCCACGATTCTTCCGATTGTTATCTGATGTTTTAGATCATCCTTCAATGCTCGGAAGCAAGACACGGAAAAGGAGCTGTACTAGTATGAGTGTATTCTTAGTTCAACCTTAGTATCCAAGAAGGTTCTAGCCGAAGCAAGGGGATCATTGGGCATTCCTCTGAGGTTCGGAAGAAGATTGACCAAGTGGGCTATTCATGCGGTGAGAATCTGGTATCCTTAAAGGGCATACTTTAAGGACTGCGCATGAAGTCCAGAACTAGAATTGTGACCGCCGAGTTGAAGACTCATATGACGGACGACTCGGCGACTGACGGTCTGATGACTTCTCAATGGCTTCGTCACTGAGTTTGATGCACTACTTGAATAGGCAATTGCCGACGTTTCGTGATGCACTCCGCCTCGTTGCATCAGCCCCTTGAAGCGCGGAGGAAGAACTATGAATAGGGAGCATAGTTTGTGCCCCCAGACACAGTTCATAAACGACACTTTGGCGAGGCGTGTAGGGTTTGTAGGCAGGTAAGAACCATCGAGCAACTTGTCTGTTTCTTGTTCTGTACTCATAAGTGGCGTGCTCCACCCCGCACATCTTTCTTCTCTCTACTAGTAAACAAAGAAGCAGAAGAATCGCAGTACCAAGCATGGAAAACCGTATCTCGCATACCTATGTCAACGCCGCTCCTAATATGACAACACCTGCGTAACTGTTTAAATCTATCTTTAATTAATCTGAATGATCAGTAAATATCCTGTGAATTCAATACTTTTCATAAACGTACGTTTGTTTCGCTTGGCACAGACCAATTTAATATCGCCTCATCGCCTGTAAGACATGCAGGCGATATTGTGAGATGAGGGTGAATAGGCGATTAGATGGATAGAAATGTTTCATCGAACAGTGGACACCAGGGAGGAAGGGGTCGTGAGTGACTCGGACATTCACGAGTTCCTTGCGGTAGGTCGGAATACGTTGCGTAAGTTCCAGCCCCCATGCCGGATTTGGCACCACGAAGGCATCCGGCCACTTGGCGCCCGAGAAGGGAAGCGCCGAATATAGATGAGAGCAGGAGACCGAGGAGCGAATTGAGCGATCCTCACTGTACATAGTACTTGTCCTACCTTATTTTGTTTTCACGCTGCGTGCACGCGTATCATCAAAATCAGAAGAAGAACCACCAGCAGAAAGTGGGGCGAGAAGGGGGAGTTTACTGTACTGATAATGTTGCAGTTGAAACGCGAAGAATCAACGTGTTGGAACGCGTGGATGTGCTCACCAGCACCGTCACGTAAACGACCCCAATAGGAGCAAGCATGTTTCTGCATGCCATCGGGTGATCCCACATCGCAATCGAGTCCTTTCAGGAGTCGTGGTTGGTTGGTGTAATCGCGTTCCGACTATCCTAATACCTACAATCTTTGCCTTTGCGGTCCGAGTCGAGACACTTCAAGAACTTCCAGAAGTCCTTATCGGAATCTCCTACTGTGAGTTTCTTCGTACGAGACGGGAGGTTCGTAAGACAGTGCTATCGTTAGCCGATTCAAGGTCGATTCGAGGGACCAGAGTCCACAGCAAATCACGAATTTGAAGTGAAGGGCACCTTCATTGTCCTAAATACGGATTGTCGCAGAAGATTCATCCAGAAATGCTATGAGGAGGGTCCTCACAGCATTATGCGGGACTTCGTACAGTGCCGTGCAGGAACAATTGACCCACGTCCTCACGACAGCAACGCGACTTGAGCGTAGGTAGCACCGCCCAATCCTTGAGGCAAGGACACAGCCACGCTCGGGATTTACTTGATATAGCAGAGCAGACCCACGTGATAAAACTGAGATGCCTCCCCGGAACCTAATTATTAGCTTATGTAATATTTATTAATTACTGGTGTCTGGAGTCCCTTGCGCAGATTCTCAGATGGTGTCGACCAATTGGTCAAACGACCTCCAACGCGTGGTCCACACGAGAACGGACAAGTTCGAAGCGGAGACGGAAACGGCTCTTGCATAAAAGGAAAGATGTAGCATAGCTAAAATGTGCATGCTTGTGGGTTCGTTGATTCCTTTTCAGTGCTTGCACTTGAACCGAGAAACGACTGGCGTGACAGATCTGTCATGAATCAGGCCCCCTTCCGTAATGATAAAAAGACACATAGAATATTTTCAAATACCTTGTCGATGTGATCGCGAAACATCGCATTAATGCGTTTAGAGGAACCTGCTTTGCTGAACCGCCTCATCCATGAATTTATCGGTCATCTCAGGTTTTACCAAATCGAATGGAACTCAAATTCATACTTTGGCGATGGTCGAACCTAGGAGTATCTCGAGATGACACTAAGCTACTTTCTGGAGTTATGCCCAACTTATCCATCTCCATGGCTGCTGATTGTACCTCGCTTTTGTCCGCTTCTCCTCAGCCACACCTCGCGAATCAAGCGGCATTGTGGACACAAACAAGGATTACTATATGTTGTATGAAAATGACGTACATTGCAAAATGCATTCTCGCCGATTTTTGATGTAGGATAGCCTAGAGCTGATACGCCTCTATTAAATCAGTATACTGTGTGATCAGAGTGATGGAATTGTAAAACAAAGCTGCTCTGGTGTGTAGAATAATGATGTGTGGCGATGGAGGTGATGGATTGTGCATTTTGTCCTCGGTTATCATGATCATTGAAAGCCAATGGGTGATCCTGACTCTCCGCACTTGGTAGAGGATCAGAATCGTATCATATGTATTTGGTGGACCATCGTTTCTAAGATGCGAGTTTCGTGGCGCTGCGTAGGTCCATAGCATGCGGTGCGATCTGATTTGCAGTGTTAGTCTGTTAGAAGAGTCCTCCACGCGGAGGTATACACAATTCTTCAATGAAACAGTTTTTCCTTCGTCCACTACGGCCATTGTTAGAATCTGTACATGGCAATTTCTGCGGGACACACAAAAGTGATAACGCATGTGGCAATGTGAGTATTGAGCGCTCGCCGATCTCACATAGCGCTCGCAATTCTTCTATTTTTCCTTTTGTACTCTTGTGGTGTCCGATGTATCCTTGCGTTAGTTGCGATATTCAGTCGCCAACAGCGCAACAGCGCAACTAATCTCCGACGTCCGAGGCGCATGAGAACGGAGCAAAGACAAAGTTCGAGACAGAAAGTGAGAGAATCAGTGATCGAAAGGCCCTTGCACGGCCAACGTTGAGAACAGATCGAAAGCTGGTCACGTACAGTGCCACATACAGCGGCTTAACTTTGAACAATGATCTCCATCGAAACCTAAAAACGAAATGGAAGAAAGAGAGAAAATCTAGGTCGGGACATCGGTGTATTGGAACTTGATATCATGATGCTATCGCACTTCGTTTGGGGGGCCGAATATGGGAATTGAGGTGAGAGACGAGAGGCGAAAGATGAGTATGGTTCGGCGATGGGGATGATAATCTCGGAACAAGCGCGTGTGGAAATTGCTAGGCCTTTATTGTTTCGAATTCGATGCTGGCATTGGTGGTATTGACATAGACCATGCGGTTCGCTCGATCGGAATGTGGATTCTGCGTTCTTTAACATTGTTAACAATGACCTTACCCCAATATCCAATTGGCAGTGCACACTGAAGAACGAGAGAAGATGACCTTCCGGAACATGCATGTCCTAGAAGCACGAAGCGCACGTCTTCCTTCGGAGGAGAAATGTACGCCGCTGGGACGACTAGTGTATTAGCCGAGCAGTAGAGCACAAGTAGGAGTCTGTAGGGAAAAGGGAACGACCAAGGTGACCGCAGTCAGCTGCACGTTCTATTCCGACTCTGGCTTCGCCGAAGGCCAGTGCTGTCTGAGCGAGTTCGTTGCCTACCTGAACCCAAAAGATCGGGAATCCGGGCACGTGAAGATAAAGGGCAGTGAAGCAAAAATAAATCCAGGGTGACGGGTGCGCGAGCGAGCGAGGCCACTGCGTGTACACGAATTGGCCAACGCTGCATATGGAGTATATCGCATTAACGTAAGTTGGAGACGGGTCCCGGTCTCCGACGAGAACAACAGGGCGTTGGCTACTTGCGACGTCCCCCTCATCTTGTTCAATTTGTCTGAAGGGGTGGTTGACCGTGTCCTACTGTCGAATCGAATCAAACACGGAGAGATGCTTGCTATCGAAGAAAATCCAACCAAGGACAAGGTTCATTGCAACCCTAGACTCAGGAGCCGATTCGGAATTGTCCACGGAGATGACAGCAGCAACAAGTCAACAACTTGGCATAGAGAGCCTGCGTGCCAATCGATGAGTTCTTATGTAGCAGAGGACACAGCATTGTCGAAGAACGTTGTGAATGAGCATGCATTGATATCGATAGTCAGGAAGGCATGGATAGGCGAGAATTACATTTGGAGTGGCGGAGAAAAACCAGGTGATCGGCCGGATCGGCCGGTGAATGGTAGAGACTGTGGAGAATAAGACAAAGTACAAATTCTCCATAGCGTGCGCCTAGGACTGTGGTGGTGGTAACGTACATGTCGGGAAACCGGGCTGCCTCCATCACGAGGCACCGCTGCTTCTGACGCTTGATGTCTGATATCTTGAATCCCAGATGTGAAACGGGATGGTTACTCGGAAATGAAATGACATTGACTATTAGACGAGAAGAAAGGGAGCGGAGAGAGCATGCATGTGCACGTCTGGAGAGTCGAGGAGTATAGGAAGGGCTCTGATGAAGAAACTGATCCGTCGCGTCAGGGAAGAAACACACGGGGAGGTTGAGGATCGAGGGATGGTGAATCTAACGATGAGGTAAGTTCTGTCACGACGACAGGAACAAAGAGGACAAAGGAGAGGCGAATAAAACGACAAATTGTGGGTGCATATGTGCACATATATCCAATTCGGGTATAGGAGCAAAAGTGTGGTTCTCGAGATATCGAATATTTACTTCCGTCCTCCGCTGACATCGGGCGTCAATAGAAACATAAATAGGGTGACTGGGGTCCTGTAGATCATAACCTCGGGCGTCCGTTCATAACCTCAGCGCCTCTGTTATTTAAACCTGCCGTCTCTTCCCCGTTCTCCGGCCGATCGCGCTTTCCCCTCCGCTCTCTCCTAGCACCACTCTTGTCCTCATCCCTGCTGCGTTCGACATCAGCAACTTGTCTTATTTTCTTGACTGTCTTGCTTATTTCGTCTGTCGCCGACCTCCGCTGTACTTGGACCATGTCTGCTGGCTCTGCAAGTACCCCTCCCAAACGGCACAGCTCGAAGCCAAAGGGTGCAGTTCGCGCGAAAAGCGGCTGCTACACCTGCAGAATTCGCCGGAAAGTGCGCATATATTCAAGTCTCTTCATCTTCACACGTCGTGGAGCTCATCGACGCGTCATAGAAATGTGACGAGAAACCGGACGCAGATGGCCAGTGCCAGACCTGTGTTCGTCTTCGCCTCCAATGCCTAGGCTTTGGTGCAAAACGTCCTGAGTGGATGCGCGTAAGTCCTCCTTCCTTCACGGAATGTCCTGCATATCCTCAGTGTCATCTTGCATAGGAGGGCAACAGTGTAGCAGAGTTGCGAAGCAAAATCAAGGGCTTCCTCGCTCAGAACGGTATGATTAAAGGCCACTCCGCCTCTGGTGCATTGCGCTCCCCTGGTGCCGAATCCGCCCCAGGAGCAAGTACAAGTTCGGCTCCTAGAACTTCTGTTTCACTCCCGCCGCTACACAACGTCGCGCCAGGTGCATCTGAGGAGCTAAATACACCTCTGTCTCCGACGTCGACGCTTACCCCGGAGCGCGGCAGCGCATCTCCACCTACCACAGCCGGTTCCCATGTCACCTCAAACCCCTACATACAAGACCGATCGTTCTCTCCTGGCTACGCTCACGTATCGACTAGACCGCGCTATGACTCGTTAATGAACGGCACAGAATTCGGATCGCGTCATGCCGGTCTGGACCAGCTTCCAACCTCCCCCTCCGGCGTGCTCCACCTCTCAGACGGACGCCCTATTCCTTCTCGAATTCCTACGCATAATCCTGCCTCGCGCCATCCACGTCGTCCATCGCACGGTGGCAACAGTGGGACAGACTACTCACAACATGGACTCGGCCTCATTACGATGGACGACTCAATGGGTCCCTTCAGTGCCGATGGGCACGACAGTACGCGTAGGTCCACTTATGCTACTTTGTGCCACCGCCGAACAACTGATTTACTAGGTCACGGATCTTTCTCAAATACTCCCTGTATTAATCACCCCTATTCTTCGACTGCGATTGCTCAAACATCTGGGCATGGTCGCCATCTGCCGGGTCCATATTCTGATACGCCATCACGCTTCTCCACGGCTTCGACTTCTTCGACGACTGCGACTGGTCCTTATATGGTCCCTTCCTACTATCGTGGTATTTCATCCAACACGAACTCAATCTCAAACACCTGGGATGTGGCATCCCCTTTATGTGGCTCGTCATCTTCTACTGCATCTTCCCCTCCAATGCCAACACGAAACACACCCTATACACCCTACACGCCGCTTCCTTCGCTTCCCGCACTTGCCCATACACCTATTAATACTGACGTCGGTATGGACTGGATCCCCACCAAACCTGCTGCTGCATCGACTCCGGCTCTCGCTTCATCATCTGGGTCTGATACTGGTTGGATATCCCCACGCTCTGACCTTGACCTACTCGGGTTTTCATTTGGTGACATGGACCAACGCTGGGCATCGGAACACTATATGCCTTCCCAACCTACTTCGGCACATGCTCATGTCTCCAACTATAATGCCAAACATGACCCAACTGTTCATGTGAAAACTGAACCGGACATTGTGGACTTGGACATCGACCACAATTTTCAATTTCATGCATGCTCGTCCACAACCTACCGTGGACCACTGTCGCACTCACGGAACCTGACTAACGATCGATGCGCAACCCCCACTGCAAACGCTCACTCCAACTTTAAACGTGAACCCGCTGGTGATTCCATGAATGTATATATCAACGACACCTTTAATGCATCAACGGATCACTCACCGTCTGTATTCCCAAACCCGTCTGCATACCATGGTAATGCCGGGTCCACTTCCATGGTGTATGTGCATGGAATGAATGCGCACAATAATGCTGCAGTCGTCAACCCGTCGTACCATGCGCCCCAACTTTCTCCTGACTCGCCTCCACCCACTTATCGTCCGGATCCCATTATAGGGGGGACTTACTCAACACCCGTGCAGATGAGCGAGCAGGGGCATGGTCAGCCGAGTGTGAGCGTGGCGTATCACCTTCCAGGGCAGTTTAATGTGCATTCTACGCAAGGACGCCAAAGTGGGCATGGCGGCAGTGGACAAAGCATGCATAATTACGGTCATGATCACGGGCACGGGCAGACGGCTTCATGTAAGAGTCAGGGCAACTATTCAGTTATGTAGTGAGCACTCATGTAGTTTTCCCCCCATTTTTATGTTGTATTTGTTTATTCTCGGTCGGCGCGGGTTGGATTGGATCGGAATTACGGACTCTCGGTACCTTGAATCGCGACATTTCTTGTGGAATAATTCATCCCGCTCCTAATCCTGCTCCGACCTCTCATATGGTACTATATCGCGTACGCGCATTTTCTTGCCTTATTGCTATGAAATTGCTGTCATTTTATTTTTTATTTTCTTGATACGCTGTTGCAGGGGCAGGGGACGATCATGTGCGATTAGGTGGCCATCAGCGACCCCAGGGGCACTTATTTCAACCACAACTGCAACACAATCAGGCACAAGTGCAGCTGCAGGCGTCATACGCCTCGATCCACGGGAACAATTCGAATGACAGCGGCACTTTGCATTTCCCAGATGCGTCGCCGACAGTGCGCAGGACAGATCTTCCACCGCCAAATATGTGCAGCTCGTTTGGTTCGCTGTACAACTTCAATTATATGTCAGATGACTTCGGTGTAAATGAATTGGATTCTACCTTCCAAGCTCAGCATACGCAGATGAATGGAATTGCCGTTAACGGTGTCGGAGGGGGCGCTTTAATGCCTTATTACGCACAATCGCAGGCGCCTATCAGCGAGCTAGACTTTTCTGCGCAACCACCCGAGCAGCAACAAGCCATGTACCAACATTATGCCGTCGCGCAGCCGCTGCAACCGGCGCTAATGGACCCTCTATTCGTCGATCGTGGTGACGGATTGCTTGTCGAACACTACTTGCACCATGTGCGCCCCGTGCAGTACTTCTTCTGGGATGAGCGCTTAGTCGATCTTCTCCGAAATCTCGCGATCGACAATGAAGCGGTGCGGAACGCGATTTGCTCCGTTGCGAGTGTCCACAAAAGACGCATGCGCGAGGGGAGCATGGGATTGCGGGGCAACTCACCGCCTTCCCCGCCGCGCCGCGTCATTACTGCGGGCGCGGGAGATGCACCGGAAGGAGATGACGACAATGCTTATCATAACCGAACTAAGCATGCACTTGATCGAGCAGGGACGGACAAACTCACAAAGGCCGAGGCTATGGCAGGATTGCAGTGCATCAGTTCGTTCCTGTTCGCAGGTGGGACTGGTGGCTGGCAATTCTTCCTTAATGTTGCTTGCTCCTGGGTAAACGCTGTGATTGGGCACTGCCGCCGCTTGGGTGATGCATACCTGCTTCATGAGCTGACATGCATGAAGCGGGAAGACGAGCTTGGTAGTTTCATAGTGCGGACCACAATGTGGTTTGAGGTACTTGGGAGCGTGACGACTGTTTCTGCGCCCAAGTTCTTAGAGGTATATCGCAAGCTGTTTGCACCTACAGATGGCGCGCAGATTGTCGAGGTGGACGGCGTGACACCAGCGATGGAACCGGAATTCTCAATGCTCGAAGTAATGGGCTGCGACAACTTGACGTTCTTGGCACTCGCCGAAATATCAGCGCTCGCGGCCTGGAAAGACGAGGAGACGAAACACCAAACACTGAGCTCCGTTGAGCTAGTCAGACGGGGATTCGACATCGAAGGGCGATACTTGCAGGCGATCTCCAGGACTGGATCGAACACCTCTCAAGAACGGTCGGGTGCAATGGCTGATTCACTCGAGAATAGAAGGCGGCTTACTGCAGACATCTTCCGTGCGTCGGCGCGACTTTATTTGCACACTGTTTTGAGCGGGGACAAGCCGAGTGTGCGGGAGATCAGGGAAGGAGTTAGCGAAACGCTTAATGCTCTGATGCGCGTCCCCAATGATCCGAAGCCCTTGAGGCGGTCCGTAGTGCGAAGCGTTGTGTTTCCAATTTGCCTTGCAGGCTGCATGACCGATGATCGCACAGAAAGGGACGCGTTCAGGAAAGTATTGGATTGCGAGGGTGGAGCGGGTAATTGCACGTCTGTCGTGGAGGTGATGGAAATTGTTTGGCAGCGTCGGGATGCCGCGTACAATGCGCAGAAGCGGCGAAGCGGACGTCGGCCCGTGGAGCACGTGGATGACGTGAACTGGCGAGACGTTCTAAAGGAACACGGCGGCGGAGTGCCCATTCTCCTGGTATGAGTAGGAAGATATGACGACTGACCTGTGACTGAGTGTAACTGTGAGTTTGAGAATCTGTTAATTTGCCGACTTGTTTTGCATAGATGCGAATCGTTTACATATGCACCCCTTCTTGCTTTGTTTGTGGCATTGCTGTATTAGTAGTCGAAGTGATGGCAGGCAGTTCTTAATTGTAATGAATGAAATAATAATGCAAAATAGTGCGGGAACTAGGTTTGATGGGGGATTGTTGCTGAATAATCCAGCAAAGACGGAGATTACGAATGTGTGCCTTATTTGTCTCACGCGTGACAGCCGGAAGCGCAAGGCGGACATTGATGGCGAACGCTAAATAGCTGAGTCCGAAGCAATCGACGCAGCCTCTCAGATCTCGATCCAACCGTCTGTCTGTTTCCCTTGCAGCCCTTATATTATCGCTCTTACACCCACCCACACTCGGTCGGTCCATCCTAACCTCCAGCTCTCCTCAAAACACAACAACATACGCCCCTTCCCTCATAATGCCTCACCCATCGGCACTTCACCTACCTCCGCCCAACCACCAAGCCCTTAATATATTCTCCCTTGCTCTCGACGCTCCTAACCCGACATCAACTATAGACCCCGCTCCTGCCGCCAACAGCAGCGGCATGCTCCAGACCCCCTACGCCAGCTCACATAGCGTCAGCTCCTGCGAAGACAGCCCATCCCCGCTTACTCCTCCTGTCTCTGACTCTGCCTCGAGCGCGTCACCGCGCCCAACACCGTCGCCCAACATCCAGTCTCTATCACTATCTCACTCCGCGAACGCGACAGTGAGCGAGGGTGACTCCAATCTCTGTGCACCCGATACCGAACGCAAGTTTTCCCCCGAGCCGAAGCTCGAGAACAACGCACCGGTCAGACACCCTGAGGTCGTGCTTAGTATGCAGAACCCTTCGGAACAGAACGTCTCTCCACAGCCCACGGTCAACACGGGCAAGGGCGGTTGTTGGTACGTGTCTCTTCCCTGCAATATAATCACTTGTAAGCAAAGTGTATGCTGATATCATTTATTTGAATTTCTTTCTTTGTACTCCAGGACGTGTCGCATTCGTCGCAAAGTAAGCACCCTGAAAAATGATAATCTGCGCGTAATGTCCTCTTTGTATGAGTGCTGACAAACGTGAACAGAAATGCGACGAGCAACGGACAAACAACGCGTGCCAGACGTGTATTCGTCTTCGAATCGATTGCCTTGGATGGGGTCCGAAACGCCCTGCCTGGATGCGCGTAAGTGACTGTCCTTTGGACGCGTCTTTAATAACCCCCTCCCCCCTTTGTGCTCGTATGAACTTGATCAGCTCATGGATTAGAGAGCCGTCAGCTCTTTACTCCATCTCGCTGTCTCTATTCGTTCCGAGCCCCGCTCTATGTCCTTCCCGAGACGTAATCTGTATGCCGCGGAACTCAGAACTGATTTTCGTCTTTGCTTATACAGGACAAACAAGCTGTTGAAGCCTACAAGGCAGGCATCAAAGAGAAGCTCATCAAGGCGGGAATGGTCCGCGGCCAGCCCCGGCTCTCGCAAGGAGGAGTTTCGCGGTCTTCAACGCTGCCTTCTGGCTCCTCGACGCCATCTGGTCCTTCAACGCATATGCAATATAACCAACCTCATATGGCTTCACGCTCAATGTCTGGTCCTGCCGCCTTTGGCGGACTCGGAAGCATGGGCTCCATTGGGCCCATGGGTGCCTTTGGTGTCATGGGTGGTCCAATGCCCGGTGGCAATGGCTTGGGCTTTGAATTGAACCAACCGCATTATGTTCACCAATCGGCACAGTCTCATAGTGTGCGATATGGTCCCTACCCGTCTCCACATAGACTACCCGGCTTCTCTTCACCCCACTTCGCAGCGCATCACGCGTCGCGTATTCCGCAGGCACCCTCGGTCATGGGCGCAGACTTTGACTACCTCGGTTTTCCCAACCAGGGCGAGCACGAATACGGCCAACACCAGCCTCACCTCTCGAGACGCTCTAGCATCGGAGTCACGCTTCCCCATCAGCGGAACACTCAACAGCTTGAGAACAGGCGCCACAGTCTTGCGTATACAACTTCTCCATCACTCCAAGGTAAGATTCAATATTTCTCGTTTTGAGCTTAATGTCTTTCGTGATCCTTCGATCTCGGCGGCAATTGTTCCACATCTTGATATATCCGTCTGTTTGACTCTGGAACTCTCGGGCTGGCATTCCCTGGCATCAAAACGACCTGGTCACCATCTTGTTGCGTTGGCATTGCTATGCCGTAAGGCAAAAATCTTATTTTCGCGTTTCTTTCACATTCGACCGAACGCGGCTCCTGTTTGTCCCCAAACGAGTCTGCATTCTACGGGCGGACTTTGAAAGCCGTTTGTTTGGATTGGCTTTGCGTTTCCCAATCGCCTGATATGAAGGTTGCTGCTACTCTTCGAGAACCGCGATCACACACGGTTCGATCAGTTCATCTCGCCACGCGTCTTCCCTCCGACTCTCGCGACGGGGCGACCCTAGCCTGGTACCTTCTTTCGATCTAATTGCGTCCTGGAGTTGGTGACGATGTCATCGGGACCTGGCGAGCATTGCCCACCCATTAATTGACAGCGACTATGTTTGCACCTTTGCGCTGCCGCAGTGCATCGTCAGCACGGCCTCACGGCGTAATGATGCACTGCATTCGATCAATATCCTGCCTGCTGCATGTGTGCGGGTTCGTCCCTGAGAGCAATCGGACTTGTCACTCTCGCTTGTGGAGCGACGGGATAGACCTCCGTTTCAGTCGGATGATTGCAGCATGAGATTCGCAAGCCATAGCGTCGATGTCTTCGAGGCGTCGGGACGCGGAGACAGGCTCTGGCCGATTCTGATAGCCAGCAGGACTATGCCACAACCATTCATTCTCGGGCTTCCTATTTGGGCTTCCCATCGGCATCTAGACTCCAAGCCGGCCATTTGCAATTTCCCACCATCAGCATCCTGGCAAAGCTTCCCCCAAATTCTCCCCCACATTCCCGTCATTTCTCGTCGCATATTCGCAGGCCAAGGGGTGCGGGGATTCCTCCATTTTTGCCGCAATCTGCGCAGTGCAGTGTAAGGTCATCTGGTGCTGTGACAGTGCGCCTTGCCGACCCTTCAGGCTGTTTATCTGCGACTTGCCTTTCTGGGATGCGTTTTCTCCGAAGCTTATTCGAGACGTCGTCATTGCCGAGACATTGCTGACACCGTCACCTTCTGCAAATGCACGGATGGACTAATGCCCGACATTGCGTTTCGATTGAGAGTTGCACAGTGGGGGCTATACCGAATTTCAATTCGGTCGTCTCGTCCTGACTCTGCGGAGCTGCTGCGCTCATTTCGACCCCATTCTCATTCCTTCACGCAATAGTCACAACTGCGGCCTACCAATGCCCCCCTGGCCATTTGTATTCAGACGTCGGTGCTTGCTTAAGCAGCTCCAAGGCCTTGCTTTGGCTTCGACGGTGATCCATGGGAATGCCTGTTCGGAACATGTGTTCCAGAGTCATCAGTCATCAGATCTCATATCTCGTTTGCCCACATGCCTTCTTGCCCTATCCTTTCTAGTCCATTTCCTACGGTCTTATTGGGCTCATTTGTCATTTTGCCCGTATTCTGTTTCACGTCTCCACGTTCATACCTCGTCATCTCGATCTCATTTTATTCAAGTTACATTCGGAAACTCACGTACCATTTGTTATACAGGTAGCTCGTCATCGTCCCATGGAAACTCGCCGTACATCTCGGGGCACAGTCCTCTTGGTGTACCTTACAGCGTAACTCCGTCAGGCCAGAACACTCATTCTCCACTGCTTGATTTCCCTGGCGATGTTTTTGGCGGAGTAAGCCCAGCTTTAGGAAGCATACCGAATATGACGCCGGCCGGGCTTACGGTGCCTGGAATGCCCACAATGACTGGTGTTCCGAATGTCAGCGGATCACCGTTAATGATTGCTGGTGACGACTCGCTGCTCGGATCCTCTTCCAGTTCATCTTACACAGTCCCGAGTCGACCGCCGTCTACGACAGCAACCGCACCAGCACCGAGTAGGCCGAGTTCGTCGCCAAGTGGAGGATACCCGGACCCATTGTCAGATCCTTCCCTAGTTGACCCCAACGTCCAGTATTATTTCGATAATAGCGTCATGTCGATGCAGTATGGTTTTGCTTCCGAGAGACTACCGCAGCAGGGTTCGATGCAGCAAAACGTAGGTACAGACCCTGAAATGAGTCATGTGAACGAACGTTCAGAGCAACAATAAAATGTAACTTGGTTTCGCTTTACATGTATACCCTTCCCTGCAGTTATTCACGTGTGGACCATTTACAGGTCTCGTCAATGCATCAGAATTGCTTGATGGTCGGAGCTGATCCTCGGGATATCACGTGACGTATCAAGGATTCCGATGGGCACGATGCTCGAAACAATGAATTCCTCAACGAGTTCCTCAAGAAATTACCCTCGCACGGTATTTCCCCTCCACGACTACAAGCATACCGCATAAACGGATGACCAAAGAATTTATAAGAGCTAAAATGATAAATGCTCACGACTTTTAGTGGCCTACTTCACTTTCGTCCTTCACGTTAATATTTCTTGTTATTCATCGGACAAGTTCCCAAAGCTAAAGAGAAGTATATTAATTTAATGTATTGTTGTGAAGATCATGTATGGTGCTTCACCTAGGAAATATATTGTATACCCCCTTCTGTATGCAGATCTTCACCAATTGCTGTTGACTTATTGTTTTTGTACTATAATTAGTATAAATAGGCGCCGAAAGTTAAATTTATAGAATTGTCAAGAAATATATGATAGAGTTGCTTACCGAGCTGAAGAAATGTGGAAATGCTTCAGCAAATGTTAGGGGCTGGATGATCAGCACGGGGAATTTCGCATCGGTTCCTGGGCCTGACCCTTGCTGGAAAGGGTATATGGGGAAGCGCTGAGTAGCTGGGCGCGACGTCGTTTGCCCATTCAGAGCGCCATACGGAGCGCCACCGAGCAGGCAGGAAAAACAAAATACGAGACTCGGGACGATATAGACGCTTCTTGCCAGCATCTCCTTATACGCGTGCTGGTGCCGTCAGCGTGGCATCAATGAGTAAGGCCTGAGACGTCATCTCAATTGCAGAAGACAGGCGGAGATTGAGGAGTACTTGTGAGTGACGGCCACTACCGCAGTTTGCGACTTCGTAAGGACCTGGTAGACTCGACTATAAGCCGAAAGACAGTGAAAAATGAGGAAAAGCTAAGTTGACTGAGTTAGTTATCTACTCTAGTCGTCGAACGGGCTGTTGAAGTTAATACCATTTCGAATATTCGCCCGGGCCTAAAGGTCACCTCGTGGACGGCACGGCGTACAGCAGGCTGATGGCGTTGCCTGTTAGCCCACTCCAGCCAGGCGTAACAAGCGACCGGGATACCCCAGAAGGTATGGTACGCGAGTGGAATGAAATGATGCAAGGAATAGCGGAATCATTTTGCAGAACGACGAACGACGAACGACGAACGCAGGCAGTGGTGGGTGTTGAGGTCGAGAGGGAGGGTCAATGAAGGGAGCTGCGAGGCTTGTCTTTATAGTCATTGTTCCGAAGGCAAGGAACACCGGACTTTACAGCGCTCACGGTCGTTTCGGGTTCGGTGCTGGGCATCCGAGAACATCGTGTGTAGCGAAGACCGTGTGTTCCAAGGTGTATAAAGACTGTTTACTAAAAGCTCAAAGAAAAGGACAGCAGGGCCATGAGTGCAGAGAACAAGAAGAAGATGGGAGATACGAGGGCAGGAAGGAGACAACTCTTGAGGGGAAATTGGGATCTCCGGTCGCATCGGTACTGGCTATGATATAGCATCAAAGAAACGTGTCAGCCATCACAAACTTTGAATGCTTATGTAAAAATTCCTTTAACAGGCTATCAATACTTGAAGCGATCAAAGTTTGATTACATTACGTAATATGCGACAACAAGTTCATTGTGAGCGCGAGCGTGAGTGTGTAGCAAGTGAGTCTAATGACAGTGCAAGGTCCAATTGTCTCTGTATCTCCGATTGTAATAAAGTTAGTATCAGTCTAGTTCCATATGCTCTGTTTCACTGTTGTTGTAGTCGATACACTTGTTGCTATCCTTGTTATTGGCTTTTTGCACATGCTTCAATGCAACACGCCTATTGGTAAACCAGTTGTGTACTTGGGCAGGGTGGCTAATTGACATGGTAGAGCTCAGCAGTTACAAAGAACAGGGAAAACATACAGTTTGATTTCATGTGCCAGTGTGTCTTTCTCTGCCCTTGACAGCATTGTGTTTCTTGCAAAGGCCTTCTCCAAAGCTTCAGTTTGGAACATGGTTTTTCTCACAACAGCACCTGGTATGCGAGACTTGCTTCTGTGACGTTCCTTTTGAAACCAGTTCGAAACATGGATAGCATTCCTAATTCAATATAGTAGGGATCAGTAACAACAAATGAATAGACAAACATACATTCCAATTTCAAGTGCTATTACACCTCGTTCTTCAATGGACGGGTTTGGGTTTCTTGCAAAAGCCTTCTCCAAAGCTTCAATTTGGTGTGACTCCCTCTCTACTGTTGCTGCAAAAAACTTGGTCACGGGTACTGAGCCATTACAGTTATTAGCGTTTTGTTCATGCTTCAACTCCTTGCACTGAGCTCTGAACCACATTGAAACACGTTCAAGATCCCTAAATTTGACATAGCAGTGATCAGTGATGAGCCAAAAATGACAAACTTACAATCCGATTTTAAGTGCTAATACTATTTTCTCTACAGTTGACGGTTCGGCATTTCTTGCATAGAGCTCCTTCAATGCTGCAACTTGTTCTGGACTCTTCCTGTAGTACTTGTTCATGAGTACTGAGCCGTTGTGGTCCCTGTTGCCTGTGTCAACTGTGGGCTGTGGAGGGATGTTCTGTTCCGAAGGGTTCTGCATACTAAGCACGTTCTCGGGGTGTCCAATCAGCATGTTGTTCTCGAGGGTTGGCTCTAAGGACAGTGATAGGGACAAGATGTCGGGTGACAGTGTCGGGCGCCATGATGCGCTCGAGGCAGAGTCAGAGACAGGAGGGGTGAGCGGAGATTGGCTGTCTTCGCAGGAGCTGACGCTATGTGAGCTCGCGTAGGGGGTCTGGAGCATGCCGCTGCTGTTGGCGGCAGGAGCGGGGTCTATTGTAGATGTCGGGTCAGGAGTGTCGAGAGCAAGGGAGAATATATTGAGGGCTTGGTGGTTGGGCGGAGGTAGGTGAAGTGCCGATGGGTGAGGCATTATGAGGGAAGGGGCGTATGTTGTTGTGTTATGAGAGCCCGAAGGACCAGATGGCGTCGAGGAGTCGAGAGGCACCGTTGAAGACTGCGAAACTCCTCCTCCTTGCAAGGGCTGGAGCAGGGCGCCGACCATCTCTGTCTTGGCTATCACCTCTCTGATGTGTTTTCTGTAGGCTTTAACGGTTCCTTTGCTCTGTATAGACAACGACAAAACTCAGTTCCGAGTTCCGTGGCGTACAGAACATGTCTCAGGAAAGACAGACAGGAGCTCGGAACAAATAGATACAGCAAGATGGAGTGAGGAGCTGACGGCTACCACTTACGCTCATCCAGGCAGGGGGTTTCGGATCCCATCCAAGGCATTCAATACGAAGTCGAATGCATGTCCGGCACCCATTGTTCGTCCGTGGCTGTTCGCATTTCTGTGCACATTTGTCAGCACCCATACAAAGAGGACATTACGCGCAGATTATCATTTTTCAGGGTGCTTACTTTTCGACGAATGCGACATGTCCTGGAATACAAAGAAAGAAATCCAAACAAATGATATCAGCTTTCATTTGCTCACGAGTAATTATATTGCAGGGAAGAGACACGTACCAGCAAATGCCCTTGCCCGCGTTGACCGTGGGCTGTGGAGTGACGTTCTGTTCCGAAGGGTCCATCTCAGAACGCAAAGAGGTAAGAAGCTTGCTATAGATTACTAGTTGCAATCTGTTGACAAATCTCATATAGGCGGCAAACGTTGCCACATTTTGTGACTCAATGAAAAAATTAACCTGTAAAATAAGTATGGATGAAGCGACAGGGGAGATGACAAACCCGTAAATGATCAATGTTTTCCATGAGTATCCACCACACGGTACAATCCTTGCGTGGGTGAACAAGAATCATCTGCCCCTCCCCTTGTTCTTGCATAGACACAGCTGTATAGACTAGCTGCTTTTCCAAGTCATTTGAAACTGATGAGGAGTTGTCACAGAGCACAGAAGAGCATTCAAGATCAAGAATGTGCTTTTTGGGTGCTGCCTTGTTACTGCCTTTTTCATAAGTATTGTCACACTTGATGATTCATCATTTTTTGTCACAAAAGTAAACAAAACAAAAAATAGCTATTTCTCACTCAATTCTACACAGAATTCAGTGATTATTTGACATAAATTCATGTTTTTAAATATGCTTCAAATAGACACTTTAATTATT
>NW_006760387.1:2444218-2447366 GCF_000271605.1 Fomitiporia mediterranea MF3/22
GTCTATTTGAAGCATATTTAAAAACATGAATTTATGTCAAATAATCACTGAATTCTGTGTAGAATTGAGTGAGAAATAGCTATTTTTTGTTTTGTTTACTTTTGTGACAAAAAATGATGAATCATCAAGTGTGACAATACTTATGAAAAAGGCAGTAATGAAAGAAACATCAGCCTGTGGAGACCAAGCTACAGTCTGTCCCATAGTTTTTTCTGCTGTTAACATAATAGCTAGTAGGTGCTCTGTATACCTAGCATTGCTGAAAATTTGTCAGAAAACAATATATGAAATTATTTTGAATATATACTCAATTATATAGTTACTGTAGTCTAGTCCAGGTCTAGTCCAGACAGGTTTTTGCTGGACTGTGAACTGGACCAGGACTGATTTCTTATAAAATCCTGGACCTTGGACTGGACCCAGTTAGACCTCTTGTGAACCAGACCAGCAGTCTAGTCTAGGTCCAAACCTAGTCCAGACCTCTGAACTAATTATATAATATATATTAAAATAATTCTGTCTTATTAACATATTATATGAGATAGATATACTATTAAGTACTATAATAATATGTTTCTGAATATATGTAAGCTTATATGTATCAGAATACAATTACTTTTATTATTTGTATTATACTAAGTGTAAAACACAAGAAGTATTAGTATAATAGAAATCAGTTCCTACAGTTAATGTAAACTGTCATTTACATCTGTAAGACACAGTATAGTCTATTTGTATACTTAAAGGGTATACAATACACTATACAATATATGTAAGAGTAGTTCACATCTATTAGGCTCTGTACAGTCTATTTGTATGTCTTAAAGAAGTAGTATCTATAATATAAACAGTCTACAGTCTGGTCTAGAGTCTAGACAGTCTAAAGCAGTCTGGAAATTTTTGTCAAACACTAGACTGTAGACTGGACCCCTGTTGGACCCAACTGGACCAGACCTCAATCAGACTGGACCTGGTCTACAGTAGTCTTAGACTAGACAATAGTAACTATACTCAATTATACAAATTTCTGTTCTACATTTTACTAAGAGCTACTAGGTAAGGACTTTCATTACTGTCAAAACATTTGACTACAAGTTATTATTGTGTATATTACTGTTGTCCATGTCTTTGATTGTGGTTTCAACTAATTCTATAAAAGGTACATGTTACAAAGTTGTTAATAAATGAGACAGATAGTATTAAAAGCTAATAATGTACATTAACTTGTTTCATTTTGTTCTCTGTATCAGACTTGATCTTGTTTCAGAAATCTAGAAGAGTTGTACTAATATTATCTTTGTTGACATTAATGACACTAAACAATTCAAGTATAGAACATCCAATGTGACTTAGTAACCAGCTCTCTAGACTTATTTCCTTAGTTGTAAAGATGTAGACTAGAGAGTATAGATCTGAGACTGGAGAAAGTAGTGTAGGGGAATCTGAGACTAAAGGTAGTTGTACTAAGGTATTTAGGACTAGAGAGGGTAGTATAACAGAGGACAAGCTAGTAGAAAGTAATACAGAGAAGGATGAGGGCTGTGTTGACAATATAATCTTTAGTAAGTAGAATACAAAGGTTAGGAACAACAAGCTTAGTAGAACAGTAAGAGCAACAGTGATTTAGTAACAGAGTAGTGTGAACAAGAGAGTAAGAAGGAGTAGTAGCATATGTTGTTATTGTCTACAGTAGAGCTGTTACAGAATTATTATTATGAGATGATTAGTTTATCAACAGACAAACCACAAGACAATGACTTCATAATGTCTCAGTTAGAATACATACAATATAAGGATGAGAGACACTGAGCAGTCAATCATCACCTCACCCCTTGTCTATGTGTGCCCCCCTTAAGTTCTCCCTCTCAACAGGTTATGAGCCTTGAGCTCCCTGCATACACACATCCACTATACACTCTAAACTCTTTACTTACATACATTTGCACACATTTGCATTATAGTTCCCCCACATACAGATACACACTGTAAACCAGCCAATGTACCTAAATACTTTGGTCAAAACATTACAATACTTAAGACTGAAGCAAACTACAAGATGTAGCACTACTGTATTGTTTCTAGTGTTGCAGCTACATGCTTCAAACACTTACTAAAGGATGAACTGCAGAACAAAGCTGAGAGGGAGATAGCTAAGGCCATTCATACATGTATAGTCAATAACATTGCTGACACAATATTGGCAAACTATATACACTTCAATATGTCTATCCCTCAGTTAATGAAAGTGCTTGAAGAATGCTTTAACCCCTAGACAGTACATAAAAAGGTTATCAACAAATCAGTACTGTTTATTTGTAGAGACTATGTAAAACATTTTGGACATACATTAGACAGACTTGAGGAAGCATACACAACTCTGTCTGCTAATAGTAATCCACCATGTGACTCTACATACAAAGCAGCAATATTGCTTGCTACTCCTGAGCAATATACACACATAGTAAATACAATAATACAATCTACTGATGCCCAAAACAAAGGCAAACCAGTCAATGAACATAAGAAAGTTGAACTAAAGTAACTAATCCTTGTATTACAGAATGCCTACAACAATTACTGTGCTAAACAAGTACAAGATTCTAATGATTGGACAAAGAATAATGCACACATTAATATAATGTATAAAGCCAATAAGCAGAGGAAATTCAATCTGCCAAATCTGTTCAATCCAACAAAAGCAAAATGTTTCAATTATAGAAAAACCGGACATTTCTCTAAGGAATGCTGCAAACCTCCTACTGAAGCTACAAAGCTTACACACACCAAACATCAGGCTAACATTGTGTATAAAACAAATCAAACTGTGGAAAACATGACAAACACATTTATTATTGAAAACCCAAACAAAAACAATGTTGAATTAAAGGAAAGCAACATTGAAATAAACAATAACACCTACACTCTTATTCTGAGCAACCAGGACAAACAATTCGAACAATATGCTTCCTAGGTATGTACCAATGTATTTACAAATACAATCATAGCTAACAAGAAATCCTATACACAAATGATGGATTTACTCAATTCTGGTGCATCAATACATGCTACTCCTTATCTATTTTGATTAACAGATGTACACAACATAACTCCTACATTGTAACTATTGCAAATAGGTCAACAATGACTC
>NW_006760387.1:2447722-2452425 GCF_000271605.1 Fomitiporia mediterranea MF3/22
AGTAGGGGTGACAGTTGGTATAGTAGGGTTCATGTCTACACTACAAAGGGATCAGTACTAAACTAAAAGGGGTAATGAATAGAATGAATAGAAGAAGGGTAGCAAAAGTTTAAAAGGGTTTAGAAAGTTTAAAATTTAAAAATGTAAAAGGGTTAGGACAAAGAAAAGAGATCAACACAACAGTAAGTACTAATGTCTGAAATGTAGGAGAGTTGTAGGGTGGTAATGAGTAGTCTTGATCTGATGTTAGTGACAGTGTAGAGGGGACCTAAAGGCTCAGTAAGAGGACCCAGGCTACAACTATCCTACACAACAGAAATACAGAATGTGAGTACTAGAATGTAGTCAGAACTTGTAGAACAGGTAGAGAGAGAGAGTAAGACAAGAGTAGAGTATATAGAGTGAGCCTAAGAGTACAGGACTACCTGGAGTAGACAAGATCAAGACTACAGAACCAGTCTGATCTTATACATCTATATATACTAAACTACACAAGAGTACTCAGGGAGTATGAGCCACTAAGAATAATAAGCTACAAAGAATGAAAGAAAGGAATGTTAAAGATAAAGGTACAAAGAATGAAGGGATGGACAAAGGGTAAGAGACTATAGAATGAACAGAGAATGAAGGGGTGGTCAAAGGAATGGAATGATGAAGTAAGGAAGGGTAGTAGTAAGAGTCAGCATGTATATAGTCTATAGACAGTGTCTCTGAGGGACAGAAGTCCTGAGTTCTAGTACAGAAGGGTGTAGAACCCTCAGAACTAAAGGTAAGAGAGTAGAGAATTGTAACATCACCCCCCCTCTAAAACCAATTGTCCTGATTGGTGAACATTAGGCTTGGTTAGTAGCTCAGGCATAGGTTAGAATAGTAAGGCTTGGAAATCTGTAAGACTGAGTTTGTACAGAGCACTAGGATGAAGCTGATAGAAGTCTCAAATTGCCTTAGGAGTATGAGTGAGGTTCTCAGCAGGTTCCCAAGTATGCTCCTCAACTAGGTACCCTTTCTAGTGAACAAGGAATTTGAGTTTTCTGTACAGTAGCTTAGTATCTACTATGTACTCTACTTTGTATTCTGGTTCAGAACTGATGAGTTCTGGTAGAGGCAGTAAGGGTCTTTGTTGTAAAGGAAAACCTGGATTGTAGTACTAAGACAGTAGAACCTTGTTGAACACTGAGTGTATACACTTCTATGTTGCTGGAAGTTAGAGTTTGTAGGCAGAGGTGCTAACCTTCTTTTCAATAACAAAGGGTCCAAAGCACTTATTGTCCAACTTCTTTATTAGGTGATCTGTGGTCAGGTTAGTAGCTTCTAGCATAACTTTGTCACTAGACTGGTAATCCTTAGCTGCAGACCTCTTCTGATCATAGTTCTGCTTTATAACCTATACTACCTTTTCCAAAAGAGCTTGTACATCCTCCCTAGTTCTGTACATCTGTTCTGTAAAGTCTGTTACAGATTCAGAACTACTATTCTGGTTCAGAACTGTCCCCTAGTACAGATGTCTCCTATGATTGAGGAAGAATAGGGATTGTCCTGTTGTAGAGTGTTGCTAGTTATTGTACACAAATTCTGTCAGAGCTAACCATTCAGACTAATCCAATTACTAATGATTGATGAACATCTAGAGGTAGAGCTTGATCTCCTGATTGACTTGCTCAGTTTGACTGTCAGTCTGTAAGTGATAGGCAGTAGAAGGGTTCCCTTGAATTCTGAGAAGCACATATAAGTCCTGTATGAATTTTGACTCAAATTACAGTCTGTGATTATAAATGAGCTTCTGAGAGAGTCTGTGTAACTAGAAGACATGATCCTAATAAATGTACACTATACCTTTAGAAGTGAGTTCTGTTTAGGTTGGAACTGTGTGGACTTGCTTAGAGAATCAGTCAACAATTATGTAGATAGTGTTGTAACCCTAAGACTTGGGTAGTTTACTGATCAGGTCTACTGAGACTTCTTCCTAAGAGTGATCCAGGATCTAATACAAATGTAGGGGAGCCCAAACCCTTGTCTGGTGAGCCTTAGTCTGTTAGCACATATTATAACTAGTTACATACTTCAGGATTTCCCTCTACATTCTAGGCTACCAGTAGTTCTGAGTAATGAGTTCCTGTGTTTTGTGTTAGCCCAAATGTCCTACAGTCAGATTGTTATAATGAGCTCAGACAATGTCCTCCTATAGCTTCCAATCCTTCAGAATGTACAGTCAGCCTTCCTAGTAAACCTGTCCATCCTCATCCTCCTCCTAATCCCTTGCCTGCTTCTCTAACTGCTTCACTATAACCCAGTCCTGTGTGTGTCTTAGAGCTTACTATATATAGGTGACAAAGTCAACATTCTTGGATTTGAGTCAGATCTCTTAGATTGTCTTGGACACAAAACAGGAATTGTCTAAGAGAACAAGATTTTTGTTATCATTCTCCCCCCTTTCATAACCTACTCATCTTAAGAGTAAATCAGCTTTTGTCATTTGTGTTCTGAGTTTGTGGGTCAGTACAAAGTCAAAGTCTTATAGTTCTAACATCTAGTAGGCTTAGTAGCAGTTGAGCTTCTGGAGCACCCAGAAGTACTAGAGATTAAGGTGATCACTCTAAATTTCAAACTTCTGTACAGTACTAAGGAGATATTGATACTACTCCTCTAGGGAACAGACAATTGTAAGAAGTTCCTTGTTATAGATAGAGTAGTTCTGTTCTGTTACAGAGAGGGATTCTGATCAGAACACTATCAGACACTACTTTCTGTCAATGAACTAGGACAGTACTACTCTATTTGTAAAGTCAGAAGAGTTGGCTTTGACTTGGAACTTGTCCACAACTGTCAGAACTACTAATACAGGCTTACTAGTAATAGCCTGCTTAAGGGACTCAAATGTAGACTACTACTAATCATCCTATTACTAAGGAACATCCTTGCTAGTAAGATTGTGAAGGGGCCAGGCAATAGTACTAAAGTCTTGAATGAAGTGTTAGTAGTAGTTTACAAACCTAAGGAACACTTGGACCTGTTTCAGGTTCTGAGGTTGTAACCAGTTCCAAACTGTAGTCACCTTTGCTGGATCCATACAGACCTTGCCTCTACTAATTACAAAGCTTAGATAATCTACTGACTCCTACACAAAAGAGTACTTTGCTTCTCAGAGGAACAGTTTATTATCTTAGAGCTGTTGTAGAAATGCTCAGATCAGTTAGTAATAGTGCTCAACTGTCTGAGTGAAGATCAGAATGTTGTCTAGATACACACTAACATGCTCCAAGTTAATCAGATCTGTAAGGATGTGATTCATGAATGACTAGAACATTGTAGACAAGTTAGTTAGTCTGAAGAACATTACAGTTAGTTTGTACAATCTGTAATTGGTTTAGAACACAGTCTTCCACTCATCTCTGTCTTAGATCCAAATATTATTGTATCCCTATCAAATGTCTAACTTAGTGAAAACCCTGGATGTATGTGTCTTATTAATGAGCTCCTGAATCAGGGGGAGTAGGTACTTGTTTTTGACAGTACCCTTATTGAGACAATAATAATCCTGGACTAGGCAGAGCTTCCCATCTTTCTTTTTAACAAAGAAGAAAGGGGAGGCTATAGAGGACTTTAAGGGTTGGATCCAGCTGTTCCAAAGATTTTCCTGAAGGAACTCATCAAGTGTCTCCTACTTGTCTCTGTTGAGTAGGTAGACCTTACAATCCTTAGGTTGGAAACCCTTAGTCAATTCAATTACATAGTTCTAGAGACAGTATTCAGGAAGCTAGTCAAATTCCTCTTCACTAAAGACTTTGGGGAACTCTTGGACAAAATCCAGTAGGCTGGGTCTGTGTGTGTTCCAGAGTAGAGTTGTTCTGAGAGGGTTCTAGACTGGTTCTGTCTCAGACATCCTTCAGATCAACTCTATTCTGCCTCAACTAGAATATGTATCCACATATTTATCCTAGTCAAAGAAGAACAACTAGTCATCTTTATTAGAACTGTTAGTAACATTAGAAGTGTCTGTATCTACTCAGAACAGTAGTGTAAGGTAGTTACAAGACTTAGGACACTGATCAAACACAAGTGTCTACTCTAACCAGTCAATAGTAGAGTTGTAAGCCTTAAGCTATTTGAATCTGATAAAGATGTCTGTCTTTCTAAGGTTAGTAACTCTAAACTCAATACTTTCCTCATGATCCTGAATGGTCATTTGTAGTTGGACAAACTTGGTGATCCAACCATTCTGGTTTAGGGTTCTGTCTACATTGTATACTAGGATTAGAAGTAGAACATGTTGAGTAGGGAGGTAGTGTTCCTACACAAAGGCCTCATTAATGTATGAACTAGTGTATCTACTGTCTACTAGAGCCATTGTTTGAATTTGGCAGGATCCTGAGAAGGGAGCCAAGAGGACAGGGACCTGGAGCTAGTACTCAGAATGTTCTTAGATGAACTACTACTTGTTCTGAAGGGAACATACAGCTTGTACAGCCTTATTGTCTAAGAGGGTAAGTATATGTGCTAACATTTCCTTATTAACCTCTCTCTTTCAACAAGGACAGACTTATGTCCTTAGCTGTGAACTCAGCTGAGGCCATCCCTACTTAATACTACAGACAAACTACTGAGTAGTAAACAGGGCTGAGTAACATTCTGAACATTCTGAGATCTTGGAACATGAAAGTAGCAGGTCAGATTGTGTAGATTTAGACTTGGATAAAGTGTGAAGA
>NW_006760387.1:2458150-2521707 GCF_000271605.1 Fomitiporia mediterranea MF3/22
ATCATTATGTAAGTTATTTCTTAAGGCAAGGAATTGTGAAATGCCCCATGTGCACATGGCTAGGGACTGGCATGGCATCTGCCACTGTTATCTGCACCACCTATCCACAGATGAATTTTCCCACAGTTACCACAGTATCTGTGGTTGAGTCACTTGAGTGCTTAGCCTAGCTGATAAAAAAATTCACATTGTTTTAATTACCTAAGTGTGACATTAGTCACAGTTGTGATGTATCACGAGTGATTGCATAAGAAACAACAGTTGATTTCTACTTGTCTAAGTTAGTCCTGCAAATTTCCGGCTGTTTTTTGCAGATACACAGAAACTGTGGTATCCGTGGGAATTTCATCCGCGGATAAGTTATCCGTGGAAATGCTTATCCGCAGTGCGGTTTTGCGGATAGACCCATCTGCACCAGTCCCTACGCGCGGCCTTTAGGTCGCTCGATCACGTGATTCCGTTCGACACGCCCAGCGTTCAACTTCACGTACTGCTCTTGCTCTCACGACGTTGTCTCTGCTCTCTGTGACCATGTTCAAAGGATTTAGCAAGAAGCCCGAGTCTGTGGTCTCCCCCATTGACTGTGATGCGGCAGGAAAGGAGAACAGACCGAAAAGTTGCACTGCACAGAAGGGTGCGCGCAGAGTGTCCGTCTTCCAGGATGCCAACGGGAAAATAGATGCACCAGCTACGCCGGCAACGAAGAGCAAGAACGATAAGAAGCAGCTTGATCAAGCTCGCCCATGCACCGACTCTAAGGAGATGGAAGACGCCTTTGACAATTTATTGGCAAGTTTGGCTTACCTCCCAAGCACCTTAGCGTGGCTAATTACTCGATGCAGGATGAGCTCCAAATTCCGGAAAACTTGCGACCAAAACTAAGCGGAATGGACTCTACTGTCAAAGCAGCTATGCTTCGCTCTTCTCATGTCATTAAACCTCCTGCCTCTGCAGTTCAAACGACTCCTAAGAAAGTACCTCACACTCTTCGTAAATCAAAGAGTAGTGATTCCTTTTCTTCGCCCCGCTCTGAGCAGCATGCTTCACACGAACTTCCTCAGACCCCTCAGACCACCGGGCGGTTCCTAGGTTCTGCGATGAGGCCATCTCTATCGCCGAAACGACTGTCAGATGAGCAACCGGAGCCGGTGGACGCCAGGAATAGACACACGCGAGGGCTCTCACTCGATATTAGCAAACATTCCTCCAGAGTCCAACTACCAATGTCACTTAGTGATGGCATGGGCAAGAAATTGCAGAAAGGATGGGCAAAGGACACAGCTCCGTCTAGATACGCAAGCTTACTGACAAGCACGTCGAGTCTGGAATTGGACGTGGATCTTATAAAAAAGTTAAGGCTCCTATTGCGGAATGAATCAGCCACGTTAGTCTTTCCAGTACGATCTATTCTCAGCTGACGTTAACACAATGTATATTTAGCTGGACCGAAACTTTCTTTCAGCTTGATGGGTATTCTGCTCTGCTCACCCGACTCAACGAACTCTTGGAGGTCGAATGGAGGTCAGTACACATCCTAGCCATATGGGTCAACTCTTCCTGATTCCTGATTCAGAGAAGAGCAACATGATGATCAACTCTTGCACGAACTTCTGCGGTGTCTAAAGGCACTGTCTACATCTGTTGTGGGCTGTGCTGCCCTGCGCTCCGAAACTCCAACACCGTTCGCGCAGCTAGTGCGTCTTCTGTACTCCGACAAGAAACCGGGCGATGTTGCATCGCGGCAGCTCATTGCTGAACTTCTACTTACTCTCTTCGATTTATATCCGCCGACATCTTTGCCTTCCCCATCTTCTACAACACCCACTAGGCAGCGCCGCCGTGAGATTTGGGAAGACTTCTCGGATGTTTGTCCAGTCACCGACAACCCACAGCTGATCAGCTTGCCTTCGCCACATCGTAATATCTTTTCTTTCATACGAACTCTCTTGCTTACAAAGCCTCCACTGCCTGCGGAGGCCTCGGAAACACCCCTTACACCTCATGAATTCATTGAATGTCTTCATGTTCCACGAATCTATAAAACGTATTTGCAGGAACTCTCTGACATATGTAGGGATTACTTCTGGGTGTTCTGTCACCCAAGCAACACCATATGGAACCTGGACGATACCGATGAGTCGCGCGTTGAGAAGCCCCGCGCTCCTGGTGGAATGACTGGCGGAGTTGAATTTGAGGCAATGGCATATCTGGTAAGAATTCCCTGCTGCAGTAACGTCATGTTTTGTCATATTGCCTTATGTTCTTATCATTGCCGTGTTCTGCCGGTTCTAGACAACACACTTTAAACTTATCAATGCTACTGCGAAGACTGCGGCGGACTTGAATCTCCCCAAAGACAATGAATTATCGGCACACCGATTCCATCAGGATCTTTTTGCCTCCGGTCTTGAACGAATCATCCTTGTGAGCCAAAAGTAGAAACATTAAGAGGATGGAAGAAGGCTAACTGTATCCGGAAAGGTCGCACGAAAGGCCTCGACAACGTATTATCCAACGCTGCACCTCGAAATTGCTCGTTATGCAGCAGCAGCACTTCAAGCAGGATTTGAATTGCCGTGGACATTGTCTCGTATCATTGGGGCTCCTCCATCAGGCATGGCGAAACCCGGAAGAGGTTCAAGCGACCGCGAGCGGAACCGCAAATCGGTTGCGAGGTCGAACGGTGCTCGCGGTTCGCCATCAACTCCAACACGGGATGGAAGAAGCGCACTAGGGGTTCCTAAGATACCCACACCAAAGAAGATTGAGCCTCTTCATATGAACTGAGGTGATGGCTAGCCGAGCTTTGCGAACTTTGATTCACCATGCGTACCTTTCTTCTTTCAATCTTATGGATGATGGGATGCTAATGTCTTACTCGGGTTCTCGAGAATGCGTTACATCGTCCTGGGCCTGGGAAATGATCATGGCCTGTGCACCTATTTATGTTACGAGTGAACGATCTATGTGTTTCTTATGTATTCCCGCTTTGTTTCCTATCCTATAACTTCTGTTCTTAGCACATGTGGGACAAATAAAGCTCCCATCATAGAAGTAGCTGCTCGTACCCTAGATTGAAACATGTAAAGATAGCTAGTTCAGCGGTACAACATGATCGCAAGTTGCTTTGTGCCGAAATGTCAATTAATCGGCTGTTCTTAAGTTTAAGTTTAAGTTTAAGTTTTGATTTTGAAGACTTGGATTACAAATCGTATAAATGCACGTGACTTGACACGCTCTTCTGTGCTGCTCGTGGCCAACGTTGAGCGCGCGTTTATGCCGCTGACCACTACTACTAGCTCACAGCGGGTCATCGAATTACCTTTTCGATCACATCGTGCAGATGAACACCAGTACAATTCAACTATCGTCTTCTCCTCAAGTCTCATGGTCAACGGTTAAAGCACAAGAGAAAGACGCAGAAGTGAGCTCACGGTGTCTGTTGCGATTTACCACTTATTAATTAATCTTTGTTTGCAGTATCTTTCGCTTCGATTACTTAACAAGCGTGCTCGCATACGATTATCCAAACAACCTCTTGACTTGGACGCTCATGATGGAAAGGGGAATTATTTTGTTGTTTCGAATTTGAAAGGGTGGTTTGTTGCAATTGGGCGAAGTCCTGAAGCGGGATACCGTGAGTTGAAATTTCTCGTATTGTCAATAATGGCTAGCTAAATGTTGGGTATTAGAAATTGTATTCTCCCCGCTTAGCGATCTTCGAGGGTCAATTATTTCCTCAAAGTCAGAGGACGATGAGAGCTTCACGGCAAAACGTGTTCTGCAAGTGGCGGGAGTGCCTGTACATTTGGCGTTGGCCCTTAATGACGAGCGACTGGTAGTCGGATCGGCAGATGGATCAGTATTCGTATTTGATACATCTCCGCTATTTACGCCAGGAGCTGATGCGGTCGAGCCTTTACGAACTTTCCCTCCGGCACCACCTGGTCCAATACAACAGATCTTGGGCAATCCAGGGGATCTTCCAGAGCTAGTAGCAGTCCGAAGAGATCCGAAAAGTGGCTCAGACGGGTTAGTTGTTGAGATCATCGATACCAGACAATTGCAATCTATAAGTGGATGGGCTTGCAATACTATAGAATCAATACCAACGTCCGGTGCGTACAGTTTTATATTATGCTATTTCGTTTATCGTGCTGACCCTTGGTAATATTAGTTGTGTGGTCGGCCAAGGGAAAACAGCTGGCCATCGGTCTTAGAAATGGCGATATCATGACATATAGCCCTTCTGATACGAAAACACCGAAGTTGCACGTCCCAAAACCGCCGTGTGTGGGTGAAAGAAGCATCATAACAGTGCTGTGGTTGACAAACCAAGCATTCTATGGCATTTACACGCCCCCTGGTGATTTCAGTCCAGAGGTTTCGCAAAAGCACGTCTTAACTCTGTTTGACCCTAAGGCGAATTCTGCTACTCAGATAGCGCTCGAGAAGCCATATTATCCGTCGCCCGCACTACGACCCCCCGGATCGTTCACTGTTGCCATGCGCAATTGGAATCCTACGAAGATACTTGTTTTCGTTGCTGACACCACGTCGAGCGATATTGGTCTTATTGGTAGCGTTTCGGAGGACAATACGATGGAAACTTGGTGCAACTTGACCTTAGAAGAAACATCTACGCCGAGCGTACCATATGATAAAGACGGGGAGGATACTGTGCCTCTCGCTTTAGACATGGACCTTACTGCTGGCCAGGATACATCTGCATTTCCTATCCTGTATGTTTACGCAAGTGATGGGACTCTACAGGCGTGGTTTGTCTCCAATGACAAGGGAGGCACTTATCCTGGAATGATTACTCCATCAGTGGCCAGTACCTCATCAACGCAGTCAACTGACAGTTCATCCACCACCTCGTCGGCATTTGCGCAACTATCAGGAATGTCTACCTTTGGTACAACTGGATTTGGGCAACCTCAGGGCGGTGGGTTCGCGAGCTCAGTCACCGATTCGCCATCAAAGCCCGCCTTTGGCCAGTCAAACACACCTGGCTTCGGCTCGTCTGCCTTTGCTCAACAGCCCACTGTGCCTGCATTCGGTCAGACATCGGCCTTTGGACAATCCTCTGTTGGGTCTCCATTCGGAAGCTCGGCGCAGTCTGCGTTTGGACAAGGACTAGGGAGTGGTTTTGGTGCATTTGCATCATCTGGATCGTCGAAGTTCGGCTCAACGGGATTCGGATTCGGAACATCGTCACCTGCCGCAGGACAGCCAAGCACACCTACAAAACCACCTCCAGCGGTTGATGTATCATCTCCGGAGGCGGATATGGCTGAAGCTGATGATGGCGATACCGACCGGCTGGGTGGTCTGTCATTAGGTGGAGCAAGTGATACAAATAAGTCCCAGGATGGCGCCGTGAATAGCATGTTCGGTGCTTTTGTACAGACCTCTACTCCAGAGAAACCAGAAACATCGCCTTTCGGTGGTGAAACAAGCGGTTCAAACGCCTTCGGTGCATTTGGTAGTACGCAGGGCTCTGGCTTTTTGAGGCCCGCATCTGGTTTTGGGGCTTTCCTCAAACCCACGGAGCCTCAATCTGTGCCAAATAATACAAGCTCTGACAAAGAGACGAAGACTTCTCCAGCATTTGGTACTTCCGGTTTTGGAACTGCAAAGCCTCAATCCGCGTTTGGCCAAACAGGGTTTGGTCAACCTTCGCCCTTCGGGGCTTCATCAGCGTTTGGAAAATCCTCGGCTTTTGGTTCGCCCGCTCCTCCTTCCACTTCAGCAACCGGGACGGGTGGAGGGTTCGGTGCATTCGCCGGCGCTTCTAAGGGTTTCAGTTCGTTTGCTCAGGATGGTACAACTGGCTTCAGTCAGCAAGCACAAACCCTCCAGACAAAGCCCAGTGAAGCCCCAAGTATTGCAATGGCAACTTCCAGCGAGGATCCAGGGAACCCCCCAAGTTCTTCAAATTTTGAGCAGAAGTCACCCTCGCCATTCGGTACTCCACAAGCCTCGAGCTCTGGGTTTCCGAGTGCATTCGGAATCAATCAACAATCCTCTGCGAAGGCGCAAGAGCAAAAGTCGAGTGTATTTGGGATACCAACAGCTCGTAGTCGATCGCAGTCATCTAGCCCAGAAGGCAGTCCGAATCTCGGACAGAAACCTAAGCCTAAAGCTCTACAAGACGAATCGTCGATTGACATCGCTGAGCAGCCGTCATCGAGCCCAGCTCCCTCAGCTCAATCAACTACACCATTCGGTACTCCCACGTCTTCTGCATTCAAAGCTTCTGGTGCCGCACCGGCTGGCGGTGCATTTGGAGGCTTGACATCAACGCCATCCGTGTTCAAGCCGTCTGAAGGCTTTGGAGCATTTGGCGCCAGTGCGTCGGTTTCTAGCACATCACCATTCGCGAATCCAAGATCTACTGGTGTTAGTGCATTCAGCACACCTGCTAAACCAGTCTCTGCCTTTGCTGTTGGGGGATCTGGGCCAGCGAGCGCATTCCAAACCCCTACTACGGGTTCGACAACTCCGAAGTTTGGGTCTCCGTCCACCCCAGGTGCTACGTCTGTTTTTGGGAAATCATCATTTGGTTCACCTTCTACTCCAGGTCCTTTGAGCACAACCCCTTTGACGACACCTGCAGGGAATGCGTTTAGTGGGTATAGTGGATCTGGGGGATTTAGTGCCTTTGCAAAGGCGGGAAAGCCATCCTCGTTCAGTGATTTGCTGAAGGGACAGAAGGACGAGGACACCAGTCCGGCTGCTTCCGAAACTCCCGCGGCAGGTAAGGACAAGAAGGGAGACGAATCGTTCATTACTATTTCTAAGCCGGACGAGCTGGATCAGGATAATCTCCCGCCTACGCCTTCGACTCACGGCACATTCGACGAAGAAGACCAGAATTTGGGAGACGAACAAGAACACGATGATGCCGACTCCTTTATATCTGAGTCGTTTTCTGGGGAAGAGGAAGCACCAGAAGAGGAAGAAGAGGAAGAAGATAGTGCAGAAGAAGAGGAGGGACAGGAGGAAGAAGGTGAAGAAGAAGAGCTTGTGGAACGGACACCATCGCACGCAAGGACTCAAAGCCCGTCTGCTATTCCCCTACCTCCAACTCCTGATTCCAGGGACCTTACACCCGAATCTGCTCCTGCGCTTGAGAAAAAGGAGTCAATGTCCTCAACAGATTCGTCTGAGAAGTCAGGCAAACCCAGCACCGCTGCGTCGGCGAAAGGGAAGTCCCCTTCTCCCATCATTACACAGCTCCCTGACGACTCTGCTGCCAAGAAATCTGCTCCTCTTAAGTCACCGCCTCCATTCTTTGCCAAGGCAGGTGCCTCTGGAATTCCGACGTTATTTGGCAAGCCATTGGCTCCCACTGACAAGGTGCCCGTCGGCACGAGTAAATCCGCATCGCCTTCTCCCCCGCCATCGCTTTTCGGGCAGAAGACTGAACCATCAGGTGCTGAGGCAACGAAGCCTTCAGTGCAGAGTGTCTTCTCCAAACCTGTCTCATCTGTTCGCGAGGGATCAACTACACCTCCTGGTTCCCCTAGCAGACCAGATGATATTACACTATTGCCAGCTCCCAAACCCACTGGTCCTTCACCCGCAATCCTGATTGGCTTGGGGCGACCTAGTTCACGGCCAACGAGAAGCTCACCTCTCGCAGGAACACCCGTCTCTGGCGAAGAAGACAAAGAATCTCCGAACATTCCGTCCTCGCAATCTGCTCCTGTTTTTCGCAAACCTCGCCCGGCGTCACCAAAAGTGCCGTTTGGACAGACGGCTCCCACTACTGCAGCCCAACAGACGCCTGTACTTCCTCCTTTCGCAAGACCTGATGAGAAGCAGGGCCAGAGTTCTCCCCTTCTTCCCGCGGGCCTGCCGCCGAAGCCTTTCACGCCTCCTCCTTCGCAAGGACCGAGCGCCACGCTTCCTACAACGCCCGCTGCGCCGCAAAACCTCTTCCCGACTTCCGGCAATGCACCGTTCATTATGCCATCAACGGCACCAACCAGTTTAACAGATAGAACTTTACCAGGCGCAGGCATTTTGAATGCCAACGATGTCAAACCACAGGGCGCACTTTTCCAAGCTGGTGCTCAGCGAGTGGCAACACAAACATCATTCGAGTCTAGTATGCAGAGAGAATGCCAAGCTCTCTATGTGTCTATGGCGGAGGAATTTGAGCAAGTATGTTGACAAGTTATTCCCCGTTAGTGCCTGCGTGCTGATTGTACTATTTCAGATGTCAACGATGAGTAGGGCTGCTATTACAATGAGGACACTGTATGGGAGATCAACAGCGGCGGCTCATTCTCGGGAAGATTTGAAAGAGAGGACGAAGTGGTTATTTGGAGACTTGGAAACATTTGGAAGGCTGGTGAAAGGTCTCGAGAAAGACGTCCTTGCAGTATATAAATTGAAGGATGAATTCATACCTCTCATGCGGGAAATAGAGAGCAATCTTCTAAAGGGTAAGTGATCGACTAGGCTTTCTTGAGCACATGTCGAGAGTTCTCATCTGGTCGCCCTAGCCGAGACGCGAAAGGAGGAGATCGTTAGGTTCTCCAAGGCCAAAGCAGACCCTGAGTTTGCGAAGATGCTCAAAGCTAGGACGCTTGGTCCCGATGCGTCGGAAACACAGCTCCATTTGAGAAGGCAAATCCGAGTAAGAGAAGTTTGTTTTACCTCAGCGTGTACCATCGCTAATACTTTACTAGGTTATCAATGACAGAGTTGAGCAGCTCGAAGCACATCTCAAATCATGTAAGAAGAAACTGGAGGAGCATCGTAAGGGCAAGAGTAGTATCAAGTAGGTTAATTAAAATATCGTGATCCTACTCAGACACTGACATTGTGATCGCAAGGCCTCCTTCCTTAGACACAGTGAATCGTATCTACCGAAATATTGAGGTCGCCATCGAGTCGCAAGCCGACCAAATTGAAACGCTAACTTCTCGGGTCGCTAAACTGGACTTGGACGTACTTGATACGACTTTACATGGTCGATTTTCTTCACCCCGACGCAAGTCTACCCGAAAGGGGGTTTTCTCTGTTTCAGGTGCTGCTCCTGAGGACGACGAGAAACCAATATCCGTCCGATCGCATATTACGCCCTCGATAGCTGCTAGCACTGCGGCAGCACTGAATGCCGAGCGGAGTGCTTTGCGCCTTAAGAACGCCTTAACAAACGCACGGAGGGCTCCTCTGTTGAATACACAAGCGGCTAATTCATCGAAACGAATCCTAAATTTGGATAACTTATCTGTCGGAGAGGGCTCTGATGTCCCTGCCTCTGTCGCTGATGTGAAGAGCGAGCTTCCCGTAGACTTGGACGCGAGTTTGGACGACCTACGAGACCGAGACGAAGGAACGAGCGGAGATAATTCGCGGCGAACGCAGCGGCATTCCGCACATCATCAGAAATCTGTGAGGTTGGGTAAGACGCAGACGCAGGTACCAGCCTCGATTACGGCATTTGATTGGGGTCCTTTACCAAAGGCTAAACCGATGGCTACGCTTCCTGTGGACATTCGACCGCAGGCGATCAATAGGAAGGCTTCCTCGTAAGGGATTTACATGTGTTTGCCTTTCCTGCTTTGTTTATGCAAGATCTGGTTGTTCGTGCATTTACATGTTTGCATCCTGCATGTTTTGTAGTGGCTTTGCTCCCCAATATTGTGTTCTCGTACCTGTAGTTGTTCTGAAGCAATGTTACATAAATGACTTTTGTGATAATAAAATTTTAGTCAAATCAAACACTCTAACTGGTCTGCAACGGCCTCTTGCAAACTGCAAGGCTGGGATGTGGGATGCGTTTAGGAAATCTTTTACTGTCAAGGAAACGTCTGGCATATCACGGGTCACGTGCATATTCAGCATCCGTGGTTTAGTTAAATATTATAGAAACTGACTATTGGCACTTTTTGCAGATAACTTTTAACGGAGATTTTTTCGGTGTGTTCGACCAACAAGTCGATGATCGTTGCACGGCTTATAAATAAATAATAGCAAATACGTACAAACAACCGTATTTCCTTTCCTGTCACCTTTCGAAACCGGTTAATCATTTTGACTCCTTGTTCTCCCTTCGCTCCAGCTGTGCAGTGGCATATTTCGTTCCAAATGAAGTGCTTTATCTACCTCAATGGTTGTACTTGTACAGACTTAGAAGTATTCTCATCAAAATACGTATTGGTGTACTACTGCCTTGAGATTATTGGACGGGTTCATGATGCGAAGGTAATTCTTAGACTTTGATATTATATCATCGATGTACACGAAATCTTGTTGGCAGGTACGGTAAGCACTGTCCCAGATGTTCTGGCACTGCCTCGCAACTGCCTCATTTTGCTGACAATCAGCCAGCCTCAGCCTATAAGAGCATTCATTGTCGAATATCACATACTCCTCCAACCTTCTCACAGCCACAAGCAGTTCTATTGAGGTTTGACTCCATATGCCTTCGTTATTCCCCGTATACGACTCTGCCACCCCCCACCCCACCCCCAACCGTACGAGGCGCAGGAAGGGACGAAGATGATGGATTCACAGAAGTGCTCTGCTCGCAGCAGTCAACATCAGACGACACCGCCTCCAATTTACCTGGCTCTGGTGGGATGCTTGGACTTCTCTACTCACGCTGGGGACGGGCTCTTGAAGCTGCTATTAGACAGGTCGCACATAGAGGTGGACTTGGTCCCAAGGCAGTGGCTTCTCGAATCAAGCATGTCGAGTTTAAAGGAGTAAGGAGTCCCGGGAACAGCGAGCCAGGTACGGAGGGTCATGTTCGGCAAGTATTACGTTGGACTGTGAAGGACGAGAGTGAAGCAAAGCTTCGTTCAGGCTGTCGGAAACTCGCGAAACACGCCACGTGAGTGCTACAGCTACTACTTCACCAATCAAAATGATACTGAAAGGAATGTGATCTCCTTTAGTGCAGAGGTATGGGACACGAGATCTGAAGCAGTATCTCAGATCATTCAGGTGGTCACAACCGATCCACGTTTACGCGCCTTCTTCAAAACACCACCAGTCCTTCTGGATCTGAGAGTTGTTAAACAAGCATTATACATCTCTGGTCACGGATCGGCGCCGAAGGAGTATGAGCTCATAAAGCACAAACGGACTGTGTACTGCGCAACACAAGTACTGCTTGCAACCGAGGACAACCCTCTAAACGGCGTAATCGAAGATTTGCTGCAAAATACTGTTCACATTTGAAGATTCTCGAATGCTCGAGCACGACAAGTACGATCACATTATAACAAAGCTTCTTGAATACTGTCGGTAAGCCGCAATTCGTGCTTTATTAACGCAAATAAAATTGAACTCCTACATTCGTTAGCAAGCCGTGTTATTCATTTATAGCTGAAATTCTCAAAAGTCCGCGCCATGGAATTTGCAAGCAACGTTACGGGTTCCTATCAAACTCGATTTGAGCAGTATGTGCAGGATGAGGGTCTTGATGGAGCCATTAAGCTTCAACGTATAGCCCTGGAAATTCTCCCTGAAGACCACCCACATTGTTCCATGTTTAAGAGCAATCTTGCGACTTCTCTGAGAGCTCGATACGCGCAGCATGGAAAGATTGACGACTTTGACGAAGTGATTGTGTCGAACCGAGCTGCCCTCGAGCTTCACCCTGAAGGCTATCCCGATCGTTCCACTTCTCCAACCAATCTTGCACAGTCTCTGATGGCTCAATATGTGCAGCATAGAAGGATCAAAGACCTTGACGAGATGATTATTTTGAACCGAGCTGCCTTCAACCTTTGCCCCAAAGACCACGCAGATCATTCCACTTCTCTAACCAATCTTGCGACTTCTCTGAGAATGCGATACCTGCGATGTCTAGATCTGAATTTGCTTGACTAGCTCTTTCCCTTGTCATTCCGTTTGATTAGGGCTCAAAAGATTAGTTTGATCTCATCCCAGAGCATCTTGTGAATCTAGGTCAATGTTAGAAGGTAGAACGAGCTTATATGCTTTACTGTAGTAGGTTCATCATGTATAGGTACAACAGGGCTGGATGCATGGATAATAATGTAGCGATTGCCATTTATACTAACCGTCCGAAAGTTCTAGAGAGACATCGATAGTTTGTCCGTTTGTTTGTTTTCGTCATTTTTAAGTTTAATTCTACGTTTAAATCGTCTATATCTGAATGAACGTCTATAGTGTAAGTTACTATGTACAAGCCACTGTTTGAACAATATGGGATTTTAGAATTAGATAGTGTGAATATACCGAAACTCGAAACAGATTTTTGCGTTAGCTACTGCTGTGAGGTTGTTCGGGTGCGTCAGCATCAGCAAATCGTTCTTGTTCTCGTTCTGCACCAGATCCTTCTGCAGCAGCGTCGTGGAAGCCGTTTACTACACCCGCCCTCGCAAGCGCTCCATGCGGATCTTGGATGAGTGACTCGAGACGTTCAAGGTTGGCCTGCGAAATAGTAATAGTAACGGAAAGGAAAGGAAGAAGTTCAAAGCCGTATCACATTTTTGCAGGAAACCGAAATAAGACAGGAAAGCAGAAGGTACAGATTTTAGTACGGCTTATACCGAGAATCGTTCATGAAATCGCTGCGCACCCTCCCGGTTTCGCTGAGTTCGAGTTCTCCGTCTGCGTCGACGTTGCTTTGTGCGGTGATGGTTTGGATCGCTTCTACGTCTGCGTCGACGATTGCGTCATCGTCTTTATCGACATCGCCGTCATGAGCATTGTTTGCGAGAGGGTTGGTGTAAGAGCCGAAGTTTTCGATGTCCATCATGTCTCCGTCGTCGCTGTCGGAGGAAGGGTCTGGATGGAGTGAGGAGCAGTGCATGAGGGCTTCGTAGAGCGTGTCGACTGAAAAAAAGTATCAATGAAACATCAATATCAATAGATTAGATTGAAGGATAAAAAAAGGGAATTGGAATACGCACGAGAGTCCTCGACTTCGGGGAATATGCTTAGCTCGCGCAGGTCTATCTGTTCATCTTCTTCATCGCCTCCTCCGTTGTTGTTGTTTTGTCGTTGGGCGGCTGATTCACCGAGTTGACAGTATATACATGGAGGGGAGTCGTTGCTTCGCGAGATTGCGTGGAGGATGATGCATGGGTATTCGATTTGGAAGCCGCGGCCTGAGGATTCGGAGATGAACGCTAGTACACTGCAAAACCACTCTATTTAGCTTCTCGATACTCCATACGAATTTGAGAAAAACTACGCACCTCTCGACAATGTAAACCGTACCCTTCTTCAACTCCTCCTCAGTTAACCCTTCTACAGGCGGGTCGAACACAACACGGGCGTTTTCTTCCTTGTGGCGAAGGACAGGAGGGATGTCTGAGAATGACGCTGGGGTCTCTGCTGTGCGTTCGCGGTGTTCGTTGGGAGAGATGGATGTTGGTGGGGCGTTGATGATTGTTACGATGGTCATTTTTAATATTTATGCGTTGAAGGAAGAGGCGTCACAGTTACAATCATTGAAGGACTGGGCTGTGCAGAAATTAGGTGACGGACACAGCCACCCGGGGATGCATCAGCGCATCACGCACTGCCGGGTTCGTGCCGACGATAACCGGTGCGCATATAGTACCGTCATGGACCGGTCCTTGTAACACCACCATTCCTTGTAACACCCTATACATAGTGCCACTACTCACAACAATTTTACCTCAAAAAATATATAAATGAATTTCTATTATATCTTCCTAGTGTATGTAAAAAAATTGTGGCAAACAGATTAGAATTTGTTGAGCTATGTTGAAAATAAGGGTAAAAACTAGATAATCAAGAAAATGCTCAGATTTTCCAGTGATAGTCATGGCTCCTCCTACAACACAACTTCAACTAAAAAATACAAGACTATCTGTTATGTTAAAATAAGCATACATACAAATTTTTAGACAATTTCATTAAGATTTGCAATTTATAAAAATTAAAAAGTACAAATCACAGTTTATTTTAGTCACATGACTGTACTGAGCAATATTCAGTCAAGAGATACACTCATTACCAAGGGCCACACAGTTAAAATATTGACTTAAATATCTGAGTATACTAATATAGAAGTCCAATACAAATATTATATTGCCTTAATGACTTTAAAAATAATGCAGACAAGGTAGATTACTTGTGTGTACATCGTGGGAAAATGGGTGTTACAAGGAATAGTGACGTGCTCTTTTGGGCACAAAACATCTATCCTTTATATCTAATTTATTTCTCATTTATTTGTCACAGAAATTTGTAGAGTAATGTTAAACAGTATTTATTTTCATATAGTATTTTTTGTTTGAGGTTAAAAGGTGTGAAAATGAAGTAAATTCAGAATTAAAATGTAGTGTTACAAGGACCGGTCCATGACGGTAAGTCAAGGGGCTGACCAGGCCGACTGGCAACACGACAACGAATATTAAAATCGCGCCCACACGCATGGACATCACGAATCGTGGAAGCTCCAGCCGCAACGGTAATTGTTAACAACAGCCTCCCCGAGGGCATCTCTCTCTCTTTCTCCCTCTCTTTAAATCTTTGTACCTTGCCTTACGACTGCAACGATAACCATGTCCTACGTCGCGCATATCGTCGAGCAGATCCAGCATAACCTCTCGTTCCTCGTCGAGAATGGGCATATGTCCCAGCAAGATGCTGACCTTGTACTTTCTCGACTGCCTTCTAGGGCGGCAGCTCCTGCGATCGTCGTAACTCCCACTCCTGCTGTTAGGAATGTACCAGTCCTTCCAGCATGGTCTGCGAGGACAGTCAAAGCCAGAGCTGTCTGGTCCTATAACGAAAATGGAGAAGTACGTGGTCCATTTATTTATCTATTTACTTCTCTGTTTTATTTGATTCTCATGTGGCGAGAACAGGACCCAAACGATCTTTCCTTCCGTGCAGGAGACATCATCGAGATCATAGAAGAGACAAACCCTGACTGGTGGACAGGCAAAATTAACGGGAAACAAGGACTCCTTCCCTCCAATCACGTCGAGAAACTCCCAGCCGACACTTTTAGTGCTGCTCCCGCTGCGCCGGCACGCACGATCCTCGCCCCGCCTCCGCAGTACACCCAGGCTCCCGCCGTGGCACCGCGGGAAAAGGCAGCGTACAGGCCATTTGGTGCTGCTCATCATGGAGCGGACAAACCCCCGCCACCGGGTTCTGCGCAAGTCAACTCTGTTGGTTTGCAAGAGGCGGACGGGCAGGATAAGAAGAAGAGTAAGTATGGGAAGTATGGGAATACGGTTGGTTATCTCTATTCTTTCGAGCACAGACTGAGTATTGACTTACGTGTTTGTAGATGGCACATTCTGCTGCGGGCGGTGTGGGCTTCGGTGCTGGTTCTGCGATTGGAGGTGGACTTGTCCGAGCTATTTTCTAATCTCATCATGCGGAAGTCTTGGCGAAAGGCGATGTTGTATTATTTATTCTGTGCATATTTTGTTGTGGAAGAACTTTTTGGGTACATTGTATCGTATTTATGTTTTTTGGTAGATGTGATGACTATATCAGTGCTCATGGATTCTTTTCTATGTGTTGTGTAAAAATTTACTAAAAAGTGAAAGTAATAATTATGGTTTCAGAATGTGACATAATCGGCCTCGAGGTCATCGCCTTGACTGAGCGCGCCTCACGTTTCACTGCATTACCCTCACCCTCACTTTGCGCAGTACCGTCTCCTCTTGCCGGCCAGTCCGACTTTGCTCTTAACGCACGACTACGACCTACCTTCTCCCCACCTATTTTCCTCCTCATCCTACACTTCACCCCTATTGGGTCGTATTTCCACTTAGCGCTTTCGTCCATCTGCGACATTTGTCGCTCTATCTCAACACAAGAGAAATTAACTCATATTAATTCAACATGCCCGTCATGGACCATATCCAGTCCGCCTTTGAGAAGGTGTTACGACCGAACAGAGGCCCTGTTACGGGTGGAAGAAGAGGGAAAGGGATAAGTAACATGGGCGTTGCACAGTTTGAAGATGATGTGCGTTACTTCTACTTATGCTTCCTTCCTATCTTCTTGTTTGTCCCGCTTTGTATCTCTTCGCTGCCCATACACGACACATGACGCAAAGACATTGCGCTGGGGAAGCACGAGAAGCACGCAACGATGGAACGTTCCTGCATTGCATTGCATTGCTTCTACTACAGTAACGGTGATAATGACCGAGGAACGCGAATCCCAGCAGGCGAGACAGCCTTGCCTTAACTGGTCATGGTTGACTTTCGCGTTGCTCTCCTTTTGTACCTCCCCCTCCTCCTCTCCCTCCCCTCCTTCTTAAGCGCCTGTGTGCGGTCCTACATGCATGAATGCAACGACCCCCGCGCTACAATCCTCCCTTTACGTGTTGGCGGTGACAACAGTCGCGGCGCTTGCGTCGCGAACTGTTGCTCCTCCAATCGACGACCCCTCCTCTACTCTTGCTACTTTGACTTCAGCTGCGTCAGCTAGCACGTCGTCGAACTCGACGACTGCTTTTACTGATATATCTTCTGGGGATGGAGCGCTTGCTGCGTTGTTAGCTATTCCGCTGGTGTTTGTGTTGTGGATATGGGTTGCGTCATTTCTCCTCCTATTTTATTTATTTCTGTGTTATTTTTACCTTCTTTTGAATTGGTTGCTTACATATCTTGTGGGTTTATATAGATGATCGTATCGAAACCAGCAATTATATTCCATGCCTCCCAAGCGTTTTTCAACTTCCTTGCGATGTGCTGCTTTGCGAGCGTTGCGAGTTTTCAGGGTAAATGGGGTGTTGGACCTTGTACGTTCCATTACTTCATACAAATTCACAAAGAAGACGTCGTCCTAATGTCCTGATGTCTTTGATATTTAGCTGGGTTGACTGGTTTCGCGCTCTTCGTCTCGATTATGGGCATCTTTTTGTCGTTGTTCATGCTCTTTGTCCCCGTCATTGATTCTAAGTATGGTAAACTCACGCGGCTGTCGCGTGCCCTGACGGAGCTGCGAGTGGCTTTTATCTTGACGGTCACTGGGACGGTGTTTAGCCTGCTTATTGCGTACGTGCATTCAGCCTATTTTAACAGTACCTGAGCACTCATCATACCTATGCTTTCTTTTCGTACACAGCTTCATTGTCACAATATCAGCATGGACGGAGCCTGGCTGTAAGAATCCAGACAACGACCCTCACGCTGACAAAGGAGATGGATTCAAAAATGGGTTGAAAGGGTGGTGTTCGACGAAGAAAGCTGGCGCGATATTCTTTTGGCTTGCCTTTGGTAAGATCTCTCCTCTACGATTATTCTCAGTCCGTGTTTAATACGTCTTTTACTATAGCTTTCTGGTGCGGAACATTCACACTTACCATCATGAACTGGCGCAGCGGAAAGACCCGTGGTCCTCGCGACCCACCATTCCACCCTCCCATGGGCAGCGAAGCCGGCGGTGTTGGTGGGGCGTATGACGAACTTGACGAAGAGGAAGAAGAGTCCACATATGAACACGTGCCCCCGATCCGAGAGAGTAACTACTCTGGTGCTGGGGCTTCGCCGTTCTCGGATAACAATGTTGCAGCGAATAGGAACTCACAAGCTTCGTCTTCGTATGTGCTGCCACCTGTAAGCGGTGTTGGTGGGTTCAGCGGCTCTTCCGCACCCGCAGCTGGGAACATACCCGCTGCACGTGCGTCGATGGACGCGTACGGAGCGTTTTCGGACCCTGCTCCTTCTGGATACGGTTCTGGCATTCCTCCGTCCGTTCAACAATCAACCTTCAGCTCCGCTAGCGGACTCTCGAACACTCCAGCAGGAGTAAGTCGAACGATGCAATACGCAGATCCGTACGCCGCAGTCCGGGCTTCTATCGCTGGCGCACCACCCGGTGCACCTACGTCGTCAGGATATTCGGGATCGACGTCCCCTGTTCGGACGTCTGTTGCTGGTCCGCCGAGTTATACGGAGTATACTGGGTACCGATAGTGGGTTGTGGAGTCCTTTCTGTCTTTCTGTCTTTCTGTTGCTGTTTTGAGAAAAATTTTAATTATGGATAATATGGATGTGTGTGTATGTAACATGTTCCATGGACTTTCAACAACAGATGTAGTATGAGTATGAGTACGATGATAGTTTTTTTTTGTCATGACCAACGATTTGTCCCCCTTGATTTTATTATACTCAGTTCTACTCAATACTACTCTGTCTCTCCTCTGTTCCCTCTGTCTCCTTTGTTCCCTCTGTTACCTTTTTTTGCGCTTCTTCGACACAGAGTATGATACATGATGCAAGATACAAGATACAGTACTTGTGAACAGTATTTATAATGTTTTTGTTTTTTGTTTTGTTCTTATACTGTTGACTTGAATGTGTCGTTCGTGAGATACTTGATCTTGACTTCATTGTATATGTTATTATTTTATTAGTTACTAAAAGAATTGGATTGAAATTTGAATAACTCGTGATGTGATTCAAGTATGAAGACAGTCCTGATGCAACCTTTGATGTGAACATGTTCATGTTCATACATTTGATAGTACACTGTATAATACTGGTGAGGTACAAATTGCAATATTTGTTATGACCAACTAAGTGTATGTATGGTGATCATGTTAGAGACCTATGCTAGATTAGGGACCATAGTTAGTATGAGTCAGAGACAATATGCTTCCCATCAGGCAAGAACACAAATGCAGGATTGTGTGTCTTCCCTTCAAACATGCCTGCTGTAGCCTTTCTGCTTTTGGCATCCCAAGTCCAAATTGTGTCATTATAAGAGTTAGAGATAACATGCTTCCCATCAGGCAAGAAGGCAACACACAAAACCCTGCCTATATGCCCTTCAAACAGGCCTGTAACAACCTCTTTACTTTCAACATCCTAAATGTAAATTGTGTCATTGTTTGAGCTGGAGACAATGTGCTTCCCATCAGGCGAGAAGGCAATAGACTTCAGTTCTGTACTTATACAGATGTGCAACAGTTTCCCCACTTTCAGCATCCAGTATACAAATTATCGAATTGTTCGAGCAAGAAATACCAGCAATGCATTTCCCATCAAAAGAGAAAGTGGCAGACTCGACACGATTTGTGTAATCTTTAAATGGGTCTGCAATCACTTCTCTAGTTTCAGCATCCAATATACGAACCGTGCGATCGCGGGAGCAAGAGACAATGTGCTGCTCATCAAGTAAGAAAGCAACAGGCATAATTAATGTGCCTCCTTTAAACGGGCTCGTGCTAGTCTATCCGCTTTCGGCATCCCAAATCCGAATACAGTCATTGTCTTCGCAAGAGACGACACGCCTCCCATCCGGCAGAAAGCGATGGACTCGACACGGTCTGTGTCTCCTGTGAACGGGCCTGCAACAAGTTCCCCGCTTTCAGCATCCCATATACGAATCGTGCGATTGCGTGAGCCAGAGACGACTGGCGAGGTCGTTGCAGGCTCGTTTGAGGGACACACAGACTATGTCATGTCAGTCGCTTTCTCACCTGACGGGAGGCGACTTTCCACATCCCAAATACGAACCGTGCAATCGTGTGAGCCAGAGGCGACTCGCCACCCGTCGGGTGATGACGCCACCGAGTGAATGGGTCCTGTATGCCCAGTAATGATTTTTATGTATATCGTCATCGGTTTAGCTCCGAAACGATAAGTCTGGATAATAGGATGAGTCCCCGAGAAATGTTTAGAAACCACCGACTCGTCCTTCGATAGAGAAAGCATGGAGAGACAGATGTGAGGAGCGCTTTGCGAAGCTGGCAAGAAGTAGATGCCAGCTAGCCTATAGGCATCCCATAAAAACAAAGAAACCTCACCATTAATCAGCTGTCAATATAGTTATTAACACGCAGACAAGAGACATTTGCTATACTACAAACCGAAGTCCACGTGATGGCATCGAAGAGCGCTCGACCAGCGACGCGATTGAAATGCTTTGTCAAGCTGAGCACCTCGAACCAGTACAAGATGTATTTATAAGCAAATTTTGTTAGTTTGCTTGCAACGTCCGGAGAATGCGGTATGTCGCGAAGATGTTCGGCCCAGAATCGGCAAGAGTATGAAAGGTGCGATCGTATATTCTTCTCAATTCAATCCTTGAGATCAGGTACATCGTCGTTACGAACGGGCGATGTATCCAGCCCACATATGTTGAAACGTAGAGAATGCTCCATAAAAACAAAGCATCTGGACGTAATTGTATGACTTTGAATGTCGGCATCGACGTACCAGCACTGATTGCCCGAGCGCTCGGACGACAAGAGATAGTCAACAAAAGATGCATGGTGGGGTCGCACCGGCCGCCCAGGCTCGTACGAGAGAACGGAATGCAGTCTCTGGAGCGTCAGACGCGATTTCCCTTGTCCAAGGCCTAAGACGTTATCGATATCAGCATCCGAAAGAGACTCTTTTCCAAAAGAACTAGACCCAGTACCTTCCTGAATCGATCAACAGACTTCGGGTCCAGCCACGAGATACCCGACTGCTCCAGCACAGTAGCATACAGGTTGTCAAGTCCATTGAGCGAACGAATGTTTAACACTAGTTCATCAAGCTTTCCAAATGGGTCATCATTATTCGAGACAAATTTAACCGCCGTCGACGCCCAGATGAAAAGCCCATCGGCCGCGCGACTGAGTGTGTTCATATGATCGGTCCAAGAGTGTCCGTCTGGTATAGGATCCGCAACTGCCTTGCACATCACATCTTTTAAGTAAGAAAGGACGAAATGAAGAGCTCTAAATTGGCTTTAAATGATTATGAGCTCGCCCGACTGACCATTCAATAAGGGCGACCAAGGCACACCTTCGAGACAATTTTCTAATAACTCCTTAATCGACATCATGGCCGACCCAATTTGGCGATGGCGTGTCGTTTGCCTATACGTTCTACGATTTGTTTCTTCTGTGACGCACATCCTGACAACATCCGAATCATCTGACGATGAACTGCACAAAATTTGAGAATTTTTGCATGGTGTTGCTAGATCCACTCACAATGCAAGGGTGGCATTCGATGTAGGTGGATTATTTTCTCGGATCATCGCAGTCTCCCTTACTGGGCTATTCCCTAGTGTCACTTTCACGTATAAACCAGGGTTTGATGACTCGCATATGATGTTTGTGACGCACCTAACTGGATAGAAATGTCAGGCAACATACAGTTGAAAGGACGAGAGACAAACCGTCCCTCTTGGGAGTAGTGGGTGGGTGGGGAGTTGAACATGGTGGCAGAAACGAATGAAGTGCAGGCCGCCTTATCTGCAACATCAGTCTTCCTTAGATACAGAGCAGTAGCACAGGGAGAATCGATCTAGGTGTTTGCCGCGTGTTAGCCATTCAGCAGGTATTATTAGACGTTCATGTGAGCAAGTTGGGCGCCAATCAGGCGAGCCGTTCGTCATGGATGGTCATACTGAGTCGTACAGCAGACTTTTGCTCATGGACTTATAAAGAACAGAAATATTGTCAGTGAGAAAGAGAGATGTCTTGATACAGATTCAGCACAGCACTGGTGAAGGAAATAAGGTTGAAAAGCATGCACGAGTCTTCACAGATGTTGATGGGCACTGTAGGAATCAATTCCCAGTTTGACGGAGGCACGTGAGCTGTATTTCAATACCTGCTTTGGTCATCCACTGACATCCAGCACATGGGAATACTTAGGCTGCCACTGACTTAACAAGACAAGATAACTTGGTGCACATCTCGCCACTTCATCATGGACAAGGATAATCCGGACTTCACGTTTGCAAAATCCAGCTCTCTTAAGTTACCAGTCACTTTTCGCATGTACGCAGTGGTTCTGTGCTTCACAATAAATCTCTGCACCCGCTGAATTTAGGCATACAAAGCTCTCAATTTGAAGGAAATCGCCAGCCGAGACCATTCACGGATGTTATTGACAATCCGGACCTCCAGTTTGCTGGTGTACAATCTCCGTGCGTCATTTCGCTATCGAACCCCTGCATACTCAGCCTATTTTCCAAACTTCTGAACATTTGCTCATCATGCGCATAAATGTAGAACCTTCTCGGACCTCTACGTGACTTGTCAACTTGTGGCGGACAATAAGCCACTGACTATTGCGTACCGGACTGCGTTCAAGGCTTTCAAGAACAGTTATACGTGAGTTCCTGTCCTTTCTCGCCCTTTCCCTCTTAACTCTTGTGCTTGACTGATTTTATTTAATCATTCATTTTTGAATGTCTGGGCGGCATTAGATGGAACGAATGGATCACGTTGCCTATCCGATATTGTGACCTCCCACTGAGCTCGCAGATCACGTTTACTGTATGGGATATCGAAGGTCCTCGGTCGGCTGCTCCTGTAGGCGGCACGACGTTTCGCTTGTTTGGCAAAAAAGGGTGCGCGCGGTGTTTCTTTGCCTATGTCATTATGGTTGTGTTGACCGATGGGATGATTTCTAGGACATTGAGACGTGGTAAACATAGATTGTTCCTCTGGCCTGGAGTTGAGGCGGATGGCTCTGTTGATGCTAAGACACCGAGTAAGACGGAGATAAAGGATGAGATGGGACGATTAGAGAAAGTACGAGTAATTCCTTTATTTAAATTGTGTATTGGAGCGATGAGGTTGATCATGGGTCCTATCAGCTTGTGAAGAAATACGAGCGAGGCGATTTACCGAAAGAAGATTGGTTAGACAAACTCGCATTCCGAAAGATGGAGGAGATCCATGCTGTAAGTCGAGAAAACTGAGTTTCTGGGAAATTGTTGACATAATGCACAGGCAGAGGCGAAGAAATCTAAGAATTTCTTCTTGTATGTCGACCTCCCGCGATTTGATTTCCCAGTTGTCTTTTCAGAACCTGTGAGTCACTACATTAGAACCGCAATGTCATTCTGGAATAATATATTGAATGAATCAGGAGCCGTCCAACATGCCTACAATCATGCCATCGTCGTCATCGGCTCAGGGGATCGCCACAGCAAGCGCGGGTTCACTCCTGTCGGATTCCTCCCTATGGCAGATCGTTGATCCCGAAGTGGCGCGCGAAAACCCCGTTGAGGACAAACACCGACGTCTCGTTCGAAGTCATCGTAGCGGTGCACTTGATCGAGAGCTGAAGCCTAATGCGAAGGATCGAGATGAACTTGCTGTGCGTCTTTGTGTGCACTCCTCTGCCATATCCTCTAACTTTGTTTTTGTGGGCCCGGCAGGATATTTTGAACTATGCGCCGACGCAACCGTTAACATCGGAAGAGAAGGATCTCGTTTGGAAATTCCGATTCTATTTGACACGGGACAAACGCGGGTTAACCAAGTTCCTTAAGTCCGTGACGTGGCGAGATCCGAGTGAAGTGAAGCAAGCAGTTGAAGTCCTGCTACCTCAATGGACGGATATTGAAGTCGATGATGCTCTAGAGCTCTTAGGGCCGGGTACAGTTGATAGCAGAGTTCGTAACTTTGCGGTCAAGCAGCTTTCCAAGGCTGATGATGATGTACGTTTCTATTTCACAATTTTTCTGGTGTATCAAGCCGCTGATACCTTATTCGCTTTAGGAATTGTTACTTTATTTGGTACAGCTACTACAAGCACTGAAATTCGAAAACTCTGCAAGCGATCAACGGTCGCTGCGCTTGAGCTCGAATGCGATCTCGCAAGAAGACAGTGGCTTGGCGGACTTCCTCATTGAACGAGCCGTGCGAAATCCTGTACTGGGGAATCGTTTCCATTGGTACTTAATGGTGGAAGTAGCGTTGGAAGACAAACAGGTTGCGAAGGTCTATGGAAAGGTCTGGTATAAGTACATGGAGAAGCTCAAGAAGGTTAGTTCGTTAAGCATATATATGTGTTACACTTGCAGATTGATGTCGTGATGCTTAGTCCGATGACGGGCCAGCACGGACAGACGTCTTGCGTCGACAGGGGGAGCTTATTGCTACGTTATCGAAGAAGGCAAAGGACCTCAAAGCTTCGAAGGATCAGCGTCCAAAGAAGATTGAGCGACTACGAGCTTTCATCGCAGATTCGAAAAGTGGATTGGCGACCATGGCACCGTTGCCACTGCCGCTAAACGCTTCCGTTGAGATCACCGGTATAGTCGCCGAGAAGGCCTCCGTCTTCAAGTCCAGTCTTTCTCCCATGCTTCTCTACTTCACTTGCACAGACGGGAGCGAATATCCGTTGATATTCAAAGATGGGGACGACATGCGACAGGATCAGCTGGTAATTCAGCTTTTCACGCTTATGGATCGGCTCCTGCGAAAAGAGAATTTAGATTTGAAGTTGAGTCCCTATGCTGTCCTTGCTACAAGTCCGTCACAGGGGATGGCGCAGTTTATTCCCAGTATGGCGATTGCGTCGATTGTGAGCGAGTATAACGGCTCGCTGCTTAATTATTTGAGAGCGCATAATCCGGACGAAGGGAGTGTGGGCACGTTTGGAGTTAAGAAGTCGGTTCTTGATACTTTCGTGAGGAGCTGTGGTGAGTATAGTTGTGTATCTTTTCTGGGAGAAAGTAGAAATTGGCTAATTGATCACTGTGTCTAGCTGGTTATTCCGTCATGACTTATATCCTTGGAGTTGGTGATCGGCATTTGGATAACTTGCTATTAGCTCCTGATGGTGAGACCAATATATCTATTCCATGATTCAGCCAATGACTTATCGTTGCTTGTCGTATTTAAGGACATTTCTTCCATGGTACGTCATCTGTGTCCTTCTCTCCATCTTCCTGTCTCTAATACTGAATATGCTACAGTCGACTTTGGATACATCCTGGGCCACGACCCAAAACCCTACCCTCCACCTGTCAAAGTCTGCCCAGAAATGATCGAAGCAATGGGCGGCACTCCCTCCCCCGAATTCGCACGCTTCCAAAATCTCTGCTTCGTAGCCTACTCCATCCTCCGAAAAAGTGCGAACCTAATACTCAACTTGGTGTCCCTGATGGGCGAGGCAAACATCCCGCATGTGAATTATCGGGACGTGCATGAACAGCTGCAGGAGAAGTTCCAGTTGCATTTGAGTGAGGAGGATGCGATTAAGGAGTTGGAGAAGCAGTTGAGAGGAAGTTCGACGTATCATAACTTTTTGGACAGGATGCATGGAGTCGCGCAGTATTGGAGGTATTGAAGTGGGTGAATTTGAAGGGTTTCTTTTGGTTGTACGAATGCGTTTATATATGTAGCATAGATCAATACTTTCTTAATTGCTGTCTTGTGTATGGTAGCATATGTAAGAGTGAAACTGAGACGTCGCATATACTCATTTCAAAATCATGAAAATCGACAGTTTATCACAAGTTACAGCGAAATATCTACACAGGTATCATGAGATGTAATGCACAGATAGGTTATGGAACGGCTTGTAATTCGTCTTCCCTCAAGAAGCGCAATCCGTCGGTCTAATCATGCAGCGGCGAGTTTTCTCTTGTCTTTTCGTGGCGACGTCTTCCGTTGTACATTAACCTGGCTATAGGCTTCACCACCTTGCAGAGCATTCATGATTCGTCTCTCGACCTCTCTTATGACTACTTGTGACGAGTTGAGACTGGTCATGAAGTACGCGACGTCACCGAGTGTCCTGAAATGGACGCCGAAGGAGTCGGACTCATTATGTGCTGGTGATTTTATGGACTGAAGGGCGGTTTGGGCTAGTTGGGAGCGATATCCTAGGAGTTGTGTGAGCAAATGTCGGAAGCGTAGTGAGTTCGGGGGGTATTAATTGACTTACCTTCGCTTGTACCTCGGAGTTTGACCGCGAGGACCGTGCCCATAGTCATTACCGATTCTACCACTGGTAACTTTGAGAGTTCTTTTACGAACTTCGGGTTCCACATGCTCCACACCGTAGATGAACTCTGGGCAGACTGTGTCGATGCCGAGTCAACCGCCTTTCCCCACCTTCTTTGCACCTCAGTCCACACATTTGACGTTTCAAGCTTCTCCATCAAGTCCAATGACTCGCAGGCAACCTCGCATCCAACAGCGTGTGCAGTATAACTATGTCCATGCAACAGAGCTTCCGCTTTATTATCCCCCAAGAACGCATTGAATATCGATTCTGAAGCAAGCGTGACCGCGAGAGGGACGACACCTCCTGTTAGGGTTTTAGCATATACAGCGATGTCGGGGGTTACACCGAGAGTTGAGATGCATGTTTTCTGGCCGAGACGATATAAGCCTGTGAATACTTCGTCGAAAATGACGGGGAGGCCTTGCCAACTGCCGTCCGGACCGCGTTCTGGAGAGCTCTCTCGTACTACGTCGACGAGGATACGTTGAAAGAGAGGGTCTACGAAGATCATCCCGCCTGCGCCCATGACGAGAGGTTCGAGAACCAAGGCGGCAAGTCGCGGGCTCTGTACTGATTGTGCGAGCTTGTGCAGCGTTTCGGAGATAAATCGGCGGTATTGAGTGGCTAGTTCTGTGTCGAGTCGCTGGGGAACGTTATACAGCCATTGCAGGGATTCAGCTTCAATAGCTTTCTCGTTTATGTTTCCAGCAGATACAATTGAGTCTGGTAGATCAACATACGCTTTTCCATCTCGTAAACCAATCGTAGGCGGGTCGAGCCAAAATCCCTTAGCAGAGTGCCATTCGCAAGTGTAAACGCCATCTCCATCGTAGCATGCATCCATAGCACCAATCGTATCGCCATGATAACTACCTTTAAGGCCCAGTATGCCTAGCCGTTGTTTCTGAGTTTGATCGAGGTCACTTCCATGACGTTTGCAATACGCGCGTAAAGCCATTTTTAACGCAACTTCCATTGCGGTCGAACCGTCATCGGAGTAGAAAACTCGCGAAGCCCAACCGTTACCTGGCCCCTTTGGTGATAATAGGCGTTCGGCAAGTCTTAAAGCAGGAAGGTGGGTAGCTGCAGGGAACATGACGTGGCCGTAGCGTCCTGCTGCACGAGCAGCCGCCAGTGCCAAAGAAGGTTGACCATGCCCAAATGCTTGGGTCCACCAAGACGCAGACCCATCGTACGATGATGAAAGCAGGTTGGAAGAGGAATCGCTGTTTGTATGGCCAGTATATACGCTGAAAAAATCCCCGAAAGCGCTGTCAATTACGGTTACATCCTTTGGCTCCTTGACGTGGCCATGTTGGACGAATGGCCACCAGATGGAGTCCAGGGTGCGTGAAGGCATGGAGTGCAGTTCTTCGATTCTTTCAGAGTGCTTGTTGTCTAGATGTTCATCGACTGCAGATAATAATTCGTCTTTCAGTAACTCGGAGAAGTATGAGTCCGTGGTTACGAAGTTTTGTTCCGTGTTGTTGCTTTTGGGCGGAGGGGCAGGGAAAGACGCTACATGCACGCCTCGCTCATTAAAGTATGCGGTCAAATAATCCCAGTTTCGGTAGTAGTCTTCACGAAAAAGGAGTATCGAGTCGACGGAGTAGCCTCGTACTATTAACGACTCGTATGACGATATTGTGGAGGAGATTCCTCCGAGTTTCGAGTCGCCGACAAGGATGGTAGGTAAACGCAACGAACGATAGCTATCGACCTGGCTTATACCACTTATCGAAGGACTATGCACGCCTGTGGACAAGTTTATTCGTTTAAACTCTGGGTAAATAGTTAAAGAATGACTTACCACCCGCTGTCTCAATATATAAAACGTTGCTTTTGGATGGCGAATTTTGTGCTCCATCGATGTACTTTGCAATTGACTTAAGCACGGCCCTGTCCGTGGGTATCTTATTCTGCGCTATTTGGATAAGAATATAGACATCCAGCAGAGTTTTATTTGACGACCTTGCTAAAACCTTGACCGTGTTGAAGACGGAGGGCGAGGTGCGGACTGACTGGCTCTTGAAACTGAAAAAGACAATCGCGCTGTACTGTGTCTTTATAGCGATGACTGAATCGCTTCACAAATCTACACAAAAAATTATTAGCTCCCGAGAAACAGAATTGTAAATCGGAAAATATTTACGCATCGTCAGCGTCCTGGAGAGGACCCGTGCTAACAGGTTTGAGGTAACGGACAAACCGTCCTCGTTCTGCGGAAGATAGCACTAGAGCAGTTCCGAGTACTGTCTTTCCGACATCTGTATTTGCACCGAAGATTTGGTGAATTCGTAGATGTTTGTACAGATGCATATAGTCAATCCCCAAGAAGGGAGTGTTGAAAGTTAGCGCATCAATTCGAGCCGAGTTTAAGTAACTACATAAGCAATATTACCTAATCAACTTGGGCAATGTCGGTGACACGGACAATTCGTTGGCCATAAACTAACACTCACGTTCGACCATGGATTCGGACACCGTCTCTCAACTACAAGGTATGTTGGCCTATGATATATTCTTCAAATAATAGGTTCTAATTTATCGTGCTTGATGCTTTTCACAGCGCGAGTGCGTGCTCGCGAGGAACACATCCGAGAGTCATGGGTCCGCACTATGGAGGTCAAAATAGTCCGCGACGAATTGACAAAATGTCAGCGAATAGAGGGCGTTAATCATTATGAAAATTGTAAACCGTGGACGGAGAAGTATTTGAAGATGTTGCGGGAGAACAGGGTATGTCAATTGTTGCTGTGCGGTACTGTATCTGTCCTGACAATCCGGCCTATTTCCAGGTGAAGGGGTACAAGCAGATAGACCTGTGATGTAGTCGGACATACCGGCATGTTCAACAAATGCAACGCAGATAACTCTCCGCCAATCAATTATTCTCACCGAGAGGTCTACGTTGCTTGCAATCTTGTGTCTTGGAATTTTATGACCCACACAGCTCATTTTTGGGAGTTAAAAATATGGAAGTGCAATTGCCCCACATACTGCTACAACTACCAGTAAAGACATTGCAATAATTTTAGAGGCAAAACCTGCTAAGCCCCAATTTTTACTTGCGGCCCTTACGCTTCCGCCCCTCCGTGCCGCTCGTCTCACCACCACTCAATTCATCACCAGAGCCCGCTGCGCCTGCCTTCTTACCACCTCTCATTTTGAGGTGATGCTCCGGAATCCATTCCTCCTCGTACCCACCCGCACCAGTAGCAGTGACTGAACCGACAGGAGAGCTAATAGCATTTTTGCCACCAGCTGGTACCGATTTGCGTGACTTCCTCGACTTGGGAACGAAAGTGATGTATGCCAGGTATCCAAGGCCACCCAGGAATACTGCAGTGAATAAATATGTAGAAAGGCTGAAATACGGAAATTCAGTCTATAGGAACCATTACGATCACATCGAGAACTTACACTTGATAGTCAAAGAAAGAAAAATCGGGCTCGACAACAGTCACTATTGAATCGTACGCCGTAACACGATAGATTTTATCCTGAAGAAATGATTAGGGGAATGAGTGAAGTGAAAAGTTCCGGCTCACATCGACAGAGTGGGTCAGCCAGAGATTGAGACGAATATCTCCAGGCTAGATGACACAAAATAGACAGTATACATAAAAGCTCATGAAGTTGGATTAAAGGCCACTGCACACCTTGAACCTACGCACACAAATTAATATTTGTCGGGCAAAGGATTTAATCAAGGAACGGACACTTACTCGCTGTGAAATTGATACGGCAGCTGAACCTTCGTCCCAGAAATCAGACGAAGACCATAAGGGAGTGTGGAAGTCTGCGGGCGTTCAGCAATATTTCGATAACCTTGCGAAGCCGTACGTACATTCTTTACGACCACATCCGATTGTGCGTCGTGGAATGAACCAGAGACAGCAATGAGCGTGACGTTGAGCTCCGACTGGTTTTCAATGAGCAAGTTGATTCGATTGCGCTCTCCGTTCACGATCTCTTCAAGTACAGATAAGTTTAGACTAAGAGTAGGAAATAGAGTGAACTCACGGCCAAACGGATTGTCCTCTGGGAACGAAGCAGTGACAGAGATTTCCGGCTCTGCAGTCACTGTTTCTTCATCTGCGCTTGCTACAGCCGAGAAGAATAACAAAGGTAAGATGGCCCAAGAGAATGAAAGACGCATGACAGTGACCGTGAAAAAGCAGCGTTAAGCAAGACAGGTCAGACAGAAAGTTGAATCTGTACGGCGCGTGCCACGTATCTGCAACGCGTCCAAAAATGGGTGCGTCGATCAAACGTTTCTCGCTCCGAATTTGTGCGCCGCGCCCAAACGAGAAGCAACGCCGTGTTATGTAAAATGCATACATTAGCCCATCTCAATTCTCTTGCGAGTTGTGAGTTGTGCACGGCATGTAAGAAATATGCCAAAAATGCCGAAGTGCCGAGATGAAAATCGGGTGGTTAAGATGGGGATCGGGTTGCGTGCTTGCCTAAAGTAGTAGTCAAACGCGCAACAACTCGCAAGCACTCTGGAGTGCTTGTGAGTTGTCGGACTTTGAAATTAAATGATGTTTCTTGTATCCCTTACTTGTTTGTCCACTCAAATCACAAGAAATCTGATCGACACAAAATTCACAACTCAATCATCTCAATTCTTCCTAGTTGTGAGGAAACTCGGCATCAACCTTACCAGGGTCCTCTACAATGCCGAGCTTCCTCGCAACTTGCAACTCGCAACAGAATTGAGATGGGTAATTGTCCCATACGACTTCTTAATTGCGCAGTCCTATCTTTCTCACTGCATCCATCATCACGATGGGCTCGAGAGACATCAAAGAGACTGGAGATCCGCCCGCCTTCGGGCACCCAATGCTGGCGCAGTTTGGCTTTGAACCAACCTATGTCAATCTTAACCATGGTCAGCATATGTTATAATCAATTCCCCGGCTGGCTTTCTCTGCTCATGCATATGACTCGACATTCAGGGTCCTATGGCTCCCTTCCTTTACCTGTGCTTAGAGCATGCGAGGAAATATCCCGCAAAGCGGAGGCCAATCCTGATCGGTTTTACCGTTCAACCTACGTCCCTTTGTTAAATACGGTCAGAGCTAAAGTTGCAGAACTAATCGGCGCAGACACGGATGACTGTGTCGTGGTGTTCAATGCAACTCATGGTGTCAATACTGTCCTGCGTAACTTGATTTGGCAGAAAGAAGACATAATAGTGAAAAGTAAGGAACTCTCTAGATTTTATAATTTAATTGCTCTCATATCTTATTATGTACATACCTATAGCTTCTGTGACTTATCCTTCAGTTGCTCGAACAATCCAGTACATCACGGACGTTCCGCCACATCCCAAATATGTTCCGTTTCAACTGAACTTTCCAACAACACCGTCTGCTATCATAGATGGATTTCGTGCACACCTCAAGAGTATCCCGCGTCAACCTGACCGGAAGGTTTGAGGCACACAGTTTATACGTCTTCGATTTAACTCTTACTACTCTAGATCGTGGCCGTGATCGATTCGATATCTTCCACGCCCGGAGTCCTGCTTCCCTGGAAAGAACTTGTAAAGATTTGCAGAGAAGAGGGTGTACTGAGCGTCGTCGATGCCGCCCATTCAATTGGTCAAGAACTTGATATCAACCTGAGAGAAACAGATCCAGACTTTTGGATATCTGTAGGCGATTCTCAGCTGGCACTGAGATCATATCCTTGACTCTACATTCATTAACGTAGAACTGTCATAAATGGCTCTATGCGAAACGAGCTTGCGCTGTTTTATACGTTGCCAAGCGGTATGGAAGTTAATTGCTTAATTCGATCGTCTTCTAACGTACCCTTTCTCCCTCTGTAGAAACCAAGACCTTATTAGAACTACGCTTCCCACCACGTCTAACTATGTGTCACCGACCGACCCTCCGGGTGGACCGAAGCCACCAAATTACCCAGATCAATTCATGTGTGAGGCGTTTTGTCAAGTCAACATTTCGCCATTATGCAAGCTCATCCGTACATCAGGGGCAGGAACAATAGATTGGGCACCATATCTGAGTGTCAGTCACGGTATGTATTCCTTCTTCAGATTATGGCCTTGTACGTTTATCTGCTGCGATAATTAGCCCTGGAGTTCCGCCAATGGGTTGGAGGAGAACATAAGATAAATGATTACTGTCATAATTTAGCACTGTCTGGTGGGAGAAGGCTAGCAGAGATTTTGGGCACACGGGTTATGGACGAGAACGGCGAGTTTACTGCAAACATGGTAATGCAATATACTTCTTCCCTAAATTATAACTAATAAGTATCTGATTACTTTTTTCGTAGGTAAATGTCCAGCTTCCACTCAATGCAGATGGCTCGGATAAGGTAATGTCAAATATCATGAGGCGCCTCGATGGGAAAAACGTGAATGGCAAGCCTTACTATCACAATGGCAAGTGGTGGGTTAGATGCAGTGCGCAGATCTTCAACGAGGTATGCTTATTCCCGGCGGGCTTGCCTTTTTGGATGTGGAATTGGATTTACTAAATTTATTTCATCTATCAGGTTGGGGACTTCGAGGTTCTTGGCGAGGCGCTGCTGGAGATCTGCAGAGGTAACTTAGATGGATGACTGAAATTGTATCTGAAAATAAATTTGTATATCAATTCAGCACAAATGAACTACGAAATACAATTAGAACATGGTCCGAATTGTTAGTATCTTTAGACGACATTACATCCGACCTTGTGTAATGTGTGTAACTCGTGTACAGTGCGGTACGCGTCATGACCAATAGGGGGTATTCTGTTCCCACGGTCATCCGGTTTGTTTGTCTCTGCGGCGGCTCAACTGACTTGAAGGTGATCTCGTCCTGCTCATCTACTTCGGGCACGCATCCCGTCTCGCAATTTGAGGCCTCTTCTTGATCGTCATCTACGTTAGTACCCTCTATTGTCAAGTACATCTTCTTGGGAACTGTATTTGTGTGAGCCGCCTTTGAGCGACGCACGGACGAATCGAGTGGCAAATACGGTTCAACTGAGCCGTGGATCTCCGACCTAGACACGCGTCAGAACGCGCTCCTGAATGGCAACTCGCTCGTCAACGCGAGCAGTCGCGTCCGCTTCCGCCTCCCCTGCCCCTCCAAGGCGTCTTGCCGTCGCCCAGCCTGCATCAACAGCATCGCCACAGCTCCTCGAGCTTAGGCGCCAGTGGAAATGGGCTGCCCTCAGCCAGTTCTTCTGTACCTTTGCTCAGCTTATTGCATTAGAGGATGTATCTCTCGTGGTATGTGACATTTATGCGTTTGGATCGTAGAGGATCAATCTTATCAAATTATGTTATAGGATATTGAGGAGGATCTTGTAAATTCTACGATGATTGTCATTCCCCGCCTTATGCAACGCCTACTCGTCACTTTGACTCAAGATAGGAAGATATCGTACGTCACATTCTCATGGTATCGGCCTTTTTTTTTCCTAATGAAAGTTCCATCTTCTTTTAGGGTGGTAAATTGGCAGCCCGCCCTCAGGCGGCAATATTTACGAAGAGATCCCGCAGCTAATCCCATCGGCGTTGAACCTATCGTCTCGCGTAACTCACGAGCAGCAACTGTAGAAGCAGAAATTAAATCTGAGGAGCGTGAGTCGTCCTGGACAGACGAACATGAGCCCCCTGGAGGCAACGAACAAGACAAATCTGTCGACGAAAACAAAATTGTGAATGGGGAAGACGGAGGTAATGTTGAGGAGCCGGAGCCTGACCATGCTGTTAATGAGAGTGCGCACCCGTCACGTCATACGAGCGTCGGTGTCATCAAGGATGACGAGGAGAGCGAGAATGAGCAAAATGCGCAAGGCTCTATCAAGGATTGGGCTGAGCTTTCGATGCTGGAGAAGCTAGATAGCATCCACCTGGTTACGGAATGGCACTTTCAAAATCCTCTGCGATTAAGGTCTATTATGCGTAGTGATGACGATAACGCAAGCTGGGTAGGTATTCCCTTTTATAATGCAAGCATTCAATGCTAAACATCAATCTATGCAGCGGATAGAACCGATTGGGTACGATGCGAAAAGGAATGCTTATTGGTATATCGGATGTGAGTTTTATCAGCTGGTAAATGGTGCGCTGTACTTAGTTTTTTTCTCAGTGGATCGTCTTTGGATCCAACGCAGTCCTCCGAAGCCTCCAAAAAAGACGGGAAAGCGCAAAGCAGTCTCGCATGATAATTCACGCAAAACAAAAGCACGGCGCATTGAGCACACGGAAAAAACGAAGTCAGAAGGTACTGATAAGTCTTCACGGACGGGGAAGACTTCCAAGTCTACTCGGCCAAAACAAGCCAGTACGCCCCGCAAATCCGGACGTGGCTCTCGCCAATCTTCTGGAATCAATGATGAACCCTCTGCGGTGTCGTTAAATGGAAGGGCTCGAGCAGCAAAAACACAGGCCAATGTAAAGTTAGACTTACAGGCCAAGCAGCTTGCAGCTGCCAAGGCCGAAATGGAATCTTTTAACCGTAGATCAAGCGGTAGGACTTCACCGTCTAAAGCATCTAACCATCAAACACTTGGCACCAGGGTCAGCCGCCGACTGCGTGGTCGACAAGACAATGACGATGACGACGAATGGCAGGAAATACCAGAAGAATGGCTACCTAAGGACGAGGAAGCTGGCTACAAGTCTTCACCAACGAGAGCATCTGGAACTAGGTCAAGTACAAGAATCAAGATACCAGCTCGCCCGAAGAAAGAAGAAACCCCGCCGTTGCGATCTTCAGCTCGGAATAGGATAGCTCGGGACGCGGGATTAGAGAGCGATGACGAAAGCGAATTAACGGAGCTCTCCGATTTGGAATCTTCGAATGACCGGGACGACGTTACTCGTGCGGACACACCTTCAGATGCCGCTGCCGATGCAGCTAAGGACGCGGACGTCAAGATGGATGATCTGCCAGATGTCGCTACAGACCAACCGCCTGATTTCGTTGAGTGGGAAACGGTAAGATCAATTTCTAGTTCAAATTTTTAGCTATTGACTTCTGGACTCTGCATGCTAGCTGTGCATTTCTTTAGAAGAATGGGAGGCCATTTCACACAGATTTGAGAAGGCAACGCACTATCTGGAGAAGGCTTTGCATAAAATATTGGTACAAGAAATCGTACCATACGTCACTAGTAACCTTCTCGTGAGTTTTTTCTTCTAGACAATGTCCCCTGTATAACTGACCTCGTGTAGGAGATCGAGAGGCAGCGTGCAAAGGAGGATGCGCTCATGAATAGAAAGCGGTCGTCGCGTATTGCTATTAAAGAGATGGAGAAGGAAGCCGAACGGTTGGCTACCGCGAGACAGGCGGAAGAAGACGAGAAGATGGCACGAATGAGACGTCTCGAGGCGCGTGCCCGAAGAGAAGAGGAGGAAAGACTACGCCGCGAGCAGGCACGGGAGCAGCGCCGGAAGGAGCGAGAGGAACGCGAACTTGCAAGGAGTCGTCGATTGGAGCGCGAAAGGCGAGTGTTATTAGCTTGTTGATTTGCCCTTGGGCTCTTTTGATGGCGCGTATGCTGACGCCATTCAACAGTACGGAAGACGAGCCAGTCGAAATACAGTCACAGCCCGAGTCCAGCGATGCAACTAAGCCCCAGAATGTTCCCTCTAGTTCTGGTTCAGCGAAGACTTCCCGTCCTCGTGGCGGTACAAAAGCCAACAAGCGGACCAAGACAGGCGACTGGGAACTCGATTGCGAGATTTGTGGTTCGAAAGGCATTAACAAGGTTTGACATTTCCCTAATCTCTGCTGCGCCGTTTCTTATTGTACTATAGGCTGAAGGTATTGCGTTAATGAGTTGCGGCAAGTGCAACAAATGGCAACACATTCCTTGTCACGATGCTGTCGACAAGAAAGCCGGAAGACGGCTGCGCAACTGGGACGTCGTCGACTTCTTCTGCAGACGCTGTCTCGCATTGCAGAAAGTCAATATACCCGCGCATGCCTCTCAAACTCCACGGACCTCTTCGAATGGCAATGCTCCTGAACATCATTCTGGAAGCCGCAACACGTCCCCTATGTACATGAATGGATCTCCGGCTGCAGTTAATGGCGTGCCTGCGAATCCTCTTGCAATCAATATGATCGCCCGACAGCACCATACCTCTCCTGGATCATCGTCTTTCGCAGGCTTCGCACATTATCAGCCGCAACAACGCGGGTTCTCTCCACACCCCTCTGTTCTTCACCCACAGCATGCACAACACCCGCGCACACTTGCAAATCCCACCTACCCTTCTGTAGCGGGTCGTGGCGTGCCCGCTGCTTGGGAAGCACGACCTCAAAACAATGCTTATTCTAGTCAAGGTGTGGAACGCGGCGCCTACCAGCTCCCACCTCTACAGCAATCCGTTTGGACCACAAACGGTGCCACTAATCGACATTCCCCGGATTTCCGACAACAGCACAGCATAGCGACGAACGGCCCTGTACCCTATTATCCAGCGCAGACTAGTCAGTCTCCACAGCCATATAATCCCCCATCCCAGCAGAAATCATACAGCAATCCGGCTTCGTACCATCCATAAACACAAACATAGACCCGCATAATTAATTTATTCATCTTGTTGTATGCTTCATTATTCGTTCTGCTATATTAAAAGGCTCCTTGACTATTCCTGGTATGATCAGATCGATTTTATTTTGCCTTCCTTCCTGTTGTAACCGTGGAAGGATCTGTCCGAGACGAGATTTTCTTAAAATGATACCTTATTGTCGTTACTGTGTTTATTGGTGCAGATTATTACTATCGAATACATTCAAACATTTTGAACCGGGGAGAAACGAATGGGAATGGGTCGTCTTCATGTGTTGATTCTCTGAAAGATGATGGAATTAGTTGGCCGTTAGTTTTCGGCTGATGAACACTTACTCTAACGGACCAAGGATACGAAGACCTCTGACATGAGTATCCTTCCCATTCATGTGGTTCGCCAGGATGATGATTTGTAGAACGTAGCAATACACTGGCTTGCTGTTCGGAACTGTTAGAGACTGATACGTCTGATTGAAGCCGCAATACTCACAATTCTTGCCCTTCTTCATTCAATTCGGCAGAAACGTCAAAGGTGATCCAGCCATTCGGTTTGTCGAGCGATACCACGCGCACGTCTTGCAGGTCGCCGAGGCTCGTACCTGCTCGTAGGCAGATCGTGGAAGGCGTGTACGAGTCGTCCAGAGGGAAACTTAGGTGTAAACTAATTTTCTGTATATTTTTATGAGCATAAGGAAAATTGAGCTTATGCAGACTTAGAGAGAGGAGACGAACCTGAACAGCAGTCTTACGAGGAAACTGTATGAAGACAGAGTGTGGCTGAGCTCCATCTGAACTGATTATATGAATAAAGATCACACTAGTAGCAGATGATAAGAAAGAACCTGGGAATAGCTTACTTACTGCCAGAAGGTATCTGGGTCCCCGTCTCGGAGACATTCTGGACCGAAACCAAATTTGTAGGATGATACGGACCATTTGGCTAGGTGACCGATATCTGGCCAGGGGAGTGTTGGTGGTTTGTCGCCTACGGTCTTTGGTCAGCATGAGATGGAGGAAAGTACTAGTATAGAATTTGTGTGAGGGAATTGACCTGGACTGAAGTGATTATGTGAGGATTCTGGAGGTGCAGGTTGAGCTACTGTCTCTCCTCCATTTAGCCTTGGTGTTGGTGTTGCTGTCGTTGCTCCTGGTGCTCCCGGTGCGGTCGCCATTGCTGTTCATGAATGAGTTTGAACAATGAACATCGTGAGGGCTAAAGGCCAAATGATGACAAGCTTGACGCGTCGCGTCGCATCACGTCACGTCACTAGTAGGAGATACAGGCTGAGACCGCTCAGTCGACGGGGTTACGGAAGGCCTTCCAACAAAATAATATAATTTGACAGTGAAGTACTTATACTAAAAACAACTAATGAAACGGAAATAAGGGTATGAAATCATAAATCCGTCATGATTCGATAGACGTTTTTGCAGAGGTTTTGAACATTTGACGCCTCTGTCTGGCTTTTGCTGATCTGGACGGCTTCTTCACCGCAGGACGCTGCCACCTACCATATTTGAGGATGATTAGAAGGTGTCTCCGTTGAAATAACATGAAGCCTACGTCGTTTGTTCCTCTACCTCTGGCAAGGTGGATGCACATAAAGTTATTTTCATGTATGGCGTCTTTTCTTGTCGGAGACTACATGGAAATCGGTCCGGTTAATATGGAGATGTGCTGTATAGTACTCATGTACGCACAAGTTATGCCCTTTAAGAGCCGCTGTGATACCTCTTTGTCGTGATTCTTCGTCCGCGTCTTCGTAGCCTGAATTTAGTTCGCGCTCTTCGAGGAACCCAAGGTGATTATACTGATGTAATCCAGTGCTCTCAGGTCCAGGAGGTAGCGTCTTGAAGTATTCCCGCTTGATTATCTCCACGACTGATATGAGACGTGGAATGTTGCGAACAGATTGTGAGACTGCTTTTGCGGCTCCGGAGTCTTTCGCGGTGGTATCCACTGGCTCCACAGAGTCTCCAGTTGGGGAAGGATCGGCTGCCATCGTGTGTAAAACCAGAGCTTGCCCAGGGTGTTCCTAAATGGTGGTCAATGGACTTGAGTACAATTGTAGTGATAAATGCGTACACGAAGGAAGTTTAAAGCAAAGTCCACCCATAAATTTATTTTACCTCCGCTCGTGATACGCATGAAATGAGGTGTAGATTTGTTTTCGTCTTCATTTACAGGCATGATACTTGAACTCTCCATGTGTCGAGAAGTCAGTGTGGACAACTTAAAGTCGTGGTAAATTGAATGGTCATATGTTTTATGTAATGGTTACCTAAGTTAGGAAGGTAAGCCAAAACTGTCTTTTCGACGACGATAAATTCTAACAGGTCATCTTGAGGCTTTCATTACTCTGTGTCTTTGACTAAACAATGTGCGACTTCCTGAAAAATGGGTGCTTCTCTGACCCCAAGGCTTCTTAAACGATGCATCCCATCACTTTTTCGGAATTCAACATTATATGCCCAAAGTGCTATCATCGATCCATTGTGCCATTGTGCCATCGATTACAGTAAGGTACGCATTGCTGCGTATTCACATTCAGTTGTTTACATCAAAGCTATTTTTATAATAGATATAAATCAATAACTTCAACTGAATAACTCAGATTAAAATTTCAGTCCTTGGCTCTGCAGAGCGCGGCAATGTCTGTCTGTAGTGTTATTTCGGTTTGTGTGGGTTGCTTCTTACACCGTACTCGTACGCCCGTACGCCGCAACTCACGCGCTAGAATATCAACTTCTCCTCTACTACATGTCGAGTGGGCAAACTTCATGCATGCCGTGTGCCTTATCTGATTTATGATCCACTGTGCCGTAAGTTCCGACTTCCATGCCTATATGGAGCACTGGAATTTGAAGTGCGCTTCATCACCGGGAAAAGACGTGACTATACATTAGGTGGTATAGAGCGGAGCCTCTTTGGTCCGTTTGAAATATAAGGGACAGGATAGTCAGTCGACCTATCTCACAGATTTGACCCCAAGCGAATATGTATCTCGTATGGGATATCGCCGCTGCAACGCTCGCCGTTTCGTTCACTTACTTCCTCTACTCAAGAGGCCATTCTGTGACCCTCCACTTGCCCCCGAGCCCTCCAAAGGATTTCTTGATCGGACACGCAAGAAAAATCCCATTCGTCAGAGGATGGGAAGTATACGCAAAGTGGAAAGAAGACTACGGTTCGCTCGTCATCTAACGATTTGTTATGCTCGATACTGAAAGATAGCAGGCGACGTCATCTACACTCAAGCCTTTGGTCGATCTATTGTTGTCCTTAACTCTCTCGTTGCAGCTCGTGACCTTCTGGAAAAGAGGAGCAATGTCTTCTCCGATAGACCATATTTGCCCGTGGTTTATGAGTGCGCACTGACTATTCTGAAACTTGTGAAACAATCACTGACATACATTATAGGATGGGATGGGAGTTCGCCCTGTCGCTTCTTCGTTATGGCCCACGCTTCCGAAAGCAGCGCAGGATTTATCATCAATACTTTAACCCTCAGGCAATTTCAGCCTTCAGCCCTACGCGAGATCGCGAACTTCGGAAATTTCTTCAGCATTTAGTATCTAGTCCGGATAACTTCTTTATGCACATACGCAGGCAAGTAATTCTGTTGTACGGATAAACCTAACTAACCACATCTAAAGTTTTATTTCTGGAATGATCGTTTCAATAACGTATGGTCATGAGGTAGTGACTGAACCCGATCCTTTTGTCGAATTCATTGAAGAAGCCATGCATGCTTTGATAAGTTCCGGCAACTTTGGGACAACAATTCTCGATGTATTCCCGTTCAGTGAGTACACCTAACATCAATTGCTGGTCGTCTCGCTTACACACCTACAGTGCGTTATGCACCCTCCTGGCTGCCTGGAATGGGAGTGAAGAGACTGATTCCGAGAGCTCGAGCGCTCACGGATCGTGTTATGCTGGGTCCTCTAGAAGAACTAAAAGCAAAGAGGGTATGCTGCTTATCGCACTTTCAATGACTCAGGCAATCTTAAGCACATGTGCTTGGTAGGAAAAGGGCATTATTCTCTCGTGCATAATGTCCGATCTGCTCAACCAGTACGAAGAAATGGATACGACCGATCCCGATCATGAAATTGATATTATGAACGTCGGATTGACTGTCTACGCTGGTGAGAGGATTTTTTCGATGTGCATGATTCCTGTACGTCCTTATCATTTCTTTTAACAGCTGGATCAGATACGGTATGCATCTGAGAACCCTCCCATGGCGAGATTCCTTACACACTCACTTTGATTATTCGTTTCAGACTAGTTCAACACTCAAGGCATTCTTCCTGTTGATGACAATTCATTCAGATGTAGCAAAGAAAGTCCAAGAAGAGATTGATAGAGTCGTTGGAAGAGACCGTTTACCTCGTATTGAAGACAGAGGCGACCTACCTTATCTCGACTGTGTATTGAGAGAGCTGTATCGGTATGTCTTCGGGATTTCCACCTGCCAATCACACACAATTTTTTGATGCTTACACTTGTTAAGGATCCATCCAGCTGTACCTCTTGGTTTGTTATTCCATTTTTTCTGGACCCTCCAGCGCATCTTAGCGCATTCGCAGGTCTTCCACATAGATCAACGAAGGCAGAGCAATATCGTGGATGGACCATCCCAGCAGGGTCAATGATTGTTGCAAACATATGGTGCGAGTAGATACTTGCACATTGTTTGCATAACACTTATGATCATTCAGGTACATGATGAGAGACGAAAAGATATTCCCAGATCCGGAATCCTTCGTACCTGAGCGCCACATGGCAAATGTAATGGCTAGCTTGGATGTTCGTTCCGAAGAATTAGCGGAAGGGGTCTCCGCTAGTACGGACGATGACCCCAGTAGCATGGTGTTCGGCTTCGGCAGAAGGTCGTCAAATTTCACCTGCATGTATCCACAATTTTTTATTTTCAATTCTTAGGATTTGCCCTGGCAAATATCTTGCAGACACAACTCTCTGGCTGACTGTGGCGACCGTGCTTGCGTTATTCGATATCTCGCCCTACATAGATCCGAAGACAGGAATGGTCGAGGTTCCGAAACTTGAACTCAATAGTGATGGGGTAATTGTGTGAGTACAACCCACTAATAAACAATTTCTACCCTGCTAAATAGGATAACAACCTGCAGGCATCCGAACACTTTCAAGTGTACAATTGTCCCTCGGCGAGACAGAGAGCAAGTGGAAACCATGATAATGGGACTTTAGTTCAAACATTGAAAGGTTTGACGGCACAGTGTATCATAGCATTCTCAACCAGAATACATTGAAAGCTGTACTTAGTAATAATAACTAAATTGGTCTGCCAGGATATCTTTGTAGTCTGTTTGCTCTGTCTGACTTCTTCACTACTATGTTATTGTGAATGCAAAGGCAGTTTCCTTTTTATTATGATTTCAGAGTCTCAAGCTACAACCTTTGACATTTTGTTTCTAGGAACTTTCATTGTACCCTTACTTATTAAGGAGTCAATGTGACTATATTGTTATAACTCAATGCTCTCAGGTCCACAAGGTAACATTCTTAAGTGTTCTTGTCAAGGTGTTCCTGCTACTAATATCAGATTTGGAAAATTGAGATTAGTTTGAGAGACTACATTTATAGTTGGAAAGTGATTGCTGCTGCAATGCTTGCTATTGCATTCACTTACTTTCTCTATTCAAGAGGCTATTCGTCACCAAATCAAGTAAACATTTGTATTCCCTTCTACGTCTTAGCAGACTATATATAGATTATGATATTTTGTATTGGCTTCACATAAATAAAAAAAAGTGGCAGGTGCTTCCGTGGTGCATTGCCTGTCTCCTCTGATCTGCGACACATCCGTTCTTTGAAAGGCACAATTGTAATCTCCACCGCATTTCCTTTCCTATGGCTGTATAGAATCATAGTATTTGAAATTGTGATTGTTTACTTACACAGTTGGATGACGCAGAGTGGAGCATCTTCAGTCCTCACAGTATAAAGGATGGACAGTCGGTTACGCCATCTTACAGTTTCGATTGCAAACAAACATGTCTCTCGTATGGGATATCGCCGTCGCAAGTCTTGCTATCGCATCCGCTTACATCGTCTACTCAAGAGGACGTTCAGCAGCCTTTCTTTTGCCCCCCAGCCCCCCGAGTGATATATTGATTGGGCACACGAGAAGAATCCCATTTGTCAGAGGATGGGAGACATACACAAAGTGGAAGGAAGAATATGGTTTGCTCGTTATTTTAACGTTTTGTGTTACTCAAGGCTGAAGAGCAGTAGGCGACGTTATCTACACTCAGGCTTTTGGCCGGTCCTTTGTCATCCTTAACTCGGTTCTTGCAGCACGTGATCTTTTAGAGAAGAGAAGCGATGTCTTCTCCGACAGGCCAAACCTGCCGGTGGTCTTTAAGTGGGTGCTACCTCTTATGGTCCCATGAACGGAACGCTGACACGCTTTACAGGATGGGATGGGAGTTTGTCCTTCCGAACCTTCGTTATGGCCCACGTTTCCGAAAGCATCGCCGAATCTTTCGTCATTACCTTGGTCCTCAGGCCATTTCGGCATTCAGGCCTGTGCAAGATCGCGAACTTCGAAGATTCCTTCGACGCCTATTGGCTAGCCCGAGCGATCTCATCACGCATATACACAGGTAATTAGACCTTCCTGTAGTGGTAGACTTGACTAACCAAATTTCTAGTTTAGTTTCTGGCATTGTCGTATCAGTAACGTATGGTCATGAAGTGGTAGCAGAATCCGATCCTTTAGTCGAGCTTGCTGAGGATGCTATGCATGCTTTGACAAGTTCTGGTAACATCGGGACAACAATTCTCGACATTTTCCCGTTCAGTGAGCACCTGATGTTATACCTGTACTGTATTGCTCATACCCTTACAGTGCGTTACGCACCTTCCTGGTTACCTGGAATGGGTGTGAAGAGGCTCATTCCAAAAGCCCGAGAGCTGACTGATCGAGCTATGATGCAACCCTTAGTGGAGCTAAAAGCAAAAAGGGGTTGTTGCTTGTCGGACTTACAACGGTGCAGGAATCCTAAGCGCATCTGATTTACAGGCAAAAGGCACTATTCCCTCGTGCATAATGTCCGATCTGCTCAACCAGTACGAAGAAATAGATACGACCGATCCCGATCATGAAATTGATATTATGAACGTCGGATTGACTGTCTACGCTGGTGAGAGGATCTTTTCGATGTGCATGATTCCTGCACGTCCTTATCATTTCTTTTAATAGCTGGATCAGATACGGTATGCATCTGAGAATTCTCCAATGACGAGATTGCTTACACACTCACTTTGATTATTCGCCTCAGACTAGTTCTGCTCTCAAGGCACTCTTCCTCCTAATGACCATTCATACACATGTTGCAAAAAAGGCACAGGAAGAAATTGATGGAGTCGTTGGAAGAGACCGGTTTCCTTGTATTGAAGACAGAGGCTCATTACCGTATCTCGACTGCGTATTGAAAGAGTTGTATCGGTAAGTCTGTGGAACTTCCATTAGTCAATTACACGCAACATTCCAATGTTTACACTTGCTAGAATTCACACCGTTGCACCTCTTGGTTTGTTATTCCATTTTTTCTGGACCTTCCAGTGCATCTTAGCGCATTCGCAGGTCTTCCACATAGATCTACGAAGGCAGAGCAATATCGTGGATGGACCATCCCTGAAGGATCAATGATAATCACAAACATATGGTACGAGGAGTTACTCGTGTACTACTCAAATGCCACTTATAGTCTTCAGGTGCATGATGAGAGACGAAAAGAGTTTCCCGGATCCGGATGCCTTTGAACCTGAGCGCCACATGGCAAATTTCATGGCTAACTCGAACATTCCTTCTGACTTATCCAATAAAGGCATCTCCACTAGTGTGGATGATGATCCCAGTAACATTGTATTTGGCTTTGGCAGAAGGTTATTAAAAACTTGTCTGTGTATATCAGTGTTCCTTAATATTCTGTTCTTTAGAGTTTGCCCTGGCAAATATCTTGCGGACTCAACTCTCTGGCTGACTGCAGTGAACGTACTTTCATTATTTGATATCTTGCCTTGCATTGATCCGAATACTGGAAAGGCCGAGATTCCGAAATTCGAAATTGATAGTGATGGGCTAGTAGCGTGAGTACAATTATTGGCAGGCAATTCCTAGCCTACTAATGAAACTGTTATGGTTAGGTATCCGAAGGCCTTCAAGTGTAGAATTATTCCTCGAGACACAAAGCGAGTAGAGACTATGATAATGTAAACTTAGTTTGAGCATGGTGGGAATTCGCTGTGTTGTGTATAAGAATGTTCTTACTTAGTCTACCAGTAGAATACCATACATGAAACTTGTACAGAATGTTAGTGATATTGGTACATCTGCTAAAAAGGGTGGGTGGTAATTTTAAACAATAGTAGATAGTAGTAACAGGCATGGGTATGAGGAGAAGTCAGGTGAGGGGTCCTTATCTGCACATGAACATTGGCTTTTGTATGAGAGAAGGCAGTAAAAAGAAAACCTGGAAAAAAACATTGATCCACTGGTCTATTGTGTACTACAGATATTGCACAGATTTAACCAGCATGGGCACCAATCGGTTCAGTTAACACCTGCTTCATGTTGTACAGCCTCTTGCTCGTGCACTCGTGCAATGAGAGGATACCCATGGACAGACGTTCAGAGGACGTTGTGTTGGTATGGTGTTGTGTTTCCATTTGTCAAGGTATACAACTATAAAAGGAAAAATGGAATCTAAGGAACTAAAGAGGTGATGTCGATCGAATACCATACACGGGGGAACAAAGGGCTTTGGGACCCGCTCGTAACACATATAGAACTGTAGCTGGAACGACAATGTAATAATAATTATACAGGATATCGGTACAGGAGCAACAGATGCAAAGCGGTTGTATTCAATTTACAGGACGTCCAAAGATGCTAGAAAATATTGTCCCGAGTTTGACGCCGAGTCCTATCCTGCGCATCTCGGGTATGAAATAAACAAGCGTTGTTCCATCATTGATGCACGGACGTGATGAGGCTGTGTTATGATTAGAGACTTGTCAGACTGGTGAGTGCTTCACGCAGAAGTTTCCATGACTCACCCGAACGTGTTCAGGTATGGGTATAGCACGTACAACCCGTCTTTCCTTCGTCTCTTGAATGACTTTATCGGACTCCCATGTCTCTGACTCTTCCACCGATTTGTAAGAGACGATGAGGCGCTTGTACTGGAAATTGACGTGTACATCGGATTTATGGACGCCTGGCAGGTTCAAGATAGCGAATGTAGTATTGCCATCCCGAGAATCACGGAATTTCCTTTCGAAGTTCAATTTCAGATATGAACGCAATTTAGACTTTTAGGATACGAATAGACTACCCACAGTGATGAACGACGCGAAAGTCGACGTTCCAACGGTTTAGGGACCTCCACTTTATTCTGATCAACGACCGGTCTTGCCCTGTCTTTGCCCTCTTCTACTGGTACGGCGTCATCGCTAGAACCCTTTGCCCTTGAACGGACTTGCTCCCATAGCCTGTCAATAAACTGTTCATCCGCTTCAATCGGCGTTATGGGCTCGCTGGTCTCCTTCGAGGAAGACGTGGACACAGAGATGTCGGGTCCTTGACCGAGGGGGTACAATGAGAGAGCGTTGGGTCTTTGGCGGACAGAACGTGAGTTATACATTAGAGCAGCTGTGCCGAGCAGGTCAAAGCACGAGTTAAAGTACAATATCAAATCGAGTCAGAGACTGGTCTATATCAAAACAAGCAGACTGAGATGAAAGACCGCAGCAAGCAGGAGACAGACTAATGTTAAGACAAGCCAGTAGAAAGGCGAATAGGCATGGCGAGCTGCTAGATCAGTGCTAGTGTACTTATGGGGTGGAGAATCCATGCCTGCTTGCATCAAAGAAGCGGGCAGGTGATCACGTGTTGCGAATGACGACGTCGCCTCGCGGTTTGTACCTTTTCACTAAACCACCTACACCAATTCAATCACCACATCGCAATAGGTGAGCAACGATCCATCTCATTCACTTCTAGACATGATGGGCCCTCTTGGCTATATCGTCAAATTAGCATGTTAGACTACCAAGAGCTTTGTCTCGCTGCGGATTTTTTTTTGTCGTCTGATTCCTCCTTTTCGTTGATTTATCCTGAAAACTTTCAACATACTAATTTACCTTGCTACAGATCGGTTATCATAATCTCGAGCAATCATGATCTGGGCGAGGTGATGCAATTCCATGACGTCCAGCGACGTGGAGGAGATTCTACTTGCCTCATACATCAGACATGCCTCGCCGATGCCACGTGGAATATGACTTCTTCCTCGCGTCCTACAGATGTTTTACAACGTGCAGTGTACAAATTGTAGCAAAGCAAGTACAAACAATGCAATACATTGAATTTGTTACATTTAAATACCAGTGTATTCCCTGCTGAGTCACTTGCCCCCCTCTTTGATGAGCAGAGGCAGATATAACAAAAGGCGAGGAGGTCAAACAGTGTCGATTTCAATGGAAATGATCGAACGTACTAGCAAACTTTAACAGCCTGGCGATTTTCTTGTCTTTACTCATAGGCTCAGTCAGCTTAGCATTGCTGGGGGTCGAGGTTTCTGAGGAACCGGCGGTCGAAGCTCGAGTGTCTTCAGATACTGCCCCTGGTAGATCGGTGGCTCGAGTAAGGATTTCGGGTAGTAATGGGGGTGGTCCGTTTGATTCTACGTGAAAAAGTATAATTGGAGATATGGTTTGGTAAGGGTAGTGAGCAGCTTACGATCGAGTTTTATATCATCCTCGAGAAAGCGAAAGTGCAACATACTCCGAGGTGCCAAATTTAATTCTAATAAAGTCTTCTCCTTCACCTTCGGATCCGAGACCTTAAGGTCCCTTCGAGGAGGTTCAACTTAAATAAAATACAAGTTAAATGTCAGTGAGGTAACCAGGACAGCTTGAGAATGGCTTACACAGGACGAACTTATATGCTTTGGCGTCCCCACGTAAGCACCCTCTCACAAACGCATAAACGGGCTTTATTTGTGATGTGGAAGGGAACGTCTTCTCAAGCATCGATCGATCCGCAAACCGTATCCGGATAGTTGCCTATACATGATTGTGAAATCCATTAGGCAACGTTGCGACTCCAAGAAAGTATTTATTAAAGGAAATACCGTAGGCCTTTTTTGTAGAAGTTCTTCGTCTCGTCTATTTCGTAGATTTTCGGTGAGCAGAGGAGCATCTTGATATGACCTGGAGCGGGAGGCGAGTAAAGCTTGTGCGGACTTGAGATCGTCCGCTGTCGGCTCGAGAAAATCTGGTGGTAGGTCTTCTATAGTAACAACGAGAATGTTAGTATCGTTCTCTGTGACAACTGCTAGTTATGTACCAAATTTCGCCACGCGAGGTTGCGAGGGTCGGTAGTAAACGAATTCGCCCAAAGTAGACAAGTCAACTGGCTTCACGTCACCACCTTCTTCCAGTGAAGGTGTAGTATCTATATGAAGAATTCATAAGAATGTTTCAAGGAAGTATACAATAAGTATACCTTTTCTTGTCTCTGAATTGTTGTTCTCGAGTTCCGCGGTGGCTGAATCTGGCTGAGAAGTAGGCTGAGCTAGCGCATCAGAGGTTGATACCAGATCGGTTGGATTGTTAGTTTGGGAGTCCGGAGCGGTAACGGAATCATCGCTAGGCTTTGTATCTTGGTCCATTCTAGTCAGCGTACAGACGAACAAACACTCCAGGGGAAGTTGTGGTACTTTATGCAGTTAAAGTATATTTCGCGGTTACTTATCTTATGGCTGCGTGGACCATCCCAACGCGTCATCATATGCGGCACGTGATTCAATAAACCACAAGTACAATGTACATGTTTGGCAAGATTAGTGCAATTAAATTATTTATTTATTTCATTCTCAGTGTTTGTACACTTCAGCGGGCGAGTCGTCATGATATAAGTACTTAACAGCGCAGGTATGCATATGAAATGTTCACGGAAGCGAAGGGAAAATGCTCCCCCAGTTATTCGGAAGATCAACTGCCCAGACGCGATGCACTAACGCCACCATCTGTACCCTGAATCTTCTCGTGGTCAGCGAGATTCGCCTGCGATTCATATACCGTGATCACAGCATCTCGTTTCCTCTGATATTTAGTGCATAGTGAATCCCGATCAGTGGATTGAGCAGGATATAACTCATGGACTTACAGCAGACCATGAGCCTCTTAAGCCAATATAGAATACTTTTGTACTGTCACCGCCTTGTGCTTCCGGGAAGAAGATGGTCAACGAAGATAGGTTTGAGAATTTCGAGGCCCTATGGAATTCAGGTCCACACAGCCTTTTTCACATTGTAGAAGTGACACTGAACATACTTCACTGCGTACTCTCCAATGTCTCTAGACTGGGGTACAGCAAACTCCTGATGGGGTTCTTTTTCCGCTATGTCGGAGAAGTCCACGTTATCCTCGTTTGCGAACTTTCAAGTATGCATATAGATCATTGGTGGGGAAGACAATGAGGCACGAGCTCAAGAGGATATACACACAAGGCATAGTCTGGCGGGAGTTTGCTCTCCGGGACCGCACTTGAGGAGGACAGAGCGAAGTTTGACTGAGCCAGTGAATGGTATGCGGAATATTCTGTAGGAAGATTGGCAAGTGCAATAAATTCAACAAAGTAGAAGTAAATACGGACATTTGGTCGTCGGCGTCACTCTCAACCCACTTTTATAAAGGTTTACATGAGTGTAACGAGCGGACGAGTCGACAACTACATAGTGACATACTACAGTCTCGTCTTGCCTTTCGTGCCAAGGTTTGATTACGGCCTTTCCGGGAGTATCATCTGTAATGTTGAGGGCGACAATATTCTGGAGATCAATGTAAGGATACAAATTGTCTGCAGGGCCTGTCTCCGATATATCGTCGTGGTCGTGGTCATGAGCTTCATCATGACAATCGCTGTGGTCCGAATGATTGTGCGACATTGTTGAAGGTGGTACGAAGTAGCCGATTGGACGGCAGAAATTGCGAAAGAAACCCATCGGATCAGAGCGGCGGGCGATTGGGCCAGCGGCGATCCCCAACGCGAACGTCACGCGTGATGACATCCTCCCAGTCTCTCTCAGTCTATTTTTCTGCCTCCCGCACTCCTTCTCTTCCTTCCACCACCACCTCCCATTCACAATGGCTCTCCCCCTCCGCCTTGCTCTCAGAAAGGTACTTTTCCACTTTGTTGACGTTGCGATACTTTCTCTGAATAGTTTCGGTTTCTCAATCTAGGTGCCGACCCGAGCTGGTTTCTCGACGGCGCGTTTTGCGTCCACCTCGGCGAAGCAACAAACTCTCAAGGAGCGCCTTTCTGAACTCATCCCTAAGGAGCTTGAAAATGTCCGTCCGCCACCTGCTTGTAGTTATTATCCTCTCATGCCTTTCCCTGTTCAGGTAAAAGCCGCTCGCGTAGAGCATGGCAAAAAATCATTCGGCCCCGTCCTAGTCGACCAGCTTTATGGGTAATTATGGCGATACAATATGACTGCTGTTCATTTCTTTGATACTATACTGCCCGTACTCTACAGTGGAATGCGTGGTCTTCCCGCTCTGATTTGGGAAGGGTCGGTACTGGATGCTGGTTAGTGTTATATTTTTATCTTTCCTTTTTTCCCATCCTTGTCCTGTCGAATACCTCCTCCCTATTTCCACCTTTCCTTTCAATACCTCATGTCGTGGATTGTAACTAACACCCGATGATCTTCCGATTCTTTTCTACAGAGGAAGGAATCCGCTTCCGCGGGAAGACAATCCCAGAATGTCAAGAGTTACTTCCGAGGGCGCCGGGTGGATCGGAGCCACTGCCCGAGGGTCTCTTCTGGCTTCTATTGACGGGAGAAGTGCCGACGGCAGAACAAGCCAAGGAGCTCTCAAAGGACTGGGCTGCGCGTGCCGCTATTCCGGAGTTTGTTGAAGAGCTCCTTGACAGATGCCCAACAAGTTTGCATCCAATGAGCCAATTTTCTTTGGCTGTCACTGCAGTAAGCTGGCCGTCCTTCATGAGCATATGCTTCATTGACATTGAATCTCACACGTATCAAGCTGAACCACGATTCCTCGTTTGCAAAAGCCTACTCCGAGGGTATCTCGAAGAAAGAGTACTGGGGACACACTTTTGAAGATTGCATGGACCTGTATGCACACTTTCTCTTTGTTTCTAATCTGTATCTGAGTTGTGTCCAGTATTGCAAAATTGCCGAATATTGCGGGCCGCATTTTCCGCAATGTTTATGGGAAGGGCAAAGTACCTGCAATTGACACGACAAAGGACTACTCCTGGAATCTGGCCCACTTACTTGGATTCAGTGAAAATGAAGCGTTCGTTGACCTGCTCCGCCTCTACATCACTATCCACAGGTAAGATATTCCTATACGCTGCACTCAGCTTTCGCAACTGTCGCTAATCATTTTTGATATTTGAAAGTGATCACGAGGGTGGCAATGTTTCTGCTCACACTGGTAAACTTGTCGGCTCGGCTCTTTCTGATCCCTTCTTGTCCTATGCCGCCGCTCTCAATGGTCTTGCCGGACCACTTCACGGGTATATTACTTTCGTCGATGCCATTGCTGGATATATAACTGACTATATGCTAGCCTTGCCAACCAGGAGGTACTCGTATGGTTGAGGAAGATGCAGTCGAAGATAGGGGAAAATGCATCTGACGAAGCCGTTAAGGAGTACGTCTGGTCGACTCTCAAGGGCGGTCAGGTAGTCCCAGGATATGGTCATGCTGTTTTGCGCAAGACCGATCCTCGCTATGTAGCACAGCGTGAATTCGCCCTTAAGCACCTCCCAGATGACCCGCTCTTCAAGCTAGTCGGCCAGGTTTACAAGATTGTTCCAAATATTCTCCTTGAAGCTGGCAAAGCGAAGAACCCTTGGCCGAACGTCGATGCTCATTCTGGCGTTCTGCTAACCTACTATGGTCTTGACCAGATGCAATACTACACTGTGCTCTTCGGTGTATCACGTGCCTTTGGTGTTGCTGCTCAATTGATCTGGGATCGTGCATTGGGTGCTCGTGAGTACCACAGATAGCTAATTTCCTTCAGCTTGATTTTCTGACTCGTTTTGATAGCATTGGAGCGCCCGAAGAGCTTCTCGACTGAAGCCATTAAGAAGATGTTTGCCGGAAAGGAGAACTAGACTCGTGATTACTTACTGCCCATAGACTTTAGAGTACCTAACGATCTTAAAATGCAATACTGGTAGTTTCATAGTTACCTTCAATATCATGTGCAATCATTGTGCAACATGCGGGTGAATGATGCGTCTACTGCATTCCACATAGTATTTAGGAGTATTTGTTACTATTTACTGAAATACTTCGCATTAACTGGTTGTTGGAAAGTGTTTTCCTTGTTCGTCACTCTTCATTCACCAGCTGGTTCTGATTCTATGAACGCCACCAAGCAAGTAGTTTGCTTCCTGTACTTCTTATCTGATATTCCACGTGGGCCAACGTCTCCCTTTTGACGTCTTTCCGCGGCCCTGCTAAAACGTAGTCGAGTACTACACATGGACTAGATTCTCGCACTCTCCAAGGCTTGTATTTTATTGAATTAAACTAATACTAAATTTGTAAAAGCAAGACCGAAGAACAGCAGGCACCTAGTCGGCAGAAGGCAGCTCGGGAGAAGTAGACGATCACGACCGAGATCTGGAAATAGAGAACCCGATCCTCGATCACCACTTGGCCTCCATGCTGTCTGCCACCGTCCCATTGACCGTTCAGTCCTCCTACCGCGTCCGCTCGTCCTCTTCGTCCCCAGCACGTCAACTCACTCTCCTAACCCGGCGGTGGCGTGGCAGTCCGTCCAAGCATCGCTCTCCGCCGACGAGTTTTGCTCCAGGTCTACGTAACTCCCTCGTCTGACGCTTGTCTTCTGAGACACGGCTACTGCATCCTTCCCTCTCCTGCCGTCCACTCCCGCTGACACAGCTCGCTCATCACCGCCGCCCCCTTGCCTTTCGTCTATGTCGTTGTTTCGTCTTCTTACCATCCTCTATACCCACCTCTGACCATCTGTTTGTTCTCTATGGATCCTAACTCACCGCATGCTACTCACTATCATCCCTCTTCGCAACATCATTTCCACGCAGAAGCTAACTCATCCTCCTCTTCCTCCCATCCGGTCGCTTTCCCAGGAGGTCACTTCCACCACCCTCTCCCGGCGGCCAATTCAATCCCAGCAGGCGCTGCTTCTCCCGCGTCCTCCTCCGAGCCTCCAAGACCACCAAAATTGCCTCAGGTCGGCCAGACCCGTTGTTGTATGTTAATCACTCAACCTATGCCTTTCTTGGATATGATGAACTTACGCGAATCCGACCTCGCCGCCCTATGTAGACTGGGCTCTCCTGAATACATCATTACAGTTCCTTGCTATTGATCCCGTCCTTAGGTATCATTTACACGACCAGGCTTCGCGCATTTTTGAGTATGCCTTATTGGATTTTGTACATCCGGATGAGCTTGAGTCGGCTCAGAGAGATTTGGGGAATGTTTTAGGGGAGCAGACGCTACATGGCAGCGTAACTCGGTCAGTGATTTCTTTCTTCAATCAGAAGAAACTTTTTTTGATCTTTTGATATATGGTAGTGTAAGATATTGTCGTCTTAGTCGTGTCCGCCGGATTCTTGGCTGGTCGGACAGCTCTGCACCCTATCCGTCCAACTTTCCTGCTGAACGCATAGCAATCGACGGAGACTACATGGCGGTCTACCTCGTACTGAACTGCGTCGCGGACGGACTCGTTCTTTGTTTCATTCATGCCGTCGTTGACATCGCTCCCCAAGCTGACAATGACGAGCGTCACAAGACGGGATGGTCTAATTGGTGTAGCACCTATGGTTTTGATGATGAGGTAACTCATGTCCACTGTGATGGCGCTTATCTTTCGCTTAATGCAATTCGTTGATTAGGAAGCGCATGTATTGTTCCAGCGCCTGTGCGAGTACGTTCACCCTGTTCCCAGACGATTCGGGTTCGAGTATGAGTCTCCCCTTCGGATCCTTCAAATCCTGCGAAATCAGCCAGATCGACCTCTGGTCCTTTCGTGGCCACCTGATTCCACATTATTTCAGTCCAATCCTACCGTATTAATTGCTAATAGTTTGGCACAACTTGCTCAACATGTGCAAATTGGTTATTCTGGTGGCAGTGGAAAGGATAATGATGCGAGAACAAGCTGTACGAGAAGGTATAAGAGCGTGCAGACTGTTAGGCTGCCTTCGTTTAATGGGTCGAAATTAATGCATGTTGAAAGTATCTTCATTCCGCATGGTTAGCTGTTCCTTGTAATTCTATCTTTTTTCGACTGATTGCTTATTTTTTATGTGCAAATTAGGCATGGTTATCTTTGCTTGTCATAAAGTCATCGATTCCTATGCAGGTGTCGACCATACACAGCACGTGGTCCAGACACACGCAGACCAACTACCGTATCCAAAGACCAGCATCGATCTGCACAATCCAGAGGCTGGTGCTGCACGTGAAGCATACGACAACGTAGTGCTAGCTACGGCACAACAGGACCTGAATTCGCAAAATTATGTTCAGCAATGGGTTGATGGGCAATCTCGAACGCAAGCGCAAGTGAAGCAAGATAGTCACAGCTGGGACAATCGTAGAGGTAAATACTATGTTATCATTGTCAGATTTATTTTTTGGCTGTTATTCACAATGATTGTTGCAGGTATAGAGATTCTATTAGGGGATACATGGCGTAACGAATTTCGACTTCCAGAAGGCGAACATCCTCTCCTTGCTCGAGCTAGTGACTCTCGTCTCCAAACATCATTTTCGATGCATCCCATGCCAAGACCCGATGACAGCGTGGCAAACCCTCCTCCCCCTCCTCCTTCAGCCTCTGTGTCCATGAACCACGTACCATCTGCGAGCGATGGGTCAGGTAGTCCTCTGAATGACCTTGAGAGGTCCAAGGATCGGATAAGTCGAGATCGTAGTGGTGGTGTTGGTGTTGGTGGGAACGCTGGCGGTGGCGTTGGTAGTAGCAGAGTGCCTGGTAACCCTCCTGCAGGCATAACACAGTGTGCGCATTGTCAGATTACGCATAGTCCAGAATGGAGGAAAGGTCCGAGTGGGAAGAAGGATTTGTGTAATGCGTGCGTGTAATTTTCTCTTTTTTCCCTCCCTTTTCGCCCTTGTCCTTTTTACACGTTAATATTGGCTTCCAATATACGAATTCCGTGTCCTGATCCGCGTCCGTCTTCTTTGTATTTACATAGGTGTGGCCTTCGCTTCTCCCGTTCTCGCGCGAAGAAAGAAGGCGTCGTTTCACGTAAACGGAAGATCAGGGACAAGGATCTGCCTCTAAATAACAACAACAATAATAATAATCTTCATGGTTCGTCAACGGTCGATACGGTATCACCAGTGCAAGCCCTACACCCTCATACTCCAAATCCTCATTCTCATCCTCCTGGACTTGGATTACAAATCACGACAGACGGAAGCAGGAGTACAGAGTTATCCTCCTATCCTCCTTCGCAACCAGATCTTTCAGGTATAGCTGTTTCCCCGACTTCGAGACGAGATAGGTCGAATGGGTACCCTCCTCCGTTCGGGGTACAGAATAATACTTTTGACGATCGTCCAGGAGCGAACCTTGGTCCTGGTCCTGAACCACCGCTTTCGTCTGGTTTGCGATTCGAGGAGCCGACCCGCGATGTGCAGATGTCGTACTTTTAGCATAGGAACTCGAAAACTCCATATTCAACAATGTCGATAATTCTCTTGGCTGGGTCGTCTGGTGCATGTACAGCAGGGCGCTTTCGTTCACCAACTTCACAGCCTACTCCCGTGTGCATCTTGTTTTGGTTTTGGAACAGCGTTGTCATTTCATTATTATTCTCTATAGGTATTCTGTTCTTACTTTCCTTAGACTATTGTTGTGCTTCGTATTGTTGTGTACATATCGTTGTCATTGTCATCATAGCATTGCATTTTTAATCTTTCTCAGATGTAGTAGCTAACCCACCCAACCCACCTGTCGCAATCACTGAATTTGATGTGTGTAGTATCTCCAATCTTGTCCTAACTGAATAACCCAATCCGATGTTTCCTTCTTCAAGAAAATAAATTTCATTTGCTCGTTCTTGCAATAGGGTTCGATCGACATCCGTGAGTGACCAAAACCGAAAAAGGGGTAGAACTACAGTAAAAAAAAAAAAACACCCTGTCCTGTTTTCCAAGGAAGGAAGCGTACTTTACATAATGTAATCGAATTTCAAAAACAGGGGGAGTGTAAGCATGTGTGAAGGTAAAGAAAAGGGAATACCATAAGTGACACCAAACTAATTACTACAGGGGGAAAAGTAATGTCATGTTAATTTCCAAATACTTAGCCATTCAGCTACCTACTCGGCCTTTAAGAGGAACCGGGAACGGGATGTCCATGAGGCCATGCCATCTGAAGAGGGAACAAAGACAAGAGATTGAGTAATCACAGTTCACAATTCATGTCTGTGCAGAGGTAAAATACGTACCCGATTCATGTAATTTTGCATAATTGACTTCGTCACAGCAGGGTCTTTCTCTTCAAGTATATACGTGTCCTGGGATTGCTGACAACCGATGGTGCCGATGGGTTGGTATGGCTGGGGAGGAACTTGTTGTTGGACAGCCATTTGTGGTTGTTCGGGCGGAAGTTCGACCGGGTTCTCTGGGTCCATTGGCCAGAACCAACCAGCAGGAATCGCAGCGAGAGACTTGCCATCCGCTTCACTCGACGAGTTCGCGCCGCCGACGTACGATCCGGAAAATGCCGTGCGAGAATGCTTTGGAGAAGATAGCGGACCTACTGTTGGTGATAACGACCCAGCACCAGTTGGGCTACTCGCTTCCCAATCGTCCTCAGGAATAAGAACAGGTGTGCCTGAGTGCTTCATTTCACTTAGGGTGAGTCCTAACACCTTCTCTGCGAGTTTCTCGATAAGTGGGTGACCGCCATTCATGTCTTTTCGCTCCCAGCGCCAACGGAATCGTGGAAGCATGTCAAGCGCATACCATATGTCCTCAATCGCGATATCGCGTTGGAGGCGGTCGCATTGAGACATCTGTCCGTACAAAATCACCATAGCGGCTATATGCAGGGGAATGGGTGAGACGAAGAACGCGATGTCGGCGAACTTGATGAGGCTATAATGTACGACGATGATGTTATGCGATGCAACAATTGCTATGAAAAGCCATCAATTACGAAGGACAATAAGTTAATCAAAAGGGCTACCCACCATCTGTTAGGGCCTTCCGCCGCTGAGGATAAGGAAGTTCATGGGAACTAAACAACGCACGCAAGAGTAGGATTCTGGCGATGCCGAGCTTCAAAAGTGACAACCCCTGATCTTCTGTGATTTCCGCAACGAGTTTTTGCTTCTGATCCATTGTCCAATTCTCCGTTCCGCCAAAGAAGTGTGCATAATTTTCTGGGAGCTGCTTACGGAATTCAACCATGCTCTTAATAATCCGAGTCGCGTTTCGCATGATGGCTTCTTCGGTGTGACGGGTAGGTGAATAAAGAGCATTTACAATATCTGCCTGAATTTCGGCAACTGGCGCAGACAAAAAGAAGTGTTCTGAGAACTCGACGAGCTTGCCACGGGACGGATGCGGAGTGCTCGTATCAGCGGGTGAAATGGCCAAAGGGCGACCAAGGAGAATCGATGTCCCGCGGTCATGGATCATAACAATAGACCACAAGCGGATGCGTAGTTGGGACTCTTCGTCCGTGAACGTCTGTCCTTGTTGAACAGGGTTATGATGAAGCCCAAGTTCAATAGCAACTCGGACCAGGCTCCCCACTAAGCGCCATAGGGATCGCTGTTGGCGCTGTTCGAAATCTTCTGTTAGTCGAGGATCGGAAAACGCAAGGTCATAAGTGCTTACTTCTGTGTACAAATACCAGTGCAGGAGTATCAGTGCCTGCAGACTAGAAATAGTCATCCTGAGATCCGGTTTCACGGCCAAAGCACGCTCGAAAAATTCCTCATGTTCTGGCCAGCCTGGCGCTAAGACTTTCTTCACACTAGTATCGAGAGACTCGTCCAGTGATGCAGCTTTGTTGAGTTCACTCATTGTACCAAGTGCCAGGACAAGATACAAGCTGCACACATATCCGGGGTCGTACGTCTGAGGAGTGCCTTCGTAAAGGTTATCCAGTTGTTTTGTGAACCTCTCTTTCTGCAACACAGGGCGGTGGAAATTGAGATAGCTGAAGTACACCTGTACGATGTGCATAGTTCGCTGTCTATCTTTGGGAAGCCACACAGGTACCTCGCGGACATGGCCACGTGGGTAGATGGAGCTGAAGTGCTGCATTTTGGCACAGTGCCAATTCTTTGTTTCTCGTGGAGGTTGGGTTTCTGTCAGGTCGCGATCACGGCCAGATGAAAGGCCACCGGAACCAACTGCAAGATCTTCCAATTCTGCTCCTACAGGAACAGTGCCTATCTTTGCTTCGGATACGATTTGCGGAGAGACACCGAAATTCTTCGCGAGAGCCTAATGATAGTTGTTAATAATTCTAAGAAAGATACAAATATCCAATGGTATGAAAATACCTGATCATTTGACATATCATTTGCTTGTGGGTCCTGTCCCTTGATGTCCAAGTCTGTGCGAGTTTGAGTAGGAGGCGGCGGTGCATGAGGATGCTGGAAAGCAGGGTGAATACGTGGATCATACAACCCTGGTGCCAGGCCGATCGGTGGGTAGGAATTTGGCGGTGGATAACCAGGTGGTGGTGCCATACCCATGGGTGGATAGCCATGCATTATGTGTGGTGGAGGATATGGATATGCCTTCCCAGACATGGGGGGAGGGGGACCCTCATGATACGGCCTGTGAACACCATTAGCGGAATGTAGTTGAAAGGCCTCAGTATAGTCTTCGCTCGATGGCTCGACTTCGATGCCCTCATGGATCAGAATATTCTCGATATTCTCGAGAGAAAAGCCAGGGATATGACGGCGGAGAAGGGCCTGGCACTGGAGAAGCTGTCGCTCAATTTTCTCGACGTGGCCGCGGGGCGTAAGGGTCTTTCTGTGTCTGTCCTCCTGATTGCATTGGACGCCTGCCGTCGCACACGCTGTGCATCGCGGATGCTTGGAGTCGCACTGTCGGGCAGTGTTAGGGAGTTTGCCGGAGGAGAGTCGGTCTGAACCGAACGGCACTTGCCTTGATTTTCTTGCTCCTGCATCGAGCGCATGCTTCGTGCGAACGGCGCAGCCGCCGCGGTTCGCTCACACTTGCCGGCTCCTCGCCCTCTCCTGTCGCCTTCTTACGCTTGCGATTTCCTGGTGTCGCTCCGGGTGCCTGCTGCACGTCGTGCTGCGGGGTGAGGGGTGACTGCTGCTGATGTTGTTGCTGTTGCTGCTCCATGGCGAGCGCGGAGGATATGGTGGCCGTGATGTTGAGGTCCGGCCGACCCGCATGCGACATGGCGGGTCTGTGTCGATGAGAGGCCGTTACCGATGACAATGGGCGCGGGCGTTGGCGGGCGACAGCGACGAGAAAGAGGGGCTATGGGTATCTTGTTTACCTTTGTTTGACTCGTTTCCAAATCAAACAGTCCTTTCTGTGTACCATGAGCTTAAGTTCTTAACCTTCACCTCCAATACATTCTGCTCGTCTTCTCTTGTCTACAATGCCTATACCGATCACTGTCTTCACAGGCTTCGTAGGCGCTGGGAAGACAACAACGATTCTTGGTTTACTCTCATCCTTGCCAAAGGGTTACAAGGCGTGCTTACTCAAGAACGAAATTGGGGATGTACAAGTTGACAGTCAACTCGCCAAGCAGTCCAGCTTGACCGCGGTTAACGAGATCCTCAATGGGTGTCTGTCCGTCATATCCTTAATCACTAATGTTATACTTCCATGATGACATCCATCAAGGTGCTGTGTCTTGGTCGGTCAGATGAAAACCGCACTTCTTGAGATAAGAGGTATGTAAGTTTGATGCAATCCACGCACACCACACATCACGCTCGACTTGACCCTGACGCTCAAGTCGGAACATTTAGAAAAGTACAATCCGGATAGAATATTCATAGAAACCTCGTGAGTTCTGTGAGCCGTGCCACACACCCTGTCGTTTGAATTATCAACACCGTTGTACAGAGGCTCGGCCTTCCCTGCTACTCTCGCGTTCCAAATTCGCGAGCTAGAACAAGAGACGAACGGAGCACTAAAACTCGACGCTATTGCTACCGTTATAGATGCTGAAAATTTTACTGGGTACGAAGATACAAGCCCTACTGCTAGGATGCAAGCAAGCTATACTGACATAATCTTGATCGTATGTCTTCACAAACTGCGAATGGAAACTACTTTGTCGGCTCATCCTTATGCCTAGAACAAGTGGGAACATGTGTCGGAGCGTCAGCTGGACATTGTTCTCGACCATTTGAATACTCTGAACGATCTTACGCCAAAGATTAAGTGTAACGGCAAAGGGGGCGTGGATCCAACTCTTATTTTTGGACTAGACACGAAACTATTTTCGAACCCCTCCGAGCATGTACAAGACGGTTCCCATAATGAGGAAGTCCAAACCTTGACGATTCGGCGCGGCTTCTCAGTTCATCCGCAAAACTGCGCCTGCAATGGTTCTCATACGCATTCCGAGATTAACGGTCATGACGGAGCGGACCCTCTTGTTCTTGATGCAGCACGCTTCTCTTCTGCATTGTCCACGCTACCTAAAGACAGCATATGGAGAGTGAAGGGATTTGTTCGATTGACGTCTCCAGACGGAACCTCTACGACAGAGTTCATTGTCAACTGGGCATTCGGGCGGCTCGAATTAACTCCGCGTGTAATTTCAGACGGAGACACAGACGGTTCAGGTCCCGAAGTGATGCCAGATGTACTTCTTACTGTAATGGGCGAGCGCGGAGAGATGAGGAGATCTACTTTGCAATTCGCGAAGGCGATAGGTGCCGAGGTGCATTAGAACCTCTACTTAGGTAGGCACAATATCCAATCAGTACGTAAAACATTATCGATGTGTGAAACACCCTCTCTCAGCTCAACTTAGAGGTTTCTGCAGTTTTGATTCCGGCCCAATGCTTAACTGTCATGTGCTTTATACCTTCTTTCGAACTGCAATCAGATGTCGACGAGTAGAAATTTATCAGAGAGCCCAGACTACTTACTCCTGCATCACGGTAAACTCTACTGTTGGTTGCAACGGAGCAGAAGATTGTTACGGCGGCTGAGGACTACTCCAGCGAAGGGCAATGGAAATGTAGGTTTTCGTGATTACAACATCTCGCTAATGGTCATCCTAACCACGCTTTCCTTCATTACATTTACGTAGATTTTCCTCTCTCTCACAGATTAACATAAGTAGCTGAGCGTTTGAGGTCCGAAATTTATGAGAGTGTGAGGTCATCGAAGCGACATCCAATCCGTCGGCGAGTACTTATCACAGCGATCGGTAACGCAGCGATGCCATCTATCAGCACAAGATGCATTGTGCAGATGGAAGCACTTCCTGATCACATTTGATTTTGTTACTGTTTCGCACGCGACGATCGAAGGAGATCCTGCAACACGCAATAACACAATGAGTATAGAGTTTCGGATACTAATTTCACAGGTGTGCATCTAATGTTGTCAATTTGTCTGATCTAATTGGTGTATTACTGTGCAAGCTTCTCTGCTGCCGAACATATAAGCTCGTTCACTCTCAAGCAAAAACGACGAACTTCTATCTTTTACCGCTTCTCCTCGTCACTCACCGTTTACAATCCAGGTCTCGATGTCCACCCTGCCATTACAGGAAGGAAGTTCTGTAGAGACGGAAATAGGCTATGCCATGGTTGTACGCGTATGCAATTTGATATTAGGGATTTTAGCATCAGATGACTTATATCTTGAAAAGTATCTTACAGGTAAGCTTACGAATGATAACACGATGTTCTGCCATGCAAGCACAGCTCAAGGAAAGAACCAATAGTTGCTGCCCTGACTCTTGCAGTAAGCCTTCCTGTGTCTTTCTCCTCCGAAAACTCGAGTTAACGCTCTCGGACAGGTCTACGAGTGTATCATAACTATCAAGGAAGAGGTCCGTCCCAAAAATAAAAATACACCTCAGGATCGTTAAGTCTACAATGGCAGGCGGAACTTATATGGTCATCCCGGGTTTCATTACCAAAAGCACTCTTTTATGCAAATCGATCGCTGCCAATGTTTGCTACTGTGCTCACAACATACGGTAGGTATCTCCTATTAATCTGCCTTAATTAGATGAACCTTACGCCTTTTAGGGATAGTCTCAGACACTGATTACAACGTTGGTGGTTATTTATGGACAAATTGAGGCATGACCTTAACGCAACTTCCCCAGAATTGTAAAACCGTCGTGGTCATTTCTTCCCGTACGTTACATTCTACCTCGTGCTAGGCTCTTCAACCGCCTAATCATGCAATCTAGTACTGCTGTTTCTGTGCTATTCCTGTGCAGCGAGTGAGTTCCTTGACTCAATCTAATAATTCATGGCCTTGTAGTAACGTGCAAATAGCAACACTGTCCTTACGAGCATATGCAGTATGGGGACGAAGCCGGACAGTGCTTATTCTCTTGGTGATCGTGGTTCTTGTAAGTTCAACTTGTTGTTGGTATATCGGAAGCATAATTAGTTTGCAGAGCAGCGGCATTAGCAGTTGTTATTTAGCAGTGTCCTCCGGTTTGTCTAGTAGCAGTAAGTTTTTCTACTCTTCAGGAGCCAATTAAATTAACATAATTCTCCAGCTTTCCCTATTCATCCGTTCCACTCTGGATGCATAGTGCTGTTCTCTGATAAGAAGCAGTGGGTGGCATACCTCATCCTTGTTTCTGAAGCAACAGGTGAGACTTTCAATACTTATTAGCTTGTTAATGTCTTATGCTCATATTATCTCTATTCAATTTGCAATAAGTTGTATTTGGACTCCTCCTAGCAAGAGGCTTTAGCTACTGTAAATATGTGGACTATTTAAAAGGCGACTTCACTAAAGATGCGTAGATTATGGTTCGGGATCACTTGGTACTGTTCTAAAGACAGTATTGACTGGAGGTCCGTCATCTTTGAATTTATCGCGACTCTTTTTTAAGCATATACACGCAGGTGCAATGTACTTCTTGTGCATTATATGTAAGTTTAACAGTTATTCTTTCCGAATAGCACAAGTTCATACTGCAAATAAAAGGTATGGCATTTGCAAACTTGCTACTGTTACTTTACGAAGAGGTGCAAAGTATAGTCGACTCTTCTGAGCATCGTACTGACACTACTGAAAATAGGGGCCCATAAGCTTCATCTTTACCTTGTATGATCCTGTGGTTCTCGATTGTAGTATTGATACTGAAACTCAAACACTAGCATGCAAGGGGTTCTCTGTTGTGCTCTGAGCAACCGCCTTCTCTTGCATCTTCGGCAAGTCGACCGCCAACAAGTTACTCCCGATGTCTCTGCTTTGACCGAGGCGATAAACTTCAGATCAATTCCTACACTGACAGTTTCGACGTTTGCCTATGACGAATCAAACTACTCATCACCACAGGAACAGAGCAATCAGACAAGGAGCTTATGATTGATCCGTTGCAGGTTTGCTAATGCAGCCAAAAACAGAGAATGTGATTCATGAGGTGTGTCAGCCCCTTTGACTGAGATACTTGCATAGTTTCCTAGACAGGTTGAGAAGGTTGTGTTTGTAGTAAGAAGGCTAGAGAGTTGCAAATAGATAGATAGGGTAGGAAACAGTATTACAGTTACATCTTTAGTAGTAGTGTACTGGATGAGTTGGTGTATTTATTAGAGGTAGCTAGAGATGCATTGTGTTGAACAAATAGGCAAGAGGCAGGCTTGTTACTTCTGCATCAACTTGAAAGTCAAATTGAGCTGCCTGTAACTGTAAGACCATTCATTCAAACAATAACATCTTCTAGTCTAAGGGAAATATACACATACTTCTGCTAGTAGACTCTATTTCTGTAGTAATGATCTTCTTCAGACTTATAATGTATTCTCACTTATAGACTTTGTTACAGTTCTCTGCTCTTACACCTTCAGTTCTGAGGGTTCTGCACCCTTCTGTACTGGAACTTGGGACTTCCATCCCTCAGGAGCACTGTCTATAGACTATATGTAGACTGACTCTCACTATTACCCTTCCTTACTTTATTACTCTGTTCCTTTGACCTACCCTTTCATTT
>NW_006760387.1:2524609-2528864 GCF_000271605.1 Fomitiporia mediterranea MF3/22
AAGAAAGGAATGTCAAAGATAAAGGTACAAAGAATGAAGGGATGGACAAAGGGTAAGAGACTATAGAATGATACAAAGAATGAAGGGGTGGTCAAAGGAATGGAATGATGAAGTAAGGAAGGGTAGTAGCAAGAGTCAGCATGCATATAGTTCATAGACAGTGCCCCTGAGGGACAGAAGTCCTGAGTTCCAGTACAGAAGGGTGCAGAACCCTTGGAACTGAAGGTATGAGAGCAGAGAACTGTAACATCACCCCCCCTCTAAAACCAATCGTCCCAATTGGTGAGCATTAGGCTTAGTCAGCAGCTTGGGCATAGGTTGGAACAGTAGGGTTTAGAAATCTGTGAGGCAGAGTTGACACAGAGCACCCAGATGAAGTCAATAGAAGTCTTGGATTGCCTTAACAGTATGGGTGAGATTCTCAGCAGGTTCCCAAGTGCATTCTTCAACTGGGTATCCCTTCTAGTGAATAAGGAACTTGAGCTTTCTGTGCACCAGCTTAGCATCTGCTACATATTCTACTTTGTATTCTGGTTTGGAACTGATGAGTTCTGGTGGAGGCAGTAAGAGTCTTTGTTACAAAGGAAAACCCAGATCATAGTATCAAGACAGTAGAACCTTGTTAAACACTGGGTGTATACACTTTCATGTTGTCAGAAGTTGGAGTTTGTAGGCAGAGGTACTAACCTTCTTTTCAATAATGAAGGGTCTGAAGTGCTTGTTGTCCAACTTCTTCATTAGGCAATCTGTAGTCAGGTTAGTAGCTTCTAGCATAACTTTGTCACCAGGCTGGTAATCCTCAGCCACAGACCTCTTCCAATCATAGTTCTACTTTATAACCTGTACTACCTTTTCCAAAAGAGCTTGTGTGTCCTCCCTGGTTCTGTGTATCTGTTCTACAAAGTCTGTTACAGATTCAGAACTGCTGTTCTAGTTCAGAACTGTCCCCTAGTACAGATGTCTCCCATGATTGAGGAAGAACAGGGACTGTCCTGTTGTAGAGTGTTGCCAGTTATTGTGCACAAATTCTGCCAGAGCTAGCTATTCAGACCAATCTGATTACTGATGATTGATGAACATCTAGAGGTAGAGCTTGATCTCCTGATTGACTTACTTAGTTTGACTGTTAGTCTACAGGTGATAGGTAGTAGAAGGGTTCCCTTGAATTCTGAGAAGCACATACAAGTCCTACATGAATTTCAACTCAAATTGTGGTCCACAATCATGAATGAGCTTCCAAGGGAGTCTGTGTAACCAGAAGATGTGATCCTGATAAATGCACACTATGCCTTCAGAAGTGAGTTCTGTTCAGGTCAGAACCACATGGACTTGCTTAGAGAATCAGTTAACAATCACACAGATAGTGTTGTAACCCTGAGACTCAGGTAGCTCACTGATCAGGTCTACTGAGACTTCTTCCTAAGGGTGATCCAGAATCTGATGTAGATGTAGGGGAGCCTGAACCCTTGTCTGGTGGGCCTTAGTCTGTTAGCACATATCACAACCAGTCACATACTTCAGGATTTCCCTCTACATTCTAGGCCACCAGTAGTTCTGAGTAATAAGTTCCTGTGTTTTGTGTCAGCCTAGATGTCCTGTGGTCAGATTGTTGTAATAAGCTTAGACAATGTCCTCCCACAGTTTCTGATCCTTCAGAATGTACAGTTGGCCTTCCTAGTAAACCTGTCCATCCTCATCCTCCTCCCAATCCCTAGCCTACTTCTCTAGTTACTTTACTACAACCTAGTCCTGTATGTGTCTTAGAGCTTACTGTATGTAGGTGACAAAGTCAACATCCTCAGATTTGAGTCAGATCTCTTGGATTGTCTCAGACACAAAACAGGAATTGTCTAGGAGAACAAGATTTTTGTTATCATTCTCCCCCCTTTCATGACCTGCTTGTCTTGAGAGTAAATCAGCTTTTGTCATTTGCATTCTAGGTTTGTGGGTCAGTACAAAGTTGAAGTCCTACAGTTCTAACATCTAGCAGGCTTGACAGTAGTTGAGCTTCTAAGGCACCTGGAAGTACTAGAGATTAAGGTGATCACTCTAAATCTCAAACTTCTGTGTAGTACTGAGGAGATATTGACACTACTCCTCTAGGGAACAGACAATTGTGAGGAGTTCCTTGTCATAGATAGGGTAGTTCTGTTCTGTTACAGAGAGGGATTCTGATCAGAACACTATCAGACACTACTTTCTGTCAATGAACTAGGACAGTACTACTCCATTTGCAAAGTTGGAAGAGTTGGCTTCAACTCAGAACTTGTCTACAACTGTCAGAACTGCTAATATAGGCTTGCTAGTGATGGTCTGCTTGAGGGACTCAAACACAGACTGCTGCTGATCATCCTATTACTAAGGAACATCCTTACTGGTGAGATTGTGAAGGGGCCAGGCAATAGTACTAAAGCCTTGAATGAAGTGTTAGTAGTAGTTTGCAAACCTAAGGAATGCTTGGACCTGTTTCAGGTTCTAAGGTTGTGGCCAGTTCTGAACTGTAGTCACCTTTGCCAGATCCATACAGACCTCTCCTCCACCAATCACAAAGCCCAGATAATCTACTGACTCCTGTGCAAAAAAGTACTTTGCTTCTCAGAGGAACAGTTTATTATCTCAGAGCCATTGTAGAACTGCTCAGATCAGTCAGTAATAGTGCTCAACTGTCTGGGTGAAGATCAGAATGTTGTCTAGATACACACTAACATGCTCCAAGTCAATCAGATCTGCAAGGATGTGATTCATGAATGACTAGAATGTTGTAAGCAAGTTGGTTAGTCTGAAGAACATTACAGTCAGTTTGTACAATCTGCAATTGGTTCAGAATGCAGCCTTCCACTCATCTCTGTCTTGGATCCAAATATTATTGTATCCCTATTAAACATCCAACTTAGTGAAAACCCTGGATGTATGCATCTTATTAATGAGCTCCTGAATCAGGGGGAGTGGGTACTTGTTTTTGACAGTACCCTCATTAAGACAATGATAATCCTGGACTAGGCAGAGCTTCCTATCTTTCTTTTTGACAAAGAAGAAAGGGGAGGCCATAGAGGACTTTGAGGGTTGGATCCAGCTGTTCTGAAGATTTTCCTAAAGGAACTCATCAAGCACCTCCTACTTGTCTCTATTGAGTAGGTAGACCTTACAATCCTTAGGTTGGAAACCCTCAGTCAATTCAATTGTATAGTCCTAGGAACAGTGTTCAGGAAGCTAGTCAAATTCCTCTTCACTGAAGACTTCAGGGAACTCTCAGACAAAATCTGGCAGGCTGGGTCTGTGTGCATTCTAGAGTAGAGTTGTTCTGAGAGGGTTCTGGACTGGTTCTGTCTCAGACATCCTTTAGATTGACTCTATTCTACCTCAACTAGAATATGTATCCATATATCTATCCTAGTTGAAGAAGAACAACTAGTCACCTTCATTAGAACTGTCAGTAACATTGGAAGCATCTGTATCCACTTAGAACAGTAGTGTAAGATAGTCACAAGACTTGGGACACTGATTGAACACAAGTGTCTGCTCCAACTAGTTAATGGTAGGGTTGTGAGCCTTGAGCCATTTGAATCCAATGAAGACATCCATCTTTCTAAGGTTGGTGACTCTGAACTCAATGCTTTCCTCATGATCCTGAATAGTCATCTATAGTTGGACAAACTCAGTAATCCAGCCATTCTGGTTCAGGGTTCTGTCTACATTGTATACTAGGATCAGAAGTAGAACACATCAAGTAGGGAGGTAGTGTTCCTACACAAAGGCCTCATTAATGTATGAACTAGTGTATCCACTGTCTACCAGAGCTGTTGTTCAGATCTGAGGGGATCCTGAGAAGGGAGCCAAGAGGACAAGGACTTGGAGCTAGTGTCTGGAACGTTCTTAGATGAACTGCTGCTTGTTCTGAAGGGAATGTACAGCTTGTACAGCCTTGTTGTCCAAGAGGGTGAGTATATGCACCAACATTTCCTTATTAACCTCTCTCTTTCAACAAGGACAGACTCATGTCCTCAGCTGTGAACTCAGCTGAGACTATCCCTGCTTGATACTACAGACAAACTACTGAGTAGTGAACAGGGCTGAGTAATGTTCCAAACATTCTAAGATCTTAGAACACAGAAGTGGCAGGTTGGATTGTACAGATTTAGACTCAGATGAAGTGCAAAGAGAAGAATCAAAAGAATCAGAAGAAATAGGAGAACTATCTACTTTTGTTTTGACTTTTTCTTTCTTAATAAATAATTTTAGTTTGTATTTATTTTTT
>NW_006760387.1:2533233-2551200 GCF_000271605.1 Fomitiporia mediterranea MF3/22
AAGTATTATTTTAGAATGTAATGCTTATGAAATAATTTTATTAGTTTACTTTTGCTATTATTAAATACATTTGTTGCAACTTTTTTGTGATGTAGTCAAGACAGAACAGAGTCAATCTGAAGGATGTCTGAGACAGAACCAGTCTAGAACCCTCTCAGTAGGGGTCCTACTTTCGGTTGTGCGAAACGCGCATTCCCACGGTCCTCAGAAAGGACAGTCGATCCATTAGGTGAGTGCAAGTAGTGTCCCTAGTAGAGCAGAAGTTTTGCAAGAGTTACTCTACAATACACACTAACAGTAAAATAAGAAAAAAATAAATTTAATAAATTTAATATTCTGAAGAAACTTTTGTCAGAGGGATTTGTCTTATAAATAAGAACTGAATGAGGTACAATAGAAACACTACAAAAATTCTACTTAAATCAGCTATATACAAGCTAATAATTTTTTTCAGCTAATTTCCCTCTGACAAGTTGTAGAGAATGAATTTAAAAAAATTACCAAGTAGTTTTTGGTGTGGTAACTGTACTTTGTGTCAAGAAGTAACATTAAGAGAATTCCTTGTTCATACAAAAGTTGATACGTGTCTCACAGTTTTATTCAGACCTTGAGTGTAGATCATTAACTGTATACATCTTGTGTAGACAAATAAAATCAACACTTATATTTTTTGTTGATTGCACCACTTTATTATATTGAATATGATATAATCTTACTACTCATATAAATTTTTGAGGCATAATTAACATACTATAGTTTTTACACTGAATACTTGTGTGGGGACAATGTCACTACTATATTTCATCTAAAAAAGGCAAGATCAGCAGCAGAGTCGAAAATCCCATGGATGTGTGTCACTTAGGAAAGTAGGACCCCTACTCTCAGAACAACTCTATTCTAGAACACACATAGACCTAGCCTGCTAGATTTTGTCTGAGAGTTTCTCAAAGTCTTTAGTAAAGAGGAATTTGACTAGCTTTCTGAATACTACTCTTAGGACTATACAATCAAATTGACTAAGGGTTTCCAACCTAAGGATTGTAAGGTTTACCTACTTAACAAAGACAAGTAGGAGGCACTTAATGAGTTCCTTCAGGAAAATCTTTAGAATGGCTGGATCTAACCCTTAAAGTCCTTTATAGTCTCCCCTTTCTTCTTTGTCAAAAAGAAAGATAAGAAGCTCTGTCTAGTCTAGAATTATTATTGTCTTAATAAAGATACTGTTAAAAACAAGTACCTACTCCCTCTGATTTAGAAGCTCATTAATAAGATGTATACATTTAGAGTTTTCACTAAGTTGGATGTTTAATAAGAATATAATAACATTCAGATCTAAGACAGAGATGAGTAGAAGGTTATGTTCTAAACTAATTACAGATTGTATAAACTAACTATAATGTTCTTTAGACTAACCAACTTGCTTGTAACATTCTAGTCATTCATGAATCACATTCTTACAGATCTGATTAACTTAGAGTATGTTAGTGTGTATCTGGACAACATTCTGATCTTCACTCAGACAGTCAAGTATTATTACTAACTAATCTAAACAGTTCTATAGTAGCTCTAAAACAATAAACTGTTCCTCTAAGAAGTAAAGTGTTCTTTTATACAAGAGTCAGTAGATTATCTAGGCTTTATAATTAGTAGAGGAGAGGTCTGTATGAATCTAGCAAAGGTAACTACAGTTTAGAACTAGTTATAACTTTAGAACCTGAAACAGGTCTAAGTATTTCTTAGGTTTGTAAACTACTATTAATACTTTATTTAAGACTTTAGTACTATTACCTAGCCCCTTCACAATCTTACTAGTAAAGATGTTCCTTAGTAATAGGGGGATTAGTAGTAGTCTGTATTTAAGTCCCTTAAGTAGACTATTACTAGTAAGCCTGTATTAGTAGTTCTAACAGTTGTAAACAAGTTCTGAGTCAAAGCTGACTCTTCTAACTTTATAAATAGAGTAGTACTGTTCTAGTTTATTAACAGAAAGTAGTGTCTGATAGTGTTCTAATCAGAATCCCTCTCTGTAACAGAACAGAACTACCCTATTTATAACAAGGAACTCCTTATGATTGTCTGTTCCTTAAAGGAGTAGTATTAATATCTTCTTAGTACTGTGTAGAAGTTTAAGATTTAGAGTGATCACCTTAATCTCTAGTACTTTCAGGTGCCTCAGAAGCTTAACTACTATTAGGCCTACTAGATGTTAGAACTGTAAGACTACAACTTTGTACTAACCTATAAACTTAGAACACAAATAATAAAAGCTGATTTACTCTTAAGACAAGTAAGTTATAAAAGGAGGGAGAATAATAATGAAAATCTTATTCTCCTAGACAATTCCTGTTTCACATCTAAGACAATCTGAGAGATCTGACTTGAATCTAAGAATGTTGACTTTGTTACTTGTATACAGTAAGCCTTTACAAAATCCTGAGGTACATAGTTAGGGTCTGAGAGTTCTAAGGTGACTTCCAGATTTGTAGAAAAGGCTTCTTACTACAAATCCTACTTGTCACTTATTATTACTCTAATGACCTGACAGATATACTGTTACTTCTACAGACAGTCCTTAATCTAGTACTCTAACTTTCTATAGGTAAAGTATGCTTCTTACTTTTAGGCTTCTCTAATGTTTATTAGAACAGATTGATTGTAAATTACAGACAGATCAATCTGAGGGCTCAGAACTGTTAGAGCCAAACACATGTGTAGACATTCTACACAGACTTGACACATTCAAGCTACAGTTTGGTTGAAGGAAATAGTGTGTGTCTTCTACTTAGTATAAGTAACCAGTTCTAACATTATTCTAAGAATCTTATTAACTAGTTCTGAGTAAAGAGCTTTTTCAAGCATTCTGATAAGAACATTATTAAACCCAAACACAAATCCTACCTTCTAGGCTAGAATATCAAACTCCTGAAAGAAGGTGTTAGTAGAATGTTTGCTCTGTTACAGAGACACAAGCTTGTTCTACACATTATACTTCTTATTCAGATTAATAAAGAAAGTACAGAGCTGTCTCATGAATTCCAAATACAACTCATTATTCTGAAGTTGGATCAGGCTTCTAATCTAATAGCCTTTAATCCAGTTCTAGGCTTAGGTGGCTGTGTTGCCTTCCTTTATAAAGGAGAGGACAAATAGGACACAATTAAGGTCTGAGGATAGGTTAGTTAAAGTAGTAGTTATGTATAGTTTAACTTAGTACTGAAAGTCCTTAAAGTGCTACCTATTAAAGTCTGAAGGGCAGACTATATACACTTTCTTTCTAGAATGGGTTACAACTTCTAAAACAATTAGAACAGGTTCTGAAGGGGCTAAAGGTATATAGTTAGTAAAGGTCTCTTAAATAGAGGTCTACACATATTAAGCTAGGTCTGCTTGTAACTACTAATCTGGTAGGACAGTAGGGGTGACAGTTAGTGTAGGAGGGTTCATGTTTACACTACAAAGGAATTAGTACTAAACTAAAAGGGGTAATGAATAGAATGAAGGGTGGCAAAAGTTTAAAAGGGTTTAGAAAGTTTAAAATTTAAAAATGTAAAAGGGTTAGGACAAAGAAAAGAGATCAACACAATAGCAAGTACTAATGCTCAAAACATAAGAGAGTCATAGAGTAGTAATAGGTAGTCTTAATCTGATGTTAGTAACAGTATAGAGGGGACTTAAAGGCTTAGTAAGGGGACCCAGGCTACAACTATCCTACACAACAGAAATACAGAACACAAGTACTAGAACATAGTTGGAACTTGTAGAACAGGCAGAGAGAGAGAGTGAGACAAGAGTAGAGTATATAGAGTAAGCCTAAGAGTACAGAACTACCTAGAGTAGACAAGATCAAGACTATTAGACTAGTCTAATCTTGTACACCTATATATACTAAACTATACAAGAGTACTCAGAGAGTATGAGCTACTAAGAATGATAAGTCTTAAAGAATGAAAGAAAGGAAGGTCAAAGATAAAGGTACAAAGAATGAAGGGATAGACAAAGGGTAAGAGACTATAGAATGAACAAAGAATAAAGGGGTGATTAAAGGAATAGAATAATAAAGTAAGGAAGGGTAGTAGTAAGAGTTAGTACACATATAGTCTATAGACAACACTCTTAAGGGATGAAAGTCCCAAGTTCTAGTACAGAAGGGTGTAGAACCCTCAGAACTGAAAGTACAAGAGTAGAGAACTGTAACAGTGTATAACTATAGATCTGTTAAAGGTAACATTAGTGTGTTCTAAATAATGTATAAGTAGCTCAGTTCCAGCTTTGATTTGAGCTAGTACTAATATACACATACACCTTCCTCTTAAGCTGTAGTTAAACCATAATGAGTTGTATTCAATTAGACTATTCAACCTCCTACATGTGTGTCTCAAAATACTAAAATAAGTTATGTAACTCTAAATAACAAGCTATAGAGCATTCTAACTGTACTCTGTATTTATCCTAGAGCTTTTATTAATCATGTATAGTTATAACTAGCTTTACATTCAACTCCTAATGTTTCAGAAGTTACAATATTACTAATGTATAATCAAATCCCTAGTAAACTACTATACTCTAGCAAATTTAAAGTAAGCTATAAAGATTGTAACACCTTATAATTGTATTTTGATACAGACTTGTAGCAAACTATTAGACAATACCAAACTAAACTTATAGTAGGGTGTTAGTTACATTACATACTAACAGATTTGATCAAGTGTCTAAAGTTACTCTATTAAGCAGACCTTGTAGTACACAATAGTTGAACAGTTTTTCATATACAAAAATGTTAAATGAACTTCTAATATAGTTTGACTTCCTGGTTTAACTAGTGTATTACAGTAGAATATTCTCTATTACCTAATACATAAACACATACACTCTAGAGTAAGATAGATTACTTAGACCCTTAATTCTGAGCTACTGTCTTCTTTCTCTTGTCTTCTTACTGTCAACATTCTATGACTCAATGTCCATCCTACAGCTGTAAGAGAAGACACTAGAGTCTCAATTAGACAATGTTATAATTCTTTGTGTATACCTTTTTACTATTCAGTATTTTAGCATACTCTGTTTATTTTGGACAGTATTTTACAAGTAAGCTTATGAGCAAATAATGCAATCTTTAGCTATGTTATGTGTAACTAAATGAAAGAACTACTAGTTGTTACTCTGGCTCTTACAGTAAGCCTTATTATGAATTTCTCTGTTGAAAGCCTGAATTAACTTTCTCTAGTAGGCTTATAAACATCTAATAACTATTAAGGAAGAGGTGTACTATAAAGTATACATACATTGCCTCAAATCATTTAAGGCCACATTGGCAGGTGGAATTTATATGGCTATCCTGGTTTTCATTACTAAAAGCTCTCTTTTACACAAACTGTTTCTTGTCAATATTTGCTACAGTATTCACAGTATATAGTATGCATCTATTAGCAATTTTTACTGTTTGTATGTCCCTTAGGCCTCTTAGAAACAATTTCATATACTAACAATAGTGTTAATAGTACTTACAAGCACTCTGAAGTAGGATTCTGACACACAATTTCTCTAGGATTGTAAAACTGTTGTAGGCATTTCTTCTTGTACATTATATTCCTTCCTCCAAAAAAACACTTTTAACTAGATTAATCACATATTCTAGTATTGATCTTTTTGTAATATTACTGTGCAGAAAGTATAATACTTGACTTAATCTAATAATTTATGGTCTGACAGTGTTACATACACAGTAACACTAGGCTTACAAGCATATACAGTATGGGGACAAAGCCAGACAGTGCTTATCTTCTTGATTATTGTTGCTCTTGTAAGTTCAAGTTTCTACTGACTGGATTTATTCATTACAGTGATTTTTAAGAGTAGTAGGATTGGTGGTTATTCTTTAGTAGTATCCAAAGATTTATCTTCTAGTAGTGTGCATTTTCTCTACTTTGGCAGCTAATGTGCTTAATGTGACACACTAGCTTCCCCTACTTGTCTGCTCTGTTCTGAGTGCTATTTTTTATCCTTTGACTCAAATGAATGGATATCCTACCTTGTACTTGCTTTTGAGGCAACAGGTAAGAATTTCATTACCCTTTGTCAACTTTCTGAATGTTGGATGCTCAAATTCATATCTTTTTCTTTCTTTCTTCTCCTTTTGTCTTCCATAAGTTGCATTTGTACTTATACTAGCACAAGCCTTCAATTATTGTAAGTTGATCAATTGTTCATAGTTCACACTCATTAAACAAGCATAGATTGTGATTCAGAATCATTTGGTATTTGTTTGAAGATAATGCTGACCAGAGGTCTGTTGTCCTTAACCTAGTTACAATTATTCCTAAGTAAGTCTACACAGGGACCAAATACTTCTTATACATCATCTGTGAGTCTTTGCTTAGAAGGACTTAGTTGTTTTGAATGGCTCAAGCTAATACTATAGTGACAGGCACAGCATTTGCAAACATGATACTACTGTTTTACAAACATGTACAATAAGTGGTCATAGTTTTGTAGTCTCATGCTGACACCAATTTGAAACAGGATTCTTTAGGCTTTGTTCTCACAATGTATGATCTTGTAGTTCTTGAACATACATAGCCATACTGAATACTACATTCCAGCCCACAGGCAGTTCTCTGTTGTGTTCTGAGCAACTAGCTTCTCTTACATCTTTAGCAAGTTGACTGTAACCATGTTGACCCTGAAGTCTCAGTCCAGACCAAGGTGATAAACTTCAGATCAATTCCTACAGTGGCTGTTTCAACATTTGCCTATGATGAATCAGACTACCCATTCTTGGAGGAAAATAGTGACCAAACAAGGAGCTCATGATTGGCTGAATGAAGGCCTCACTGTCACACCAGATACATTGTACATAGTTCACAAAGTGAGTCAGCTCCTTTGAAGTCCTTTGTACAGATGCTAATGATTAATTGTCTAGACATGTATGAATAGGTTGGATCAGATCATTTGGTGGAAATATCTGCAGAGGTTTTGAGACAGAACAATAAAGGTGTGGTTACATTACAAAAATATCTCAAACTTTGTATTAGCTTATATATATATAAATTATATATATTTTCTACATTATGTATAAGAGCTTATTGTGTACCTAGGGGTTTTAGGAAGATAATAAGAAGCTAAGAAAGCTATTAAAAAGTCTTGACTATCTGGTTAAGAATAATAAGAATTGTAGTACTTACTAAGATATACAAGTGCTTAAAGTGCACCTTACAAAATGGCTAAGTATTATAATACTTGTTATTTTAACAAGGAAAACATATAAATATAAGATGTATAAGATAAGTTTGTCCTTATATTCATTTGTTATTAAAATAACAGTTTATAATTATATTGAAATATTGTATAAATACATTATTATCTACAACAATTAGGGAAATAATCTGACAACAGATAGTAAGTGTATTGACAATAGAGAACAAATGTGTTCCTCAGCCATTTGAGATAGTCTTTGTCACCATACTGTTACAATTCTCTGCTCCTGTACCTTCAGTTCCAAGGGTTCTACACTCTTCTGTACTAGAACTCAGGACTTCTGTCCCTCAAGGGCACTGTTTATAGACTATATGTGTGCTGACTCTTACTACTACCCTTCCTTACTTCATTATTCCATTCCTTTGACCACCCCTTTCTTTCTTTGTTCATTCTATAGTCTCTTACCCTTTGTCCATCCCTTCATTCTTTGTACCTTTATCTTTGACCTCCCCTTTCTTTCATTCTTTGTGGCTTATCATTCTTAGTAGCTCATACTCTCTAAGTACTCTTGTGTAGTTTAGTATATATAGGCATACAAGATCAGACTGGTCCTGTAGTCTTGATCTTGTCTACTCTAGGTAGTCCTGTACTCTTAGGCTCACTCTATATACTCTACTTTTGTCTTACTCTCTCTCTCTGCCTGTTCTACAAGTTCTGACTATGTTCTAGTACTTACATTCTATATTTCTGTTGTGTAGAATAGTTATAGCCTGGGTCCCCTTGCTGAGCCTTCAGGTCCCCTCTACACTGTTGCTAACATCAGATTAAGACTACCTATTACCACCCTACAACTCTCCTATGTTTTAAGTATCAGTACTCACTATTGTATCAATCTCTTTTCTTTGTCCCAACCCTTTTACATTTCTAAATTTTAAACTTTTGCCACCCTTCTTCTATTCATTACCCCTTTTAGTTTAGTACTGATCCCTTTGTAGTGTAAACATAGACTCTACTACACTAACTGCCACCCCTACTGTTCTACCAGATTAGCAGTTATGAGTAGAACTAGCTCAATATGTGTAGACCTCTATCTAAGAGGCCTTTACTAACCATATGCCCCTAGCCTCTTCAGAACCCATTCTAGTTGTTTTAGAAGTTGCAACCTGTTCTAGAAAGAAAGTGTATGTAGCCTACCCTTCAGACTTTAATGGGCAGCACTTTAAGGACTTCTAGTACCAAGTTGAACTATACATAACTACTACTTTGACTAATCTATTCTCAGATCTTGACTGTATCCTATTTGTCCTCTCCTTTATGAAGGAAGGCAATGTGACCACCTAGGCCTAGAACTGGATTGAAGGCTATTGGATTAGAAGTCTGATCCAACTTCAGAACAATGAGTCATACTCAGAATTCATAAGACAGCTCTGTACTTCCTTTATTGATCTGAATAAGAAGTATAATGTGTAGAACAAGCTTGTATCTCTGTAACAGGGCAAACATTCTACTAATACCTTCTTTCAGGAGTTTAATATCCTAGCCCAGAAGGTAGGATTCATGCTTAGGTTTAATAATGTCCTTATTAGAATACTTGAAAAAGCTCTTCACTCAGAACTGGTTAATAAGATTCTTAGGATAATACTAGAACTGGTCACTTACACTGAGTAGAAGACACACACTATCTCCTTTGACTAAGCTGTAGCTTGAATGTGTTAAGTCTGTACAGAATGCCTACACATACATTTAGCTCTAACAGTTCTGAGCCCTTAGATCAATCTGCCTGTAATTTGTAATCAATCTGTTCTAATAGACATTAGAGAAGCCTGAAAGTAAGGAGTATACTTTGCCTACAGAAAGTTAGGGCACCAGATTAAGGACTGTCTACAGAAGTAACAGTATATCTGTTAGGTTATTAGAGTAATAATGAGTAACAAGTAGGATTTGTAGTAAGAAGCCTTTTCTACAAATCCAGAAGTCATCTTAGAACTCTTAGACTCTGACTATGTACTCTAGGATTTTATAGAGGCTCAACAGTAAATACAGTACTGAAGGGTTATAACTTGGATTTTTTAACAGCCACTTTTGATTCAATAGACACTATAGAATTAGAAGTAAATAAAGTAGGAAAAACAGAAAAAGTAGAAAAAGTAGAAAAAGTAAAATAACAAAATTATTTATTAGAAAGAAAAAAGCTAAAAACAAAAGTAGATAGTTCTCCCATTTCTTCTGATTCTTTTGATTCTTCTCTTCACACTTTATCTGAGTCTAAATCTGTACAATCTAACCTGCTACTTCTGTGTTCTGAGATTATAGAATGTTCAGAACACTACCCAGCCCTGTTTACTACTCAGTAGTTTGTCTGTAGTATTAAGTAGGGATGGCCTCAGCTGAGTTCACAGTTGAGGACATGAGTCTGTCCTTGTTGAAAGAGAGAGGTTAATAAGGAAATGTTAGTACATATACTTACCCTCTTAGACAACAAGACTGTACAAGCTGTACATTCCCTTCAGAACAAGTAACAGTTTATCTGAGAATGTTTCAGACACTAGCTCTAGGTTCCTGTCCTCTTGGCTCTCTTCTTAGAATCCCTCCAGATCCAAACAACAGTTCTAGTAAATAGTAAATATACTAGTTTGTGTATTAATAAGGCCTTTGTGTAGGAACACTACCTCTCTACTTGACACATTCTACTTCTGATCCTAGTATACAATACAGACAGAACCCTGAATCAGAATAGTCAGATTACTAAGTTTGTCTAACTATGAATGACCATTTAGAATCATAAGGAAAGTATTGAGTTTAGAGTTACTAACCTTAGAAAGATGGATGTCTTTATTAGATTTGAATGGTTCAAGGCTTACAACCCTACTATTAACTGGTTAGAGTAAACACTTGTGTTCAATCAGTGTCCTGAGTCTTACAACTACCTTGTACTACTGTTCTAAGTGAATGTAGACACTTCTAATGTTACTAACAGTTCTAATGAAGGTGACTAGTTGTTCTTCTTTAACTAGGATAGATATGTGAATACATATTCTAGTTAAGGTAGAACAGAGTTGATCTAAAGGATGTCTAAGACAGAACCAGTCTAGAACCCTCTTAGAATGACTCTACTCTGGAATGTATGTAGACCCAGCCTACTGGATTTCATCTGAGAGTTCCCTAAAGTCTTTAGTAAAGAGGAATTCAACCAGCTTCCTAAACACTGTCTCTAGGACTATACAATTAAATTGACTGAGAGTTTCCAACCTAAGGATTGTAAGGTCTACCTACTCAACAGAGACAAGCAGGAGGCACTTGACAAGTTCCTTTAGGAAAATCTTCAGAATGGCTGGATCCAACCCTTGAAGTCCCTTATAGCCTCCTCTTTCTTCTTTGTCAAAAAGAAAGATAGGAAGCTCTACCTAGTCTAGGATTATTATTGTCTTAATGAGAGTACTGTCAAAAACAAGTACCTACTCTCTCTGATTCAGGAGCTCATTAATAAGACACATACATCTAGGGTTTTTACTAAGTTGGACATTTGATAGGGGTACAATAATATTTGGATCTAAGACAGAGATGAGTAGAAGGCTGTGTTTCAAACTAATTGTAGATTGTACAAACTGACTATAATGTTCTTTAAACTGACTAACTTGCTTACAACATTCTAGTCATTCATGAATCACATCCTTACAGATCTGATTGACTCAGAGTATGTTAGTGTGTATCTGAACAACATTCTGATCTTCACCTAGACAGTCAAGCACTATTACTGACTGATCTAAGTAGTTCTACAACAGCTCTAAGATAATAAACTGTTCCTCTAAGAAGTAAAGTACTCTTTTACACAGGAGTCAGTAGATTATCTAAGCTTTGTAATTGGTAGAGGAGAGGTCTGTATGGATCTAGCAAAGGTAACTGTAGTTTGGAACTGGCTACAACCTCAGAACCTGAAACAGGTCTAAGTGTTTCTTAGGTTTGCAAACTACTACTAATGTTTCATTTAAGACTTTAGTACTATTGTCCAGCCCCTTCACAATCTTACTGGCAAAGATGTTCCTTGACAATAGGATGATTAGTAACAGTCTGTATTTGAGTCTATCAAGTAGACTATTACTAGCAAGCCTGTATTAACAGTTCTAACAGTTGTAGACAAGTTCCAAGTCAAAGCCAACTCTTCCAACTTTGCAAATAGAGTAGTACTGTCCTAGTTTATTGACAGAAAGTAGTGTCTGATAGTATTCTGATTAGAATCCCTCTCTGTAACAGAACAGAACTACCTTATCTATAACAAGGAACTCCTTACAATTGTCTGTTCCTTAGAGGAGTAGTGTTAATATCTCCTTAGTACTATACAGAAGTTTAAGATTTAGAGTGATCACCTTAATCTCTAGTACTTCCAGGTGCCTCAGAAGCTCAACTACTACTAAGCCTACTGGATGTTAGAACTGTAGAACTTTGACTTTGTACTGACTCACAAACCTAGAATACAAATAATGAAAGCTAATTTACTCTTAAGACAAGTAGGTTATAAAAGGAGGGAGAATGATAACAAAAATCTTGTTCTTCTAGACAATTCCTGTTTTGTGTTTGAGACAATCTGAGAGATCTGACTCAAATCTGAGGATGTCAACTTTGTCACCTACATACAGTAAGCTCTGAAACACATACATGACTAGGTTGTAGTAAAGCAGCTAGAGAAGTAGGCTAGGGATTAGGAGGAGGATGAGGATAGACAGGTTTACTAAGAAGGCTGACTGTACATTCTGAAAGATCAGAAGCTGTAAGAGGACATTGTCTGAGCTTATTATAACAATCTGACTGTAGAACATCTAGACTGACACAAAATGTAGAAACTCATTACTTGGAACTACTAGTAGTCTAGAATGTAGAGGGAAATCCTAAAGTATGTGACTAGTTACAATATGTACTAACAGACTAAGGCTTACCAGACAAGGGTTTAGGCTCCTCTACATCTGTATTAGATTCTGGATCACTCTTAGGAAGAAGTCTTAGTAGACCTGATTGGTAAGCTACCTAAGTCTTAGGGTTACAACACTATCTGTATAATTGTTGACCAATTCTCTAAGCAAGTCTATACAGTTCCAACCTAAACAGAACTCACTTCTAAAGGTATAGTACACATTTATCAGAATCATGTCTTCTGGTTGTACAGACTCCCTCAGAAGCTCATTCATAATTATAGACTATAATTTGAGTTAAAATTCATACAGGACTTGTATGTACTTCTCAGAATTCAAGAGAACCCTTCTACTACCTATTACTTACAGACTGACAGTCAAACTGAGTGAGTCAATCAGGAGATCAAGCTCTACCTCTAAATGTTCATTAATCATTAGTAATTGGATTGGTCTGAATAGTTAGCTCTGACAGAATTTGTACACAATAACTAGTAACACTCTATAACAAGACAGTCCCTGTTCTTCCTCAATCATAGAAGACATTCATACTAGGGGACAGTTCTGAACCAGAACAGTAGTTTTGAATCTGTAACAGACTTTGTAGAGTAGATGTACAGAACTAGGGAGGACACACAAGCTCTTTTAGAAAAGGTAGCACAGGTTATAAAGTAGAACTATGATTGGAAGAGGTCTACAGCCAAGGATTACCAGCCTAGTAACAAAGTTATATTAGAAGCCACTAACCTGACCACAGATTGCCTAATAAAGAAGTTGGACAATAAGTGCTTCAGACCCTTTGTTATTAAAAAGAAGGTTAGTACCTCTGTCTACAAACTCTAACTTCTAGCAACATAGAAGTATATACACCTAGTGTTTAACAAGGTTCTACTGTCTTAGTACTATAATCTGAGTTTTCCTTCACAACAAAGACCCTTACTGCCTCTACTAGAACTCATCAGCTTCAAACTAGAATATAAAGTAGAGTACATAGTAGATACTAAGCTACTGTACAGAAAACTCAAATTCCTTGTTTACTAGAAAGGGTACTCAGTTGAGGAGCATACTTAGGAACCTACTAAGAACCTTGCCTATACTCTTAAGACAATCTGAGACTTCTATCAGCTTCATCCTAGTACTCTGTACAAACTCAGCCTTATAGATTTCTAAGCCTTACTATTCTAACCTATACTTAAGCTGCTAACTAAGTCCTATGTTTACTAATCAGGACAATTGGTGTTAGAGAGGGGGTGATGTTATGATTCTCTACTCTCATACCTTCAGTTCTAAGGGTTCTGTACTCTTCTGTACTAGAACTTAGGACTTCTGTCCCTTAGGAGTACTGTCTATAAACTATATACATACTAACTCTTACTACTACCCTTCCTTACTTTATTATTCCATTCCTTTGACTACCCCTTTCTTTCTTTGTTCATTCTATAGTCTCTTACCCTTTGTTCATCCCTTCATTCTTTGTACCTTTATCTTTGACCTCCCCTTTCTTTCATTCTTTGTAGCTTATCATTCTTAGTAGCTCATACTCTCTGAGTACTCTTGTGTAGTTTAGTATATATAGGTGTATAAGATCAGACTAGTCCTGTAGTCTTGATCTTGTCTACTCTAAGTAGTCCTGTACTCTTAGGCTTACTCTATATACTTTACTCTTGTCTTACTCTCTCTCTCTACCTGTTCTACAAGTTCTGACTATGTTCTAGTACTTACATTCTGTATTTCTGTTGTGTAGGATAGTTGTAGCCTGGGTCCCCTTACTGAGCCTTCAGGTCCCCTCTACACTGTTGCTGACACATGCCTTGGTTGCTACTTGGTCTCTACAAGTTGAGTTGTGTGTGGATTGTAAGATTGTACAGATTGTAGAGGTTAAAGTTGTACTTGTAAGGCAGGTTTAGAGGTTGACTTGCTAAGGAGGTAATAGGTTGTTAGCAAGTGTAAGTGCTTGAAGTAAAGAGATGGATACACTGTAACAGTGTGTAGTAAGTGTGAGTAGTGTACTAGAGTTGAGATTCAGAGTATTGAACAAACTGATTTGAGTAGTAAGCAAAACTATGTCTGTAAGTGTATGTTGTATACTCTGACTATGTCTTACAATTGGAGGTGTAGTAAACTGAGCTGTTACAGATGACTACAAAGGTGTATCTCTGGGACATTCTGGCTTGAAGGGCAAGGGTGAAGTAGAAGATGTGGACAGATTCAACTCATCTTAGGTAGGATGAGTGGTAGGCTACTGTATCTAGTCAATATAGTGTTATGAACAGTAACAAGGAATGTAAATACAAGTAGGGTGGACCTGTTAAGGGTGATGTCAAGTATAGAATGAATGGAGAAGTAGAACACATACAGTATTAGAGAGAGGGTGGTACTATAGGGATGGTTGTACATAAACATTGTTGTAAGCTTATACTTGTCAATTATTACTTACACTATAGAGTAGGAAGAAGTATATAGATACATGGAATTATTGAAGGAGTTGTTTACTACTGGTCAACAATACAGATGTGTAAATACAAATGCAAATACAAAAAGGTAGACAAACATAAAAAAAGGAGGATAACAAAGGAGAGGCAACACAATTGGTAGAACAAGGAGTAGAAGGGATGGAAGGGGGACAAAAAGTTGGGAGGAGAGGGATGAGCAACTATTATATAGGTTATTATGAATTGAACCAGTTGCTTACATTTTACATTACTAAGACTAGAAGGGTACAGTATAGTCAGCTGTACAGAATCTGGGATTCAGTACAGGCATTACAACAGTAGATTGGAGAGACAAGTACAGTAATGTTTATTGTTAATGTTGTTAAAGGCAGGGTGGCAGCTAGTAGGACACATACAAGAAGAGAAAGACTAGAGACTTAGAGAGAACAAAAGTAACAACATGGTGGTACAGTAGAGAGTTAGACTTAGAGAGGTGGTAGAGGTTGAAGAGAAAGAGTAGCACACATAAGTGTGTCATTATATACTCTCAATCTTCAGCTGTTGATTACATAAGCAAGTTAGGTATCAGTTGCCCAAGATAATCTAAGTATAATGTACATATTATATACTTATAGTATACTTTTATTAGATAATAGGGATACAACAAGTGCTCTTACACTATTATATACATTAATATACCTTTTGTATAAATTATAAGATAACAATAGTTATTATTACATTATTATATTATAAATATAACTCTTTTTTTAAGATTATAATTTAAATGTAATACAAGCATAATACTTTAGGTTATCATACAAAGTTAGTATAATACATGTAATAGATTTTATTCATCCTTAGTACTTATATAGTCTTTATATATATTAATATGTCTTATTTAAACATTATAATTCCTTTACAAACCTTAAAATTACTTTACAATGTATATACAATACACATGTTACTTTACAAAGTCTATAAGAAATTACAAGAAATGTGACATTTTCCTAATGTATGTCTGGTTCAAGAGTTGTGGCTCTAGATGTAGAAGCTAGGAAAACCCAGTACTAGTGGTCACCTGTAGTAGCAGTACATTGGATGAGCTGAATAACACTGTGTGTGTTTGCTAGAGACTGCTAAGGATACATCATGTCTGGTGAAAGATAACAGAAGGGAAGGACAACTGTTTAACATTGAAATTTGAGTAATGACTGATCATCACCTACTGATCATCACCTACAATGCCAACCAAGAATCCATACAATATCTACACTTGACCCTAAGTAAAAAGACATACTGTTGAGAGGGAGAACTTAAAGGGGGCACACATAGACAAGGGGTGAGGTGACAATTGACTGCTCAGTGTCTCTTGTCCTTATATTGTATGTATTCTAACTGAGACATTATGAAGTCATTGTCTTGTAATAAACTCATCATCTTGTGATACTCCCCTTCAAACTCTTACTAGTCTGAGTAAACTGGTAAGATGTTTGACTTGTGGTACATGTAGTGCCTTAGTTAATATATCTGCTTGTTGATTGTTTGTCTGTATGTATTTTGCATTTATGTACTCTAACTCAATGTAGCATTTAATAAAATCTTTCTTATAATCTAAATGCTTTGTTTGTTCTGAATATTTGAGTTTGTCTAATGTAACTGTTTGTATAACAGCATTGTTATCACAATAGATATTAATTGGTGTATTAGAGACCTGCAGAATCTCTTCAGCTAAATGAGTAAGTGTGATTGCTTCCTGTGTTCCTCTTGTAAGAGCTATTAATTCAGCTTCATACATTGAATTTGCTACTAGTGTTTGTCTTTTACTTGACCACAAAACTAATGAATTACTCAAGTAAAATGCATATCCTGATATTACACAATGCTCTTCTTGCATCATACTGTCTGTATCTGTATAACTGTTCAATATTAATTGATTTGTACTACTGAGTTGGAGCCAGACATTGTTTGTAGTTTTTAAGTACATGTAACAATGTTTAAGTGCTAGATAATGCTCTATACTAGGGTCATTAAGGTATTTTGCTAACTGATTTGTTACAAATGCTATATCTGGCTGTGTACAGTCTGCAATGTATCTAAGTACACTAACCATGTTTATGTATAGTATATCAGACATTTGTTCTCTATTGTTATTAGTTTGCAATACTGTTTTTAATTGTGTACCAGGCTGTATGAGTGTTTGTACACTTTGTTTGTTTGTAAGTTTGTAATGTTCTATTATACTATTAATATAACATGTCTGACACATCCTGATGAATCTATACTCTCTGTCACATTGAATCTCTATACTAAGTAGCTAGTATAATTTGCTACTGTCTGTATATTGTAAATGATGTACAATAGATTGTTTTATCATTACAATAGTATTATTATTCATTGCCACAATAGTAATATTGTCAACATGTACAAATAATATGGTTACAGTTATTTCTTTCTTCTTTGTAAAGAATACAGTATTATCATGTTCGGATTTTGTTAATCTGTATTTAAGTAGTATATTAGATAGTGTTTTACACCATCTTCTACTAGCTTGTTTTAATCTGTATAGTGCTTTTTGTAATTGTAATATTTGTCCATTCTGTAATCCATCTATTAAGTTACCTGGAGGAGGTTTAACATATATTTCTTCATCTTCTGTCAATTGTCTATACAGATATGCTGATTTTATATCTATCTAATGTATTTCATAATTATTAGATGCTGCCTATACTAATATTAATTACACTATAGATAGTCTAACAGTAGGAGCAAATAAATTGTCTGTGTGATAGTCAAGACTGTTAATCTGATAGTTTCCTTAAACTACTAATTGTGCTTTATATTTTTCTATACTATTATCAGTATATTGCTTTATTTTATAGACAAATTGTGTTCTGATGATGTTAATATTATTGTGTGGATTTGTGATTTCCCATGTATTATGATTTTCTAATTGTTTTATTTTGTCTTTCATAGCTACAATCTATGAATTACAATCCAGACATTAGATTGCTTCATAAAATGAAGTCAGATCCAATTGTATTTCACTTATTTTAGTATTAAATTCTGTTAAATGAATGGCAATATTATCTTCATCCTTTTTGCTAAGTACATACATGCATTTCATTATACATTTATTCTCCATGTGTTGTTCAAGCTCAATAGTACATTCTGTCAGTTTCTGTTTCTGTTCCAATCAATATAATTTAGGTTCTACTTCTTTTTTAGTTAATTTAACTTTGTTGTCTATTAAGTCTGTTGGTTCTGCTGCTTTTCCTTTTTTGTTAGGATCAGTGTTGTCTGTATCATTGTTGTCTGTTCTTGTTATTCTATTGTCTGTTTCATTATTTTTAATTATTAAACACTTGTTTGTATCATTGTTTGTATTGTCTATTTTCTCCCCTTCAATTTGAGGAGGTTTACCTTTGAGAAATTGAATATTT
>NW_006760387.1:2551740-2613393 GCF_000271605.1 Fomitiporia mediterranea MF3/22
TTTTCACTTTATTTTAGTATTAAATTTACTGTTAAATGAATGGCAATATTATCTTCATCCTTTTTGCTAAGTACATACATGCATTTCATTATACATTTATTCTCCATGTGTTGTTCAAGCTCAATAGTACATTCTGTCAGTTTCTGTTTCTGTTCCAATCAATATAATTTAGGTTCTACTTCTTTTTTAGTTAATTTAACTTTGTTGTCTATTAAGTCTGTTGGTTCTGCTGCTTTTCCTTTTTTGTTAGGATCAGTGTTGTCTGTATCATTGTTGTCTGTTCTTGTTATTCTATTGTCTGTTTCATTATTTTTAATTATTAAACACTTGTTTGTATCATTGTTTGTATTGTCTATTTTCTCCCCTTCAATTTGAGGAGGTTTACCTTTGAGAAATTGAATATTTTGTTCAATGGTAATTTTATTATTGTGCCAAGTTTTATAGCCTTTACTTTCATTGTCTAATCCTATCCAACAAGTAATGATACCTTACTATTGTATTTTTGTAGGATTTTCATTGTGAATGATAATATATTAACCAAATTCGTATATATTATCAATTGTTCTGTGTGTTCTGTAACATTTGTAATGTAGGGTATTATAATTTAAAGTAGCATACAGTGTTCTATTATGAATATAAGTAATATGAATTGTTGCTTCAGCCTATAATGTAAATAGTAATTCAGTAGATGTTAGATATGCTCTTACACCTCTAAATATAGTTTTATGCATTTGTTCCACTATTCTGTTCTGTTGTAGAGTATGATGTACTGTTAATCTTCATTTTGTTTCTTGTGAATCTAAATATTGTTGGAAATCTTTACTAAGGAATACAGTATCATTATTACTTTGTAAAAGCTTTATTTTAACTCTGTACTGTGTAAATATTTTAGTTGTCCATTGTATGTATTATGTATATACATCAGATTTTGTTTGTAATTTGAGCATTATACACTAACAAGTAGAATCATCTACAATTGTTAATAAGTAGTGTATGTTCTTATATGTGTACAGTTTAATAGGACCAATAATATTAATATGAATAAGATCTCCAAATTGATTTGCAAGAGGAGATTGACATAGTTTTGGTATTAGTGTATGTTCAATATTTGCTTTTATACATTCAATACATTCTTTTTCTTTGTAGTTTGTTATTTTAGTTGATAGTACACTTGGTTGTGTCTTTAATAATTGTTTAATATAATTGTAACTTATGTGTCTAAGGTGTTTATGTATATCATAAATAGATAGTTTGTTCATTGTTTTTAATAAGTGATTATTGTACAAAATATACAAGTTATTTCTCAATTGTATATGTCTAATGTATTCATTACATAGTAATGTTATAGTACAATTATTGTTTGTAAACATAAAAGAATAACCTTCCCTACATAGTAGTACTTAACTTATGAGGGAAAAGGTCATTTGTAGATAGTAATAGATGTTTTGTAATGTTATAACACTTTTTTCTTGTATATTCTTTAGGATTTTGATACACATAGATCTAGCTTGATTAAGAGTCATTGTTGACCTATTTGCAATAGTTACAATTGTAGGAGTTATGTTGTATACATCTGTTAATCAAAATAGATAGGGAGTAGCATGTATTAATGTACCAGAATCAAGTAAATCTATTGTTTGTGTATAGGATTTCTTGTTAGCTATGATTGTATTTGTAAATATGTTAGTACATACCTAGGAAGTGTATTGTTCGAATTGTTTGTCCTGGTTGCTTGGAATAAGAGTGTAAGCATTATTGTTCATTTCAACATTGTCTTCCTTTAATTCAACATTGTTTTTGTTTAGGTTTTTAATAATAAATGTGTTTGTTGTGTTTTCTACAGTTTGATTCATTTTATACACAATGTTAGCCTGATGTTTAGTACATACAAGCTTTGTAGCTTCAGTAGGAGGTTTGTAGCATTCCTTAGAGAAATGTCCTGTTTTTCTACAATTGAAACATTTTGCTTTTGTTAGATTGAACAGATTTGGCAGATTAAATTTTCTCTACTTATTAGCTTTATACATTGTATTAATGTGTGTATTATTCTTTGTCTGATCATTAGAATCTTATACTTGTTTAGTACAGTAATTGTTGTAGGCATTCTGTAATGTAAGGATTAGTTACTTCAGTTCAACTTTCTTATGTTCATTAACTGGTTTGCCTTTGTTTTGGGCATCAGTAGATTGTATTATTGTATTTACTATGTGTGTATATTACTCAGGAGTAGTAAGCAATATTACTACTTTGTATGTAGAGTTGTGTAGTGGATCACTGTTAGCAGACAGAGTTGTGTATGCTTCCTCAAGTCTGTCTAATGTATGTCTAAAATGTTTTACATGGTCTCTACAAATAAACAGTACTAATTTGTCAATAGCCTTTTTACATACTGTCTAAGAGTTAAAGCATTCTTCAAGTACTTTCATTAACTGAGGGATAGATGTATTGAAGTGTATATAGTTTGCCAATATTGTGTCAGTAATGTTATTAACTATACATACATGAATAGCCTTAGCTATCTCCCTCTTAGCTTTGTTCTGTGGTTCATCCTTTAGTAAGTGTTCAAAGCATATAACTGTAACACTAGAAACAATACAGTAGTGCTACATCTTGTAGTTCACTTCAGTCTTAAGCATTGTAATGTTTTGACCAAAGTATTTGGGTACATCAGCTGGTTTACAGTGTGTATCTGTACATGAGGGAACCATGATGCAAATGTGTGCAAATGTATACAAGTAAAGAGTTTAGAGTGTATAGTGGATGCATGTATGTAGGGAGCTCAAGGCTCATAACCTGTTGAGAGGGAGAACTTAAAGGGGGCACACATAGACAAGGGGTGAGGTGACAATTGACTGCTCAGTGTCTCTCATCCTTATATTGTATGTATTCTAACTGAGACATTATGAAGTCATTGTCTTGTGGTTCGTCTGTTGATGAACTAATCATCTCATAATACATGCTCCACCTCAACACCCTGCCACCCCATCTGCCAACCTCTTCACAAGCCTCAAACAAGCTCATGGGTCTCCTATCCTCTTCATCTCTTCATCTCCATGACTCTCCACTACCTTTGCACTCACGTTTCCTATGTACACAAGCTCCTTCACACTGCAGACCTTCTCTGCAAAGTTAAGCGAGTGTGGAACACAGTTTGCATACAGTGAATAAAGCCGAGAAACGTGAGTGAATTATTTGGATGCACTGGCGGAAAGGTTGGAGAGGGTTAGACTTGTTTTGTAGCAACCATTTTTGTCTTCGGGAAGCAGGTTTCAGGGGGTATGGATGGGGCTGTTTCCGAGTTGAAATTTGCAGTGCGAACTTGGTATGTATTTCGGGACTCCGGGACTTTGGACGATGATGAAACGACTAAGATGAGGTACTAAGCGCTTAGCGGACGCACCCTGTTTGTCGTTGTTCAGCATCTGCTTTCTATATACAGTAAGCTTTGTTGATCACACAAACAATGTAAAACTGTGTCCAATGTATATATCACACACCTTGCATATTTTTAAAGCAGCATCAAGAAGAAAAAAGTGACTTTCATGTTATTTTTTATTAAGTGAAAAATGAACTTGAATGGAATCTGCAAATGAAAATAAATAAACAAATAATCCTACCTTCTGTAAAAGGCATTGCAGTTACTTTCTGCAAAAGGTGTGACAAATATTCTCCATGGTTACACAGTAACCCTTCCTTGCCTTGCCTAGTCCGGCAGTAGCTACTAATCGGACAGACCATCTACTCGCTGTTGCAGTGACATGTAAGACTGTTCGAGACCACTCAGAAAATTACAAAATTACAAGCGATGTGAAGGTAAGTACACACGCTTCCATATAGCTTGACACTTGTTGATGCGCAGCCTAACTACACAGTCTACACTCCCTTCACTGCAGTAGTGTTCGTTTCCTTCACTCACAGGTTACCGAGACCTTCCTTGCAATTTCATTTCGTATAACATTTCAAGAACCGAAAGGTTGCTGAGGTGTGATTCATTCCCTTGTGAACGGTCAGGATAGCACCTGACAGATTGAAAAAAACAACAAGGTCTTGCTTCAATCCTATGCCAACAATATTCGCTTCTACCTGAAGCCATTCTATCGAGTGGAGCGTACAACGCGTGCAGTAATGCGATGTTTCAGGTGTCAGAATCGCAGGTGTGCATCTGCAGTAATTAACTTACCTGATCGGATTGGTATACTGCGGTAGAAGCGTTTACGATCGGATGCTTAAATATCATCACTTTCAAGTAAATCGAGCCGCTAGCCTGTTTGCCTCTTAGCTATATCCTTTCATCTCCTCGCCGCAATACTCTGTAGCCCAATGTCTATACTGCATCTGCAAAATGAGGGCTGTATTCATTCTGAAATAAGCGAGGTCATGATTTTTCGTGTATGCATTTTGATATTATCTAGCATTTCAGCACGCTCTGACATGTATCTTCAACAGTATTTTACAGGTAAGCTTGTGAATGTGGGACATGATATCTGGCCTGCGTAATACTCGACTAATCTAATGCGCCGCTAGTCGCCGCTCTGGCCCTTGCAGTACGCCTTTACATGATTTCTTTGCTGCAGGCTCGTGCTAATTTCTAAGGGAGGTTCACGAGTATCTGATAACCAGTAAGGGAGAAGTGCGCTCCAGAACAATTCTCGCATGGACTGGATTGTTCAAAATTACATTTGCAGGTGGAGCTTATATGGCCATCCCGGTTTTCACTGCCAAAGGCGCTCTTCTATACGAACCGTTACCTTCCAATAATTACTGCGGTGTTCACAACCTACAGTAAGTATCCCCTCTTCAATTTTGCTACTTTGATGATCCTAAAGTATTCAAGTGGAAGTTTTTGATACTACATATGATGTCAGTGGGCATCGGAAAAACGCGTTGAAGCATGATCCTGACACAATTTCCCCAGAATTGTGAAGCCGCAGTAGTCATTTCTTCCCGTATGTTTATTCAATTCCATGAATAATAATTTAAGCGCTTTAATCGTGGTTGCCAGTATTGCTCTCCTCGTGCTATATATGTGCTGAGGGTAAGTTTCTTGATTAACGATTCATGTTCTAGGGCTAACCTGCACTTAGTGACGCTCTGCGTAAGAATATATGCTCTATGGGGACGACGCCGGACGATACTTATTTTCTTGGCGTTTATGATAACTGTAATTTCAATTTGCTGGTAACAGACTAGGAGCATTCCTCACATTGATTTTAAGAGTAGCGCAATTGGCGGCTATTATTTATCAGTGTCTTTTGCTTTGTCTGGTAGAGGTACTCGTTCACTCCTCTTCAGCGGCTAATACAACTGACCTGACATGTCAGCTGCCCGAGTCCGCCTGTTCCATTCTGGGTGCCTTTTGTTATTCTCTGATCAGAACGAGTGGGTGGCATATTTTATTCTTGTCTCTGAGGCAACAGGTGGGGATTTCAATGAAAATTATTACCTTGAGCACGCCTGATGACTAATTTGGCTCCATTCATCGCTCGACAAGTTGTATTTGGACTCTTGCTGGCAAGAGCCTTTAGCTATTGTAAGTCGTCAGAGTATTTTCAGTTGGCTTTCACTAAGCAAACTCAGATCGTAATTCGGGATTATTTAGTAATCTTCTAAAGACAATGTTTGCTGGAGGTACGTCATTCTTGAACTTTTTAGAAATTTAATTTTATGACTATTTTCTGAGTACGCACGCACAGGGGCAATGTACTTTTTATCCATCATTTGTGAGTGAGAACTCGTTCTTTTTGAACAGCCCAATTGAACTGTATGACTATAGGCATGGCATTTGCGAACATGATGCTGCTACTTCACGAAAAGGTGAACTGCAGCCTGCATCTCTGTCGTTTTGTGCTGACACTACTGTAAAATAGAGTCCTTTGAGCCACATTCTCTTGAAGTATGATCTTGATGACTCCTGACTATAATATTAATACTGACTCTTAAGTTTTAGTATGCAAGCAGTCCTCTCTTGCGCTTTGAGCAACCGGCTTCTCTTGCAACTTCGAAAAGTGGACCACAGGCAAATTACCTCCGAAGTGTCTGCCCTGGCGGAGACAATGCACTTCAGATCGAATTCTGCAACCGTCTCCGACGAGTAATCTGGTGCCACAGACTGCAACTCTCTGGCCCTGCAGCGACCGACTGGCCATCCGGAATGCCTGAAAATTTTCAGGGAGGTTATGGTCTTTTGTAATTGCTGCCTATATAGAAGTATGTAATGCAGACATTGACTTGCAATAGGACAACATTTGTTCCGAATTGGGCAGCTGTATCAACAGGTCTGGAGAGCTCTAAGCTAGCAAACAGATGTCCATTTCAATCCAGGTACCGGTCAGGTTCAGGATCCGGACAATGTCTTAACATCCAAAGTAAACAACATACAAAGAAGGTCTGTAGGCATAGGAAAGACAGCACTTCATCTAGATCCAGTTTGTTTGTCTAAAGGAGCTACTTAGGTCAAATGTCTGATTACATTAAAGATAGGACAGGGTTTGAGTAACCGGGTACTAATTGATTAGATGACTTGCTAGTATCTCTTGTATTAGTCCGACCTGCAATTCCTGTTTCCTGCTTTCCAGAGCATCCAGATCACAAACTTGAGACAATGCTAATTGGATTTGAGTCAAAGCAGTGATTTGCAATCATTTTCCAAAATACTGTAAGACAAGACACTTGGTCAGGAGCTGGGCAGTGGAGTGTGTAATATGTGAAATAGAAACTATTCAGATTATTAGTAACCAGTAGCTCAGTAGTAGTGGTAGAAAGTGGACAAAGTCAGGGTCCACAGAAAGCAATTTCCCAGCAAATTTGGGCAGTATAAGGGTGGAAGGCAGTCTACGAGCAGCTGTACAAAGCCAAAGAATGTGGTTGTGGATTTTTGGCAGGTACCAAGGAAGAGGGAAGGGCGTGAGAAGATTATTTTGTGCATGTCGACTTTTGGTTTATGGAAGGAGCTGGTCCGTTGTGTTTCGAAGGCTTTTTCTGAGTGTCTACTACTAGTGTTTGGTGGTAATATGGATGAAACGGATAAAGAGAATGCCCAAGATGATGTAGCAAGTAGTAGATAAGACAGCAGTGCAAGTGTGCCTATTGTACCCTATACAGGTATGATGAGGTCATTGAGCTGGTCAACGTCGTGGGAAATTTAAACTGTAAGAAACACGTGATTTGGCTCTCATTCGTTTCCCACGTGCTATGACCTGCTAATAGAGAGTCAAATTAGAGACCAGCATCCCTATGCCAGCGCCGCCATGGCGCGACCAGAGCCTATGAATGCAACTGCGACACACAGCAAGGTCAAGGTATCCCTATATTTTCCAGATCCGTTGTTTATAGCCGGTGAACATGTAGCGGGCAAAATGGAACTTGAATGCAAGGCAGAAAGGGGTTTGGGTATTAGTGATATCCGGGTTGAGCTCTTTGCAATTCAAGGTGAGGGAAGCGAGTTGAGTAGTGGTAATTGAAAACTGACAGAATTTTTAGAGCTCACATCGCGCGATCATTCCGCGACAAACACGTTCATGCATTTAACGCGTTATTTCCAAGGACCGGGCTTACCCCCATCGAATGCCGTGCATCCGCATCCATTGCCTGGTAATGATGACATGCTCCCTGTGGATTATTATCTGGCGAGAAAAGGGACAACAACGTTCTTCTTTCGGTTTCCTCTTCCGGTCTCCTCTCCTGCTAGTATTGACTTCGGGAAAGGACTTGCGAAGCTCAAGTACGAGGTGCGAGGTAGCGCTAGCGTATCATGGAGAGGTGAACGGCAAAGAGTACTCGAAAGGAAGGAGATTTCAGTAATTGAAGCTCCTGGAGATGCTTCGGATGTCGAGGGAGTTGTTGTCGGAGAAAATGGCAAGATTTGGGCCCAGGGGCGTATTCTCAATCCGTACATTGTTGGTGGACGAGACGCGTGCATCGAACTGTTTGTTAAAAACCATTCTAGTAAACGAGTATGTTCTCCGTAATTCTTTTCTTTGAAGCAGTATTCTTACATAAATCTATAATAGACAGCCAGTCTCTCCTTGACTTTATCGCGTCATCTTCATCTTCCGACTACATCTCACCTCCAAAAGTCACTTCAAATATCGGACGTCCTTGCCAACGTCCCATTTAGAGGTCCGGACTATATTGTGCAGCCGGGTACAGAAGGTATCGCGAACCTCGTGTTTTCGGTGCCCAAGAATGCCCAGGGAATGCGCGCCGGTCGACTTGAAACGGGCGAGGAAGAGGATGGTCGCGAGCCGGTAGAGAGTCTATTTGATGTCCGTTGCATTATAGAAATCAAGATCGGAATGGGTTTTGGCAGCAAGGACATCATTTTTGAATTGCCCGTTTCCATCGTTCATCCCGCTGCTATGCAACTCTTGCCGCCATCTCCAGAGTTATTCGCGCCCCCGCCAGAGCTACCACAAAGGTTGTACTCGCCTCCAGTGCATTCTGTGTATCAATCCCCGCCACTGGGACCGACGTACGATCTTTATCCCACAGCATATATGAGCCCGCCCATGTCACCGCCTATTCTCACTCCGAATGTGCCAGTTTGGTCGCCTCCACCACAAGCTGTCCCGCCAGTAATGATGATGCACGACCAGCACTATTACTACCCGCCACCGCCTCTGATGGAATACGCTTACCCGGCCCGTCCATCAAGCGCGGATCCATTCGTTGCGGGACAATTGCCTGCTCTGCCAACACAACCGACGAACCTCGCTGCGCTGCCTCCGACACAGAACGGTGTCATCTCCACCGGCATCTCCCCAAACCCGGATTCACGTGAAGCTCGTCCCGAACAAGGTGAACCTGGAAAAGGAGAACGAGCGTCACGTATTGCTGCTCATCTACGCATGTCCTCGCGTAATCGGTCAGTATCACCTCCCGCCCATAGGTTCCCTCAAACATCACTCGCTCCGGTACCTGATAATGCTCCGGGAACATTGCAAGTAACTCAGTCACCGGTGGACACAGTTAGGAAGGCAAGTCCCACAGAAGAACAGCAAGTTCTCTCTCCTAGACCAGTACTTACTCCGAAGCAATCCTTCTCGTTTGACCGAGGAACTGTCAAGAGTGAACATGTCATTGATTTAGAACGCATGGCTGCAGAGGAGTTGGAATCTCAAAATAAGAATAATGAGAGGAATAAGTCGCTTCCCAGGCCTCCTGCACTGGATGCGCCTACCACGCCGAAGCTTCCACCGGAACCTACTCTACAGCCAGTTCCTACACGTCCGCGTCCAGAGATCTGGGCCAGAGAGAGTGGCCTAGCTGCCCTTGAGGCTAAACTGCTCGAGCAAGTTGGAACTCGCAAGCCTGACACCGACCGTCGAATAGACGTTCGAAGTGTTTTACCTGGTCCGATTACAATACCGTCGCCGAATGATCCACGTTGTGATCCGCTCAATGACTCAGCTATATCAAGCCTTGCGCTTGGAGCAGACATGTCATTGGATAGACTGCCATCACCCGCGTTACATGTCGATGATGAGGTTCTCACTTCAACTCCCGCTAAACCAGCTGTCAGCGCCGAGAAGGATAGGTCTCCAGACAGACGTACCGTCAATGGAAAGGAGAAAGGGAAACGCAGTAGCAATACAGCTCAACTTCGGAAAGCTGCAACTGGTCGTGTAGCAGCTTGGTTAGGTGGACTTCAGTCTGCCTCACCTCCTGAAGCCGACACTGCACCAATTAGCAGTCCAATTTCTCCTACTGACGACCTTCCTTCTAAAGCGGATATAGATCCGCACCCTTTACTTCGCTCTCCAGCGGTGCCTGCACTAGAAACGTCAGACGTTCCGAAGGCAGATGGAATTCCGACTCGATCCTCTGGATTCATTCTACATAATGCGAAGGACACATCCTCCACGTTCGAGGTTCCAAAAACCAAATCCTCCAAAGAGCCCCGTTCTCCGACATCTCCTCCAAAGGAACCTGCTCCCACATTACACTCGCCCTTAGCAAACAGTTTATCACCACCGAAACCCGTGCTGCGTCGAATAGCAGAGTTCCCAAACAAGCGTCAACTGTTGGAGCACAAATACGATATCCGTTCTGCTCGTGGTGGCCGTGGTGGTAAGGTTACATCAGTAGCAACGCTATGGTCGTCCTTAGCATCGCAGCAAGAACCAACTTCATCTGCAGCCCGACCGACTGAGAAGGCTGGTACTTTCAGTCCAACTTTCAAAGGTTCCCAGCCAAAGATGTCGCCGTCTGACAAACACAAGGCAGCGTCGAAGACACCTCCCCATGCCAAGAAGCAACACGACGACGTAAATACGAATGTTGGTGATTTAACCGCTCGCCGAGCGAGAATGGTGAAATCCACATCCGTTCCGGCTGTGGTGTCGTCTTCCCTTGCAACACCTGTATTATCATCCACTGCATCACTGGCTCGTCCTATACAAGCACCATACCCCAAACGATCATACCCACCAACAAATGCCATTCCCACCATTGCGGAACAACCTGCATCAGAATCAGCAACACCAAGAGCGCAATCTGTAAAAGCACCCGCTGCGAGCGACCTAGCTTTCGGCCAGGCGCGATTGAAAGATCTAATCAGAAAATATCAACAAGGATTCGGACAATAGAACGGTTTGTAGCAATTTTTTCTCGTCTTCTTGTTTCTTCTTGTTTGTTTTTTCTTCTCTCTTGTCTTGTGTATGCTGTGATCATTTGCATATTTGGAACGATTCATACTCCTGTGTCTCACTCGGATCTCTATTTGCTATCTATTTCCTGATCTGTAACGACTCACGACTCTCACTGTGACGATCCTATCTACAATTAACGGTATTTATTTGCTGTGTTTCAAATTATCATTTGGCCTCGTGACAATTGCAATTATATCATTTGGTGGGAACTTGGCATTTCTTCGATATGTACCTCATTATTTCTAGCCTTCGCAATCTCACAGACCTTATCTATTCAACGGGTGCTATGAATATTGGGCCCAGAATTTAACCACGGTCTTGAGCGCCTTATCAACTGGACCAGCTGATGATAAATAATGGCAGAGGTGTCCTTCTCTTCGTCTCTCTCACCTTCCTCTTGACGTCTAGGTTCTCTTTCCATCCCTTCGCGATCCAGAGTATAGGCCATGGCTACCAAAGCAAACTCTGTTCCATATCCGACTTTGATTAAAGTGAGTGCATTGACTTCCTTTCGACTTCCGTTTGACTCCGACGCTTAATTTGGCATGTCATAGATCAATCCCTTCGTGTTTGTCCATTATATCTGCAAGCTTGTCTCATTCTTGACTGAATAATCTGTGTTATGAAGGGCCTCGGATAAGCAGAAGGTACAGTTGCCTGATATATTTGGGTGAATGAAGCCATGCTGACGTCACGTCTATCATTTTGATAAGGCTCTTCATAATCGTTGGCAGTATATCAATTCCTTTTTATATCTAATTCTATTTTATGACTGTTTGCACTTGTCAAGCCCTGACATTCCCGCAGTGGTGGCTGTCAAGCCTGGAGAAGTGAGTTGCATGTATGCAATGTAAACACGTTCTTACTATGAGACTTGTGCAGGTTTTCAAGATTGAATGCATCGGTACGGGAAACCTAGGTGTTGTCTCTGAAAAATAAATAGATCTACCAAATCAGATTGGACTGGCGGACAAATTGGAAACAACGATAGTAAGTCTGTGCCATTCCACATGCACTTTATAATCTAAGAGAGCTTGTATTACTAGACAGTGACGATGTTAAGAACGTTGATCTCTCGAAGGTGCATAATTTGAGTGGACCTATTGCTGTGGAAGGCGCAGAGCCGGGAGATTGTCTCGTCGTCGACATTCTTGATGGTGCTTATCTCGGTTTCCATCCTATCCAAAGTTCGTTGATTTACTGTGGCAGTCACACCTTTCGAGCAAATGCCCTGGGGGTTCACTGTTTGTCATATTCGCAGCTTAGCACGGTTTATATTAGGCTAATGATTTGCTTCCCAGGGTATATTTGAATTGACCAACGGAGGCGGATTGTTTGGTATGAGATACTGTTCGTCCGCCTAGGGCCCTGCTCATAAGTATCCGCAGCTCGCGAGTTTAACAGTAAGGCATGCAAAGCTATTTGGGACATTGAAGGTCCGTGGAGTACGTATGCGCATATAGCCAGTGCGTACTGAAGTTTCCCAGGAATATACGCAACATCGAGACACATTCCCGGGGTACGCTTCGCGGGTGTATCGCATCCCGGTCTCATGTATGTGACCTCATCTACTGAATGTCCTAATTCGCCAACTGACCGACTCGTGCTACGATTTCACAGAGGAACAGCACCATCTGCTGAGCTACTTGCGACATGGAACAAGCGCGAAGGCGAACTCATCGCGGCTCATGCCGACTCCGTGCCAGCCGTGGCCTTCCCTCCAGAACCTAAGGGTGCTTACATCGGACAGGATCTACCTATAGATCTCGTGGATAAGATTGCACGGGAAGGCGCTAGGACGATTCCCGGTCGAGAGCATGGTGGAAACTGTGATGTAAGACCCGTTTTCATCTGACATGTCAACGTAGGTATTGATCAAACGCATGTAGATCAAGAACTTGTCAAGGTATGTCGTTGCCTTCCGAGGCTTGCTTGCGAGAGGCTGAGTCATCACAATCTAAATCTTGTAGAGGATCGAGATGCTACTTCCCCGTTTTTATAAAAGGTACGCTTATATTTATGCATCGCATCTTCGACAGATTTTGACAGACCGTTAAGGAGCAAACCTGTCTGTTGGCGATTTGCATTTTTCTCAAGGCGATGTGAGCAACCAGCATTCTTTGACGATAGCGATCCATTGATTCAATTCATCGACATTCTAGGGAGAGGTAATTTTGTGGACTACATACCAGTAATACTAATCTCTCATAAGCAATAGATGTCTTTCTGCGGAGCCATTGAAATGGTTAGTGATATACATTCTCCTCATGTCTCATATATCAGCTTACCGGCCGTTTTTGTAGGCCGGTATTATTACGTTAAAGACAAGCATCATCAAAGGAGGCGTAGAGAAGTTTGCTCTGAAGCAGCCTATATTCTTGGTGATTAGATCAACTAACTTTTCACTCCTTGGTTTGGAATGCTAATGTGCTCATTCTGTAGCCGTCGCCAATCGATCCGCTTTATTCCTCAAAGGTTGGCTTACTCTCATTGCTTGTTCGCTATGCAGATCCTCATCGCATTTAAGCTCGTATTCGAAGGTCTTTCTGTAGACTATCGTACGTGACAACACCTGTCTCTGGATCAATTCGGGTAATTACAGAGCGGAGTAGATGGCGACGGAAAGCAGTATAACATGGATGCGTAAGTATGAACTCCGAGTAATAAATGCCTTCTTTTTGAAGAGCATTCCGTAGGACGGTCGCGTATAAACAAGCAGCGCTCAATGCTATCGCATATCTCATGAAGGTAATGCCACTCCTCAATACTTCCTTAACGATTTGATCGCACTTGTATCTAACGACGTGTAACAGCTTGGGTATAGTGAGGATTGACTCTTTACGCATTAATTATTTTGGCTTGAGCCATTTCGCTGACTATTTGCGCGTCTAGCCCGTGAACAAGCCTGTGAGCAATCCTTCTCTTGACGTTGGCTTTTCTAACTCTTTATTTGTTCTAGATATACTGTTATCAGCTGCACCAGTGGAAAGCCATGTCGGAGCACTCGTCGACTCGCCCAATGCTTGCGTCACTCTGGCTTTACCAGTTGGAATTTTCGACTTCGTGCGTTCCTTTGTCTCAAAATCCATTATCAATGATAGTTAATGGAACGATCGTTTAGGATATCCTTCCCAGGGACGATGGACTTACGAATCATGACCTTGGTCAATGTGCGATCAGGAGCGATGGAGTCTGTTAAGTATCATGATATTCCCGTCCATGGAGAAGATTTTAAGCTGTTATGTCGTCTCTTTGCATTATCTGTAAGAGTAAGAGTAGAGAAACAAAGAGAAATTATGAGATATTCCATTGCTTGCATTGATGTGCTAGATAGTACAACAGGGAAGAGCAGGTAATTAAGAGATGAAAGACGCCTCGTTGTATAGTGTACCCGGAATTTCTATACCAGCAGATCCACCTGGGATGATAGAGTCTGGAGCAATCACTTTCAATGTCGTCGGGTTGTACCACTTCGAAGCGCACGTCAGCGTCGTAGACTATGTTGCAAGACAAAAGCACCAACCTGATATATGAACGGCTTCGTTCCGGCAACGTAACTGATTACAGCCTTCACGACGGCAGGAATCTCGGCAAGGAAATCCACTTTCTCTACAAGACCTTTCGGTTTCGACGGGGATCCAACGTCTACTTTAACTGACGCAGACAATTGACCCGGCACATCCTTCAACGTAGATGGTCCTGCCCAGATAAATTCAAGTTCCTGTGGAGCTGCGTACGAAGTATCGGGGTCGCGTATGGTATTATAATGGAATGCTCGTGATTTGAACTTAGCCGCATCTGACGGCTTTTGACCGGGCAATATCGTCTCCGCCGTTACGCAAACGAGTTTCCCACCAATCACTAATGACCCAAAGTTGACCTTCACTCCTCCCGATCCGGAACCCTTCGGGCCATAAGCGTCGAGCGTGGTAAGCTCCATCTGGATCGCAGAGACGCCACCATGTTCGTTGCTCTGGAAGTCGGCAAAGTTCCACCGCGATGCGACAAGGTTGGGGCGCATGCCCATTATGGCATGAACATACATACCGGGTCCGCTTGCTTCAATAGCCTTGCCCTTGTATATGATATGGCCCTTACATTGCGTACGCGGCCAGAAACTGTGGAACACAAATCCGTCTGGTTTCTCGATATCTGGGCCGTAGTATGAGGTGCCTGACTTGGGACCCTTTCCAATCTTCCACCCAGGTGCAGAGGCAGGCCGCATAACATCGAGCGAGACTTGGACATCTTCAGCAGCGTGTGAAAATATAGTGTACGACTCCGGAGTATCGGAGCCGGGATTCGATTTATACGTAATCGTGAATTGGTCCGACTTACAGGATCTCTTGTCGTGACCAGGAGCGGGACTAACGAAGTTGGAAACGTTTGTTGACCTCCATACATGCTCCTTCGTTGTAGGGTTGTACAGCTTGAATGTAAACTGCACCGTAGGATACCATACGCTTCAAGCAAACGCAATTTTCAGGCGATCGAATTGGACAACAGACATGTGCGACTTACCCAATAGACGAATGGATCACCTGGCACATTAAGAACGTTCCATCCTCCAAGAAGTGGTAATACGTCTGGGTCTCGGAGACAAAGCCTCCTGCACACAACCATTCTAAATCTTTCGGTTCAAGTTCTCCCGCAATCTCATTGTCTGAGTAGCGCGACGCAACTGGATGGAAGGTAGTGGCATTAGGGTCGACAGGACCAGAGCTGCCTCATTAATATTGTGAGCAGATGATGGGGAACAATGTTCGGAGCTCACCCCCAAAGCCAAGACATTTCCACAATAGAAAATCGAGACTGTATTACAACAACTCAGTGGTTTGAGCAGGATGGATCGTGTTCAATGTTCATCATTGCCTCCTGAGTCCTTACTTGGTTTTGTAAGAGATTATCGTGGGGATTGTGTACGTAAGGAAGCAAAAAGTATGACATGTTCAACACTACTAACTAGTACTACGACAATTACATTCGCTTTACAAAGCAGAGTTTCATATCCGCGTCTTCACCACTTTGCTACGTCCTTTTCTTCCTGGATTTCGCTGCTAGTCCGTATCCTGCATCTTCCTCCATGTCATGCCTCGGACGTTTGTTACTCTGAATGGGAGTTCTCGTCGGCGTCAAATACACGTCTCCTGCTTTACTATGTCCTTTGCCGTCTTTGATTGCCAACGTATCTGGAGTATCCTTTCGCTCATATGCACTGCCTGCATTGTCCTTAGAGTTCCAACCATCCTTGGGCACCCCGAGGCTAGATGTCTGGAAATCTGAGCGGTTTTCCTAATGAAAGGTCAGGATGAAAATTGTCAACTGTGACATTGGCGACAAATTCAACGAGTAGCTATTACCTCGTAATAAGCTTGAAACAGACCATTGACATAATAGTGTATCTGTACGTTCACATCAAACCTCTGGCGTCTCCAAATGTGCCACAGGTCATGAATACGACTAATTGCAATCTTGCACAGGGCATCAATTGTGCTTATAGCCTCCTCTATGTTTTCGGCGGTAACATCTTCTTGACCTAGCATGCGAATGTGGTGATCTAAAATAAGTGAAACGAGCGGTAGGAACGTCTATATAACCAATGAGTGAGTTGTGCGTTGTGAGTTGTGACCTGGAAAGTTTCTCTGACTCACCGCCTCAATCCTCTCGCTACCACAAATTGCACCCATGGAAGTCTGATCCACCTTGAAGCTCACACTTTCCAGTCGATCTCCAATGATTTTCTCAGTTTTAGCGCGCCACTCATTACGCAAATTGTTCATTTTAGCCTTTGCGATCGGCTCTAGACCGTTCATAGGGTAAGGACTCCCTGCAATCAATTTGATTGTCTTTTGCGCTTCGAGATACTGTTTCATAAGATTCTTGTGCTTGACGCGCTGCATTTCGAGCTGAGAATAGGATTCCTCGATCTTCTCTTTGTAACTGTTCTCATCCATCAGCATCCGTCAAGAGGCTAGTAGAATCAAATCCGTACAAGATGTTATCAGCATCCCAACCATATGCCCAGCTGTGAAGAGGTAGGGATGTATTAATATGCAAATTTGTAAACAGACAAAGCAGTATTGCTTACTAGGCAATCCATTCTGGTACGGTCCATCTCGTTGGTTTTTTATGCAAAAACTCGTTCAGTTCTTCAATAGAGATGTATCCACTCGCGTCTATTGGGGAAATACGACATGAAGTAGAAGCAAGAAGATGCACTAAAGGCCTACCGTCATCAATGGCGTCCCCGATAGCTGCGGGTTACTCTTTACTAGATATTGTTCATTTTGAAGGTAGTACTCACCTGGGTGATCTAGAAATGATCGATTAAACTATAGATTAACGAAAATGTACAACATGCCGTACAATGCACTTTGGAGATGAGAGACTTTGTCCAGACATCTTCATGATCTACTTTGTTATCCCTCCATTTACTGTTGAAATGGTAGGCTGTGGCTATTGATATTGTTCAAATTCACAATTTGACAGAAAACATCAAGTGACCTGCCATCAATGAATAGTCGCCTCTTGACGTTTGATTGTTTCGTCGCCTTGATTGATGTGAGGACTTCCAGTAAATCATTGAATTAGCAATCTACATACAATGCCTGCAGACATAAATCAGAATCGGTGCAATTGCAGTCATCTTCAGGACTTACTCATCCAGACATCCTTTTGGTTGGAAAAAAAAGAACGGGTCAGACTCTCAAATGCCGGGATCCAGGTCAAAAGCACCTTCATGTCGTTGTCACTTATGAGCTCATAAAGCCCTGAATCCACCTAACACACTTTAGCCCGACATTGTCATGAATTCGAAGATACTCACTTTAGTCATCATCATCTTCGTCGAACGTTCTATTTGTTTGAAAACAAAATCGAACTTGAGATCGAACAGGGCACTGTTTTTCAGTGCATTTAGTGAACACCTCTACATACCTACACCGTGTCACTGACCTGCTCTGCTTTCTGGTCTCATCTGCACTTTCTTTGATCGCTCTGAGGACGTTTGGAGTGATAGTCTCTCCAAACTTTGACGCAAGTTTATCGAGGAGTGAATCATTCTGTGAGTATGTGCAGTCGCTTCAATCTACGTCCCGTGTAGAAATTGTATAGAACGTACATTCTTGACATTCTCCTCACCTCCATGACTTTTAACGAATTCGATCGCCTGGTCTTCCTTCTCATCGGTGAGAGATGCAAAGAAGCCGTACACCAGATTAATTTTAACTTCAATGCGTTCCAATGACACTTTGTTGGATGCTGTAATCAGATTTGTCTGGGCTGTGAGCAAGTTGTTCAACTCCGTCTTGTGTTCCTGTAAGCCGGAGTGGAATTTGTTTAGTTCTTCTTTGTTTCCATTCGCAAAAACAAGGTGTACTGCTCTTCATTCAGTACAAGGAGCCTTTACACAAGATTTTTCAGGAAACGCACTGAGCGTGGACTTCAAACCCTTTGCTCCATAGAACTCTCTGACAAGTAAAGGGTGACCATGAGTATATGTATCTCTGCCTGGTATGAGTGTAAATACGAACCCGCTGAACCGTCCAAACCTTTGAATTGTATCGCAAATGCCGGTCAGCACTTTTTTAAGAGGGACTACTAGAGCCTGGATCTCCTGGAATCCTGGTTTCAGAGTTCCAAGCACTATCAAAGTTGTAGACTGTTTGGATCACATATTTAGTATATCTTTAACTAAAATATAGGCTTGCTGACCATATCGACGAAAAGAAGCACGATTCGAACATCGTTCTCGCGACGTTTGGACTCGAGGGCTACAATGCTCTGGAGTGTTTGTCCGGCAGCTTTGCATGGCGGACACACGCTCCCCAAAGTTTGCAATAGATTCGCCACCTGGTAAGCTGGCTCTAGCAAGGTATGAACGACTTCGCTAGCTGTGGACACGATCTTGCTCCGCCCATCCTTGGATTCCTTAGCTCTCTCCAAGGTCACCCTGGCTTTGCTCATGGCCTCTTCTGCATCTTCAATGCTCTTGGTGGCATTTTTAAAGATCCGGTCTAGAGTTATTCTTTAAGGGACAGCGATACAGCGAAGATGAGAATAATCCGTACCGATTCCAGGCATTCTATCATCCGCTTCGGCCATGGTGGAGTACAGATAAACAGTAAGCTGAGTACGTTTACACCAGCTCTTTTTATACCCTTCCAACACCACTTTTGGAGACGCTGTTCATTAGGTCGGCCCGTGGGTAGGTAGACTCCAGTAGAGATGCATAGAAGATAGCGCAGTGTAATCTCGATCTGCAAAAACGTGTCTACCTCCTAGCAGAAGGAATACTGTTGGTCAAGGAAATTGTACGTACAATGTTGTATCTCCCCGCTTCCATGTAACAGGAATGTTGATGATACCAATCACATTTACCAAACGCATCGTTCCAAGGTTCCGCAATCGATATGGAGCAATGAATTAGCGCTAATCCGATATTTATAGTATGTATTTAAACGTATCTTTAATATTTGACACACTCTTAGTGAATGGGCGTTTAACACTTACAAAGTTACAATGCTTGAAAGTAGCCCTGAAAAATTGTTGACATGTTATTTTTGGTGTTACGTGATCTTCGTCTGCATATATTCAGTCTGTCAGGACTCAGAACCTTATTTTCTCATAATACCTGTTGTATACAAGAGAACAGAACCTCGGTCTAAGAGACTTACGTTGTACTCCTGGGGTCACTTGGGGCAATCATGCATAGTCATTTACCTTTTGTCATTTTGACTGTTTGTTTGCAAGGAATTTTATGCTTTGATTAGAGAAGTCACGATTGTAAAGCAGCCCATTGGAGGCCTCACGATAGAGATATAATTTGATTGCATCTTACAATTTTACAACACCTGACACCTTGCGGAAAGCCCCTGTCTATAGACTGATGTTTATGAGCTCCCTGGAACAAGTCCAAATAGAATTCTCCTCGTTTTGTTACTTGTATAGAGTATCTCGGCATTTCGAACACTGCTAACGGCCACGTTTACAACCATTATTGGCAGCGAACATCATGGAAGACCAATGCGATTCTCTCCTCTCATTCTAGGCTGCTGCTATTTGCAAACTTGAAGCTACTTTGACAATTCTGGTGGAATTACGTCGATTCAATACAGTCCAGTAAGCGCTGGGGTTTGTAAATCCGTTTAGGAATCTGGTATTTGCCTGTGAAAGTGCTAAGTGTTTGCAGCATGGCTAATCAAGGAATTACGACCTGTGACACTTCAAGTTATTCCGAACGATCCCTAGAAAAGCATCTTCACAAGAGAATAGGGTGCTGGCTTGAAACAGTCAGAGTAAAGGGATAAGGCGTTTCTATTATTTGAGTTGATAAACCGAGCACTGTGAACCGTGTACAATTTGTTCATCATCTAGTCTTCATCCGAGTCGTTCTGATTATCGCTATCGTCCCCTCCATCGTCCCCTTGCTCTCCCTCGTCCTGATCATCATCTACATCCTGTTCTCCAGGTTCTTCGTCCGTATGAACCTGTTCCACATCACTATCGGGCGGAACATCGCTTGAACGATTCACACTCTGTTCGTTCTCACTGTCGTGCCCTCCGACACTCAGAGCAACGTGCTCGTTAGGTTCTTCATCATCGCTTTGTGCGTACGATGGTTTGATACCGCGCTGCGTGTCCCTACGATAGCGCTGGGACGGACTCTCGATATTCCGTTCCACGTTTACTTCTGCCGCTGGAGAAGCATTCTCACGTTGTGATGGTAGTGAGCGTTCTTGAACAGTCGATGCGACAGGGGCTTTTCCGTCTGCTGCATGTTCATGCTGTTCTTCTGCATCGTCCTCTGAGCCCCATTCATCTTCTGAATCCCACTCGCTAAGATCTTCATCTTCACTATCGGTCTCGAAGTCCATCCGGTTTGCCTGTTTGACATCGCGTAGCAATAGTCAGTATAAAGTCTAAAAATGTACCGATAAGCATGTCTTACCTTGAAATAGTCCTGGAACAGGCCGTTCGAATAGTACCTAATCTGCACATCAACATCCGTCCGCTGACGTCGCCAAATGACTCGGAGATCATCAATACGGTCATGAGCAACCTCGATTAATGTCTGAATTGTGCTTATTGACTCCTCCACGTCTTCATCTGTGACTTTCGCTTGACTTAGCATATGGACGTGACGAGATAAAATGAGTGAAACGAGTGGAAGGAAGGTCTGCTTGTGGAATGAGTTCATGCTGACTGGCAGATCATCGCGACTCACCGCTTCAATCCTCTCGCTCCCACAGATAGCGCTCATCGAAGTATACTCAACTTTGAAGTTCACACTCTTCAATCGAGTTTTGATGGTATTTTCGACTAGATTGCGCCATTCGATGCGTAGTTTATCCATGTGAGTCTCTGCAGCTGCATCGAGATCACCCATGGTGTAGAGACTATCCGAGATTAACTCGACCCATTTCTGTGTCTCTTCAAGATATCGCTGAATACGCTCCGCATTGGGCCCCTGCTTGTCACGTAGGCTTTCAAGTTGCTTATAGGATTTCTCGATTTTCTCTTGATAGCTGTTCACTTCCATCAGTATTCATTCCGTGAGCATGGAAAATATTTCCTTACAAGATGTTATCAGCATCCCAGCCGTATGCCCAGCTGCAAAGAATAAGGCGTCAATTATTACTTTATTCGCCAACAATAATGTGTGAGTCCGTACTAAGCAATCCATTGAGGGATAGTCCAATTAGCTGGTTTTTTGCGCAAGAATTCGTTCACCTCTTCAACGGAGATGTAGCCACTCGCATCTAATTAAGACCTGAGGTTGAATAGATGTCGTATGAAAAAGCCGAGAACGGCGTACCATCATCAATGGCGTCGCCGATGGCTACAAGATTATTTCTTTCAGTGGACAATCTACATAGGTCAGGCATGATTACTTACCCGGATGATCTAAACGGTCTCTGTCAGAAGTGGGAGTGTCTGGACATGTGCGATACTCACAATGTACTTTGGAGATAATGGACTTCGTCCAAGCATCCTCCCGATTGGCCTTGTTATTTACTTTGTACGACTTCCATTGAACATTGAAATAATAGACCATAGCTATACGCCATACTCAGCGATGCGATCGTCCAAAAAACGCTGATCAAAGTTACCGTCGATGAATTGCCGTCTCTTCACGCTCGACTCTTTTGCAGCCTTGATTTATGTGAGAACCGCCAATAGTACGTTGTGTCAGGATAATACACATACAGTAGCTATAGGTAATAGTCAAAAACGCAATGTCTATATGTTGTCTTTTTCGATACTCACATTTCCAGATTTCCTAAGGATAAGTAGACAAATGGTCAGATGACGAACGTAAGGGAATGGAATCAAAATACCTTCACGTCTAGATCGCTGATGAGTTCGTAGGGCCCTGATTGCAGCTGCAAAACGTTAAACATACGCCAAACTAATAAGTTCGGATATACTTACCTCCCTGAGAATCGCTTCGGTTGAGTCCTCAATATGCTGTTCGATGGCGAACTGCAACTTGAGGTTGAACGCAGCACTAAGTCATAGTGGCTTAAATGAGTGGTTTTTAAACATTTCGGCTAACGATTACTGACTAGCTTTGCTTGAAAATCTCCTCCGCACTTTCTTTGATAGTTCTACGAATGTTCGGAGTAATAGTCTCTCCAAGTTTTGACGCAAACTTGTCTAAAAGTGAATCGTTCTGTACGTATGTAATGCCAATTCAGCTCGTATTTCATATTTCGCGAAGACATAGGTAAAAGCGTACATTCTTCACATTCTCCTCGCCGCCACGGCTTTTAACGAAGTCGATCGCCTGATCTTCCTTCTCATCGGTGAGAGATGCAAAGAAGCCGTATACCAAATTGATTTTCCCTTCAATGCGCGTCAATGACGCTGCGTTCGAAGACGTGATCAGGACTGTCTGAGTCGTGAGCAATAAGCTTAGGTCCTTCTTGTGTGACTCCAAACTATCGTGGAACTCGGTGAGCTTGTCCTTGTTGTCCTTCGCATGAATGTAGTGCTCTAGTTTCTAATAAGACCCTGATGATTCCGATATTATATGTTAGGAAACGTACTAAGCTTCGACTTCAGGCCCTTCGCCTCGTAAAATGCTCTGGCGGATAACGATGGAATTTTGAATCAATTACTTAAGAAAATAATCAATGAAAACAATACGACTGACTCGCTAAACTGCCCAAAGCTCTTCATTGTGTCACAAATTCGATTCAGTAGCTGGCCTAGGGGAGCCACGAGACTCTGAATTTGTTGAAATCCTGGCTTCAATGTCCCGAGAACTATCAGGGTTGTAGACTACAAAAACAATACTTAAACATATATCTTCGACAAAAATGCAGAATCACTGACCATGTCAACAAACACGAGGCCAATTCGGACATCACTGTCTCGTCTTTCGGCCTCCAGATCCACAATTCCCTGGAGTATAGTTCCGGCGGTTCCGCACGGAGGGTAGAAATTGCCCAGGAAATTCAACAAATTTGACACTTGAGAAGCGGGCTCTAGCAACGCCTTGACGATTTCACTGGCTTTGGCAACAACTTTGTTTCGTCCCTCCTTGGACACTTTCGCCTTCTCCACGCTCGTCTTGGCTCTGCTCATGGCAGCTTCTGCATCTTCAATGCTTTTCGTGGCATTTTTGAATATTTGATCTACAAGCACTGTTGAGGGAAGAAATGCGACGAACCGAAAACAAACTCGTACCGATTCCAATCATATTATCTTGACCGTGGTCCGCCATGGTGAAGTGAGGATGGACGGAAAGCTGATTGAGCTTCCCTTGATCCTTTTGTACCCTTGCAACTTCTGGTTGAGAGTACGCTCACCAGATCAGTAGATCTCGATCTGCGGAAAACGTGTCTGCTCCCGTTGCTTTTCGACGCTTCGTCTAGCGCTACGCTCATGTGTGCATGTTCGGAGATTGGTCTTGACAATAATCTACACATTTAGTCCCTGATATAGTCAGGCGCTAATCTTGAATTTCGGATGCCATCATCTGCTATCGGACAGATCAAGGGCAGCAGGGCTAATTCGTGTTCAGCGCATGATTCGTAGACGGGCCTTAGTTCAGCAAGCTGAGCTTCTCCGTTGATTCGAACATTGGCCAGGCACTCTTCGTAAGCGTGCCCGAATCCGTCTATGGCCGTATCCAGCGTCTTAGACGCCCACGTCTCTAACGCACGGTAATGAGCTGGGAATGGACTAAATATATCCGGTCTGCGACGGCAAAGAAACTTTGGAAAGTGATGATTGAGCAACGATGTTCCTGAAACAAGGAACTAAGTGTCGTCGTGCAGCGCCCATGACACATCTGCGGAAGGAGTCGTTACGGGAGGGTGAAGTAGAGTAGTAGCATCTCCCTCGTGCAATGAGCGGAAATACATCTTATTCTCCTGGAGCAGTCTCATTATTGTTGACGTTTCATGAAAGGACATCTTTGACGGGTTCTTGTACTCAATTTCTCTAGGCCAGCCTTCAAGGACGACACCATACGCAGAAAGCTTCTCGGGCTTTGTCCATCTCATCTCGGCATTTCGAACACCGCTTACAGCTCTGTTTCGTGAGATATTAGTCTGCGCTATTACTTAGGAACGATCAGATCATTCACCTCAGTCTGGACCGCATCTCAACATAAAGATTGTTCTTCATGGTTCCAGCTGGAGTTTGCTTCGAACTGGCGGAAGTCAGGGCAAGAACCGGAGCTTGTACACCAGATTGAGAGCCTGAAGATTTCCTGCAAAATTCCTTGAAATTTCGAGCGCCGGTAGCACCACCGTTCCTGAGACCCCGCCAGTATTCACGTCCTACGGTAGTGCCTCCGAGGAAGCCCTCGTCAGTGTTATCTGCTGCAAAAGGGTCGACCACCAGTAGAAAGGAGTGGTGTCCTGCAACTGTCAGGAGCGATTCAAGTGTTCTCGAGGTCCTGTCAAGTACGTCGTGGACTAGGCAGATTAGATTAAGCGTGAATGACCATCGAATGACGAGGTTTGTAGCAGCTCACCGAGCGACCGAGCCATTTGATTGGGCTCGTCATTATGCGGTTCTTTTCTTGCTTGATCAAATAGATATCTGCTATGCCATTCTGCAGCTTTTAAACGGATCTGACTATTTATTATGTCCGTGCCACTTTAACGTAGTTCGCGTTGAAACCTACGTGTTCAAAGTCTCGTCCCTCTCTTCGAGCGAATTCTTGCAAATCGTCCAAGCTTTTCTCGAGAAAGACGTCAAGGCGTTCTAAGAAGAGCGCATCCTCGTTGAAGTTATTTGCGAACTCGTCTGCCATTGGGATAAATTAAAAGTAGATGCTGGTAGAAGTGAAGTTGAGTACTCTCGTCGAGGGGAGGCAAGCAAGAAAGCGTCGATCCAAGCGTCGATCCTTGCTGCTTTAGCTTACTTTAATACTTATTTCTGAACTCATTTGTGTCTCGTTTCTACTTCCACGATTCCTATGGGGCGTACAAGAGTAAAGAACAAAAAAGCAACATCAACAGTCTCATCTTCTGGAAAGGAAGACCCATCAATCGAATCTCTCTTCTCAAAAGCCCAATCGCTACTAACACAATGCGATTATGACCTTTCCCAAAAATTTGCCTTGCGCATTCTGCAACGTGCCCCTCACAACGCAGACGCGAAGGAGTTGCTAGGAGTCACCCAGCTTGAGAAGGGTGAACTTGAGGAGGCAATGCAGGTATGATTGTCTTTGCTGCTAATTATTAAACGCACTTCTGATGTTTGTTCATTGGTTTTTAGACGTTCCAATCTTTACTCCCGCCTGCACCAGGTGCTCCAAACCCACCACCTCCTTCAGCTCACTTATATCTGGCGCAACTCAGCGAAGAGGATCCACATCTAGCTCTCAAGCACTATGAAGCGGCCGTCGGTATCTTACATGGACAACTAAAAGGCAAGGAACGGGCCACACAAGATAACGGTGGTGAAAATGAATCGGACATCCGGAAGAACATCGTACGGGTTTTGGTTGCGATGGTTGAGATTTGGATGGCACCGACTTATGATTTATGGTACGTCCCACACCCCAACGAATAATTTCACCCCAACCATGCGGATTCTGACGAATATCCAGCTTCGACCCTAGAGCAGAGGAGACTTGCGAATCTTTGCTAAAGACTGCATTCGAGACCGATCCGGACAACGTCGAGGCTTTGATTTGTCTTTCTTCATTCCGGCTATCCCAACAACGCCCGGAAGAAGCAAAAGATGCAGCGATGAAAGCCTGGTTATCATTCAAAGATGTTGAAGAAGGTCCGCGTATTTAAGTAAAACTTCTAACTTCAGTTTATCACTTATTCGCCAATAAACACGCAGATGACTCCAAACTACCACCAATACCCACTCGAATAGAGCTCTCAAAGCGATTTATCGAATCATCCGAATACTCTCCCGCATTATCCGTTTTGCAAACCGTAATGGCCTCTGACGACCAAGAAGTCGAGGCATGGTACCTCGAGGGTTGGTGTTTCTTCCTCATGGCCGAGCAAGCAAAAGAAACGGAAACGAAAATCGAAGATTTGTCTTGGGAGGAACTCGCAAAGGATTCTCGGGATTGTTTGGAGAGTTGCAGGACGGTAGGCTTATTTTGACTTGCATTTCGGGTGGTGGGTTAATATTGATTGACTTTTCCCTTTTGATTCAGCTGCATACAAATCTTCAACACTCGGATGATGAGTTGCTCAAACATACGTCAGAGCTCATAAACCAACTCGATGCATTGGGAATTAAGCCGACACCTGCTGAGGAAGGGGACGATGGTGGAGAAGAGGAACAGTGGGAGGACGTCGATGGATCTGACGAAGACGTAGAAATGTCATGACTGCGACTTTCAATTGCATTGCATTTATTTTTGTGCTCTATGTTGAGTGGTGCGTTGCGACGTCTACATTGTTGTGATTGTCAGAAAAGCAGTTATATGTCTACGGTATATAGTACTATAGATGGTTCCACATATGCGTTGCGTTGGCTGAGTAGGGTGTAGGGATGAGCAAGGAGTGAGTGGTATTGTCATTATAACGTTAGTGATGCCTTTTTGTCGTCGTTGCCGAGGATTCCTTATCCTCCGTCCCGACTATCATTTGCCAGAGATCTGGTCCGTCGCGGATAAGGCACTTTAATTAAATGTCGTGAGCATCGCGATAAGCTTTGAAGAAGACTGGATGGCTTACTATGACGACTTCGACCGAGATGAGAAGAATGATAATTAATTCCATTCGATGAGCGGAGGACTAGTCGATCATTAGCAATGACGATATGAATTTTCATTAGTTGTACGTACTTCAGTGAGAAGTTCCCGAAGAACCGATTGGACCTAGACGACCATGCATTAATGTATAATATTATGGTACGCAAGATTGAATTAACCTACCTCCGAGGCGTAAGTGATCTTATTATTTAAAAGTTGAGTGCGTGCTCGGATGTCCAAACCATCGGATATCGATTTGAAATAAGCTAAACACCAATTTAGATATAGGTTCAAGAATTTTGAAAAAGAAGATTGAATACCTTCTAACTGAGGCTCAGCCCAGTAAAAATCAGGTGTATCAAGGAAGTTCTCATGATTGAGGTTCAAGCCTTGTCTAAACATCATAAGTTCACCAAGTTTCATGATCACCTCTCGTCTCGAAAGGCCGACTTTCCCGGTTTTCGACAACGTCACTGGAAGAACCGATACTGAAACGATAAATGAATCTAATTTCGATTCGAGTGCGGATAGTGCGGAAGAACGAGCGAGGCCTTGAGAAAACGCGTAGCGAGCGAGTAATGTGTCTTTGGGGAGAACCATTTCTGGGATTGAGGACGGGAGAGAGGATGGTTCTTCGGGAGGTGGACTGCTTCCGAGTATGATGAGGTCTCCCTGGATGCGAGTTTTCCTGGATTTTTTTGGTCAATATTTCTCTTCAAGGATTAGAAGGCTAGATATTTCGCTCACTCATTTGGATCCGTTACGAACTCTACATCCTCGGTCTCTACTTCCTCCAAATGCCCAACTTCTGCAATCGACCCAGAGATGAAATCCCTAGCAAACTTATGCGCGTCGGCCTCCTCTAAACCCCAGCACACAAGACTTCCGTTCTCAAAAACAAAAATTTCTCCTTCCTTTCCGTCGAGTCCAGCCCATCTCGGGATCCACCAAGCACTCTGTAACCTGATTGCCGCTGCAGGAAGACGGAATCGTAGCTGTGGAAATAGATAGCGTTCTGCTGTCGTCAGAACAGAGACTGGCCGAATTTCTCCTCTCGAGGGATTCGGATTCGCACGAATAGGGAGTGAAGCAGCAGCGGTTCGTCGAAGTTGGGTAGCAGCCTTTGGTTTATGTTTTGCAAGCTCTTGAGGGTTTATTTCACTCTCGGCTTTGGTCGAGAGACGGCGAATGCTGAATGCGCGGCTCTGAAATGCCCAAGACTGAAGCGTCGGGCATTTTGGACGGAAAAAGCTCGTCCGGATATTTCGCCAGAGTGAAGCACCTGTGAAATTCATCTGCGAAAGTCAGGATTTCTCGATCAAGCAGGCGAAGTACAGAATCAGACCTTCGTTCCTGCAATATTTCCCTGAGTTACTTTATCTATCCATACAGAAAATGGTAGTCGTTGCAAAAGTCCAAGGCTGAAAGCAGACGTGTTCTCAAGAGACGCGGTGCCGAAGCCGAAGCACGTGCACTGACTTTGCAAGTAAGTGAGTGACTGGACCGCGTCTGTCATCGTCACACTCTCTGTCAACGACCTCCACCACCACCGACTGTGTTCCTGTTGTCTCTGCGGCCATTCATCGTCCACCCATCCTCAAGCATCTGTCTGGCTGTCTCTCTTCTTCGCTTGACTAATTTCTTAGACTTTTCCCGGTTAACTTATCGACAATTATGGAAGAAAGCATCAGCTTAGAGGAGACCAACAAGATCCGTATTTCTCTCGGTCTCAAGCCCCTCACGGATGACAAAGCACCCGCAGATAACAAAGAGAAGGAGGCAGAGAATAACTACGCGAAGAAGCGGGAGGAAGAGGAGAAGGAAAGAGATAAGAAGTACGTCGCTACATGAAGACACATGGTTCAAACAACTGACGGTCGTTTGATGTTTTTCTAGGCGGCTACAGGATAAAATTGCAAAGTAAGTGTCTCTAAAGTATATTTACCCCGGCTGTTGCTTCTACCTCTCCTTGCAGTTGAGCAGAGTGCTCACTACCTCTGTCGTTCAGGGTAAAGAACAAGCGTGAACTCAATGCATCGCTGAAGGGAGCTACATTGGGCGACGCAGACGCGGAAGCAGATGACACCTTAAAATGGATAAAGAAAGCGAAGAAACGCGAAAAGGAGCTCGCGAAGAAGAGGGTGGAGGAGCTAGAAAATATGGATAAGCAATTCCAAGGCGATGAATATACCGAGAGTAAGTTGTCAAACAACCCTGATTCCGAACATACCATGAACTGATCTCCCCTTCTTTCCATAGAGGACATAGAGGGTCTGAAGGTTGCTCACGACTTTGAGGAACTCGGCGAGGGCGAGGATCGTATCTTGACACTTAAGGATAGTCGAATTCTCGATAACGAAGGTCAGTATGATAGTCGATATTTTTCTGGCCTTCGCTCACTATTTTGTACAGAGGACGAGCTGCAGAACGTGGAGATGGCTGAAATCGAACGCGTAAAGAAGAGCAATGAATTAAAGATGAAGAAGAGAGACTATAAGGGTTATGATGATGATGAATTTGCTGAAGGACAGGCGGGTATCCGACGGTCAATCCTTGCCAAGTATGATGAAGACCTTGAAGGTCCAAAGGAGACTGTGAGTGACTTGTTGACATCCTCCGGATATTCGGGCGTCACTAATTAACCGATCTTGAATTTATGCAGGGCTTCCGTCTAGGGGCCAATGTCCCAAGCAAATCTGTTCAACTCAAGGAAGAGCAAGAAAGGGCTGCAACATCCGTAAATAAATCTTTACTTTCCATTGACTATGCCAGTAAGTTCGCATCACACATACCGCAAGTCGAGACTCTCACACACTCTTATCTAGAGAATTTGGAAGTCGCCGACTACGTACAGGAGGGTGATGTTGGATTCAAGAAACCAAAGACCAAGAAGAAACGCCCCTCGCGCCGAGTTGCCGAAGATTCTGGTATCGAACCGATCAATGGTGAAAATGGTATGGAAGTGGATGAGAAGCCAACCGCATCAAGAGTGCGAAATCTGGACGTCAACTTTGTTGATGACGATGAGCTTCAAGCGTCCCTTGCGCGTGCGCGACGAGCAAAGACCATGCGGAAACCCAAAGTCCTTACACAGGAGGAAATCGCCAAGAAACGTACGTATCTACCTTGCCCCTTCACCTGCAAATTTGTTTAACCTATAATTTATTTAGTTACCGAAGAACGAGCGAGGCAAAGCGCGGCTCCAGAGGATTCCGTGGTGAAAGTCGAAGATGAAGAAGACTCCGGTCTCGTCTTTGACGATACATCAGAATTCGTTCGTTCCGTCCAGTACGACCCTACTGCAGTAAAGCCGAAAGTAGAGCCCCAGGAGCAGTCGATAAAGCAGGAACCATCGAATGGGGACGTGCACATGCACGACGAAGAGGAGATGGATGAAGTGGAGGCCGGAGAAGTTACAATGAAGGAGGAGGAAGATGAGGAAGTCATGCTTCATGAGCTTCAGAACGCTATTCAGTCGGCTGAGGCGGTAGTCAAGAAAGAAGAAGAGGACGCTGAAGTGGGCACTGCATCAGAACAGACCTACGGCGCAGGTCTCGCTTCAACGCTCAAGAGTTTACGTCAACAAGGGATATTGGCGGCACCAACAGCGGACCTGAAGGAGCGGGAGCGAGTACAAAAACAACGTGACCTCTGGCTAGCTGACTACCGTGCACGGCAGGCACTGCGCGAACTTGAGCGTGTAAAGGCAAAGGGGGAGAAGAAAGACCAGGCTCAGCGTGAATACGAAAATCGGTTACGAGAGCAGCAGGAGGCGCGCGAGAATATGGATCTCTTCAACGATTACAAGCCTGACGTCAATATTGTGTATCACGATGAATTTGGACGAGAATTGACGCCGAAGGAAGCTTGGAAAGCGTTGTCGCATCGCTTCCACGGCAAGGGATCGGGAAAGATGAAGACAGAGAAACGGCTGAAGAAGATAGCGGAAGAAAAGAAGAAGGAAGCGATGATTAGTGGGGATACTCCATTGTCTATGAATAGGGCGTTCCAGATGCGTCAGGAGAAGGCTGGACAGGCTCATTTCGTTCTGTCCGTGGGCAATAGAGGGTGAGGTCTCTTCCTAATTCGCTACGTTCTTTCATTTCACTGACGTATTTCTTTTTAGTGCTGTACCCCAAGCTGCAGAATTCCTCGACCCTCCGACACTTTCTAAAGGCAAAACCGAAAAAACGAAGAAAAAGAAGAGCTCGGCAGCGAAAGACCAGTCCCTAGCTGCGATGGACATGACTGGGTTCACGTCCTTACCTCCTTCACGGCCCTTGTCATCTAGTCCAGGCCCTGGAACGAGGAACTCAGACTCGCCAGCACCATCAATGATGAAGCATAGCTTCTCTCAAGTGTCGGAGCCTGTATCTAGAACTGATTCGCCTATGTCAGCAGGCGGAGCGGAGCGGACGAAGGTAACGATTGGGTTTGGTGCGAAGAGGAAGGCGGGGGACGAACCGGGAACGCCGCCTGCAAAGAGACGATAGATTTTCAGCCTGTCCACTTCCCTTTCCATGTCCTTATCTTCTGTTCGGTACGGTGACTAGCGTAGCTTAATGCATATCCTCCGCAATTTTGATTCATCACGAAAATGTTGTAATAATTGAATTAATCCTTTGTTTATGTAATCCTACGTCGATCAACGAAATTCATTGCACTACCGATCTTGACTCTTGACTGTATGGTATGGCGCCTTGCAAGCCCTCAAAATCCATTAAAATTCGTGTACCGCGACATAATGCACAGCGTCTGGGACCTTCGTTGACTTCGACCGTGCGTAAGGTCGCGAACCGGGAGAAAACTCTGGTGCAGCTGATGCCACCTGTGCAAGAACAGCCGGGTTCGTCTGGTGTTCCTTTGGTACGTCTGGTCGATCCGCTTGAGAGTAGGTCTTTGCTAATTATTTACGTCTTTTCTTTGTGTGCATGATATGATCGGAATGGAATGAATAGGAAAATGCGTCAGAGTGGAATTCGCTTTTGCTTAGTGCGAGGGCTCAGAGGGGACCGTTCTGGGACATGAGCACACAACAGTACGTATCTTGCTAACTCGTCGAAATTTTAAGTTTTACCAATGAAATCGTGTAAAAGGTTTCTCGTAGAGAAGGAATCCGACCTATACTACGATCCATCACCACTCCTCGAAGCCACCCGTGCAATCCAACAACAACTCAACCCCTCCGTCGCAGGAGGAAGCTCCCAACAACAACACCAACGCCAAGCCCTCGCACATTCCCATCAACAACAACCTCGTCAAGTAACACTCACGAACCAACAATTCCCATACGCAACGAACGCCGGTACACCCATTATGGGTCACGCCACGCCAAATCGCGGTGGTGGCATGACGTACGGGAATCATACACCTGGTTCGGCTCAGGGACAGTACTTTGGTGATGTTGGGACGCCGACGAGACCTGGTGCTGCTGGGATGATGGCTGTTAATGGTACTCCTGTGGGGACGCCGGATATGTATGGACGGAGGATTACGCGTGGGATGGCGGATGGGTTTCCGGGGTATGCTGGGTAGAGAATGGTGATTTCTTTGTTGGCTGAATTGTATTTTGTTGTATTTGTTTGTTGCTACTGCTTGAGATGCTTTGGATTAGGTTGTATATGTTTTCTGGACCTGCGTGGGGTGTGAATCTATAGTCTGTAGATACAATAACATGATGGTAGAATGAACGTAAAATCAAACTCATAAATCCCCAACGCTCTGGATACTCAATTCCCTTGCTAATACACACCGCCCTTTTTCTCTTCCTTTGGCAGTCTCGAAGGCCTTCACTAATGATGCCTGTCCCTCGTCAGTCCTAAAGATGCATGCTTATTAAATATTGTTCCAGTGATGGAAGAATATATATACCATTTCACAGGATGAGCGTTCTTATCAAGCGCTACCTTGATTGTCCCCCAAGAGAACCGAGCTAAAGAAGGGTATCCGAACGTCGGTTCAACTGCATCGCGCAACCAGGCCTGTGTTTTCGGATCTGAAAATAGTCAGTCTCATAAATATAATATTCAGTTACCATTAGAAATAAGATCTCCTTACCAGAAGGGTAGCCACTGCCTCGTTCATCTGGCCACGTATATTGTGGACTCGATTCATGTTCTTCAAAGGCCCAACCAGTGATCCACGCATCGCGTGTCACTTTTGCAGCAATGCTGGCTGCTCCGACGATCTTGAACTTTGAGTCGGCTTTCGCAGTGACTGTGAAGGAGATATTTGGGAAGAGGTTGGAGAGGTGCTTTTCATATGTGGTTGTGTTTCCAAGTGCATCGACGTATACCTGGGGGGAGTTTATACGTATTAGACACTGATATATGGAGTCCTTCTAAGTCGTCCAAAGCTGACCTCAGACAATACGATACCTCTGTCGAGAACTTCTTGAATGAGTGTGATGGTTGCATTTTCAGCTTGTTTGTTTAGATTCGTCGGTGGTCTTCGAAGCATGCCACTTGATATTGCCTGAGGACTGGTACAGTATATTATATTAAGCACAGCAAATATCAAAGACAATTCGGAATTTATTCACCTGATGACCCGAACTGACCAGCCAAGGTTTTCTGGGTCTGAGCTGAGTATTTCTAGTAAGCCGGCACGATTGTCGTGTGTAAGCGCTTTGGAATCTTTAATCATGTCAACATTAGGCTCGGAAAGTGTATATAAATTTTAAGACTAGCACACCAGCAAAACCAAGTTCCTCAAGTTGGCCCTTGTACGAAACAGGACAGTACGCGACACCGTACACCATTGGACCAAGTGCAGGACCGCGTCCCGCCTCATCGACGCCAAGGATATAGGGTCCTTTCGCGGTAGGTGTCGGAGAATGATACGAGTACGTTTCGGTAAGTGGACGAAACGGTGTAGGAAGTGAGGGAATGGAGCCAGAATGTGCTGTATCTGCATCGACAATGATGTCTTGATCTTGCGTCTCTTCGATAATTTCGGACTCTTGAGACTCGACTTGGTCTGATTGTGATTCTTGTGAGTTTTCTTTAGCCATATTTCTTCCCAAGAAAAGAATAGAGTTGAGCGGTGCAGATGGTCGAGACAAGTAAAATCGGCAAGAAACGAGACGCGTCGCGACGCGTCTGTGGCTGATGCTCGGACTTAGCCGAGAGTTAGAAGGTTTTCGAACACGCTATGGGCGCGTGTTTATCTTTCTACTCCGTCCTCCCACTACACTTTACTGGCTCACTCCTTTGTACCTGCTTTGGCTCGCATTCCAGGCCCTGTCTCAATGTGGATGGCTTGTTCAGTCTTATGTGAAGAGAAAGACCGCACGTCATACATCACAAATTGTATTAGAATATGCTGGAACAAGAAACGCTAGCATCTATATTTCGAGATGCTATTTACTGTCTGGGACACGCTCGGACCGACGCAATACATTTAGCACGCCAGAACTCTGTTCACATCCGGGAGGTGACTTCTCGTGAGAGAGAGATTGGCAGACCTCGAGACTAATCTGTCCTTGTACCTGGTCTGCGTTCTATTTTGCCTGGTTCTGCCGAGGTTTTCAGGCTATGGGAAATGAATTAATATCGCTCTCGAACGTAACGATAGTTCGTGCTTCTGACAAGGCAGCCCCTGTGTATCTCTCAAGGTCTCCCCCTTCCCCCCGCCTTCCCTGCAGCTCCTTTGGTCTGGTGCACCTCCCTGTTCTACTAGCCTGGTATCGGACAGCATGTTCGAAGACGTCCTAGAATCGATTACAGACTTCTTTGACACAGTGGACCGCAAATTCACGAAACTATTTTCAGAACAATGGCCACCAATCAGGTCGAGCAGGCCGACTACACATGTCACCTATGTTACATATACAAGACGCCATACCTACCATGAGAGTGTGCAAACTACAACGCACAGGTCTAGCTATGCAGCAACGACGACGCTTCGAACTCGAACTATGCCAGCGTCGCCCGCGAGGAAATCATGGGCACCCGGGACGCAATCCCCACGAACGTTATCTGTAGATGTAAATAGACCTAAACCAACTGTGCGAAAGTCTGGCACGACGAGCCAGCAGAAGGAGAAACCTCAAACTCGCGCGGCCCTTGCAACAGGTATCACGCGTCCGACTTCAACACCTACCGTAATTGAGAATAGCAGAAGCAAACAAACAAAGCAGACCCTCGGGAAATCGACCACTGTACAGTCTGCCCGCCCGCAACGCATCAAGCTTGACGACATTCAGCCTGATTTAGCTCAATGCGACGTGCTCGTCATCGCAATTGCAGAAATGGAGATATGCAAAGAAGTGTTTGCAGGCTGGCGAGCTCAATTAAACCTGTAAGACATTCTCGTATGCTCTCAACGTTTCGAGATATTTAATAATGATGAACAACAATGTTCGTTCCTGGACTAATTAGAGCAGATCCAAGGAAACGTGATAAGCTTGAACTTTCTATCGTTCGAACAGTGGATAAATTAGACATCGGCGCCTCTGCTGCCTTGCGTGCCTCGCACAGTCTTCTTCGAAATTATCGAACTCTTATACAAACCATCGAACGCAGTCTCAACAACATATCCCAATCGAGGATAGGTGGGAATCTCTTCTCCGCAGAGGTCTCGCAACTCGCGAACACAATAACCGCTCATTCAAGAGCCTTGTCAAGATACGTCCGGCAGTTGCAAGATCGGCTTCGACAACTCGTGAGGGATATCGAAAAGACGAAGGAAAGCGCGGATAAACGTGCGTTGAAGAGGAAGATCTGGAAATGGGTCTCAGTAGCCTTCAAAGCACTATCTGTGTTGTTGTCCGCGGGAGGTACGATTTTTGCCCTATTTCACCCGATTGGTTTTCTCGAGTCGGCAGCTATTGCTGGTGCTTCAATGTTGTCCGGTGCAGCAGCACGACTTTGCGATCTTGTACAAGATAGTAAGCGTAACTCTTCTATCTAGTGAGAAGTTCTGAAACTAACTTAAATTCACCCCGAAAAATACCAATAGGATATAATGAATCAACGTTCGACGAGATTCTGGCGTTCTTACGGGACCACATCCCCGAATCAGCGAAGGCAGCGGAGATCGCACTAACGTCGTTCCAAGCATGTCACCGAATTTTGCAAGTCGAGCTTGAGGTACGGAAGGGTAGGCAGTCTGGCTGGGTAAGTGCTACTGAGGCTGGGCGCGCGAGGGGACATTGGGCACAAGCTGAGCAGAGACTAAGCGCACCGTTGTCGAGGTGACATTTGAGTCGGTTCAAATGCGAAAGAGTATTTCGTTTATTTTATGGCTCTTTTGATTGTTTATGGTCTTTTGGTTTCGCCCGATTTAGTAGGTTTAACGAATTCCTCATGACTTTCAACGGCTGCGATTACTTGACAATGCTGGTCTCGTTTTTTCGATGTCTCAACAGTGTGGAATTATACAGCTGTAATGCAACCAGTCTAACATTGTACATGTATGCAGTTCTTTCCTTTATCTCTCTTCCTTTCATTATACTGTTCTAGCTAAGACCTTTAAATTCCTACCCTAGCTGATGCTAGGCAATGACTCTGGTTGGATCTATATATATTGTGTAAGTTCTGCACTGTTCATGTTTTGCTCAATCAACAGATTTAAAAGCAAACTATCTGAAGAGATAGAGCATGTACCTATTCTCTAAGTAAGCTAAATCATTATTTGTAAATTCGGCTGGCATACGACAGACAGCCTTATCTCTCGTGCTGCTTTTGTCTATATTTGCATGCGGAATCTGCTAAAGGCCAGATTCTCCACAGTTGTAATTTAACATAAATAAATGATTGTAGTTCTTGTTTAGTAGGGATACATGATTATGAGAACTTAAGAAAGTAGTACTCTCTACAAATACAAAGGATTGAGAGATAAAAGATTGAACAGTCCCGGGTCAGTGTTTTCGACTTCAATTTGAAAAGAGTATGTGAGCATGTCTTATGTAATGGAGGTTTATCATCCTCAAAATAAAATATTTCATAACACATTTTGTTATGGGATACCTCAATCCATTATGCAAAATATGAAGTATGACATGTCTTACTGTAGATCTACTTATAAGTAGCTTTTCTACACCCTTCACACAGGTCCAACATTCTCTGTCTTATTGTAACACACTGAAAGTATCGTTCTGTAGCCACCTTTTCCTCTGCTTTCAACTTAGCAATCTCTTTATTGGCTTGCTCTATTTTTTCCTGCCATTCATTGACTTTCTGATTTGCTGATTTTACTATAGACTCCAAATGTGAACTTTGCTCTCTGACCGCATTTACTTCTTTCTCCCCAGGATCATCGGTGTCGTCTGCACTTTTTAATGCACTTGTAAGCTCGTTAGAGTATTTTTCAGCTAATTCAACTGTTTTATCCCAATTTGAAGGTACTTTCTTAGCATTCCTCCATAGCTCAATAGCAGTTTGTATCTTCTTTATATGACTTTCATATGCTCTCATCAAGTCATCTGCCCTTTTATACTCTGCTTCTGTCTCCTCAGTTGTTATCCGTCTCTGTTGAACAACTTTAAAATTAGTACTTCCAATCACTAGTGTCAACACTATGATATCAAATGGAAGGCTCACATACATTAGAAGATCCAGAAGTCGAACCCGAGCTCTGACGGTGTGACTTCCTGTTTTTGTCAGTTTTCCCTTGATGAGCCATTACTTCGAGCGTATCTTTTGTTCTGCTCTGGTCTAGCGACTAGCTCCACAAATACTGTAAGGAGTCCAAGTGGACTGATGGCGCAATACCGATACTACCACTAACCCTTATGTATGTACGGACCTTATCAGTATACTTTGCAGATATAATGTTAAATAATATACCTACATAATACAAACAATCAGGCTTATGCAAAGTATAAATCAAGCAACGAATGATGGTGACTTAGTTGGCCCACGTGACGTAGAAGCGAACTGCAAAGTAAAACCTCTGGCTCTTCACTCCTTTCCGGGTCATTTCAACGGCTTGTAAGCTTGTAGCTACGTCTATTCTGATGATATGATCAGTTCTTTACCAGTAAACAAAATTATGTCCTTTTTTCTTGCTTTCATGATTGAGTACGTATTGCTGCTGCCAGCACGGCTTACTAGTACGAAAGCATACCCTTACTCTTCTTTGCTCCGTCAGGTAAACCTAATTTGTTGATTCTATCTGATGCAAAGTCGTTGTAATGCACACTGAAATTCACGCAATACCCAGCGATTGATTTATTGCACTATGGCCGCAAACTACATCAGATAATATTAATGGGAGTGTAGAGAGATTGTTGTTAAGCTATCATTCATGTTAGACCTAAAACTGTATATTTGCTTACAGTAAAGGAAGGATGGTAAAGTCATGCAATATTAGCACTTTACTGGGGTAGAACAGAAGAAGACAAACGCATTTGTTGCTATGTATGAATGACCTCGCTTGTGTTGCCACAATATTAGCTACCAACAAATTCATTTTTGTGCCGATTGTCCACTGGAATTCACTTCCTTTACAGATTCGTATTCAAGAAGAAAAGGCTGAACAGAGCTCTGTCAAGCCAGGGACCAGAAGGAAATAAGGAAGCAGAAAGGAGACAATCCAGATTCAAGCACACTGCAAAAGCATGCAAAATTTGTGATATATATTCCTTCTTAATCTTGACTGATATGTAAGTCTAATTATTAAAGACTCCTCCATACATATCTGAGGTCCCCTCTTTTATACGACCCCACTGAACAAGTTGTGCTTTATATTTGTTCCTCTCGTTCTCCAACATGGCAATCTCTTTCTCAGCTTGCTCCATCTTTTTCTGCCATTTGGAAACTGCCTGATTAGCTGATCCCATTAAAGATTCTAAATTTGAAATATGCTCTCTGACTGTGTTTATCTCTTTCTCCCCAGGATCATCCATGTTGTCTGCACTTTCTAATGCACCTTTAAGTCCATTAAAACAAAATTCAGCACTTTTAACTATATCTTGCCAATTTGAAGGTACTTTCTTAGCATTTTCCCATTGTTTGATAGTGTCTTCAGTCTTTCTTATTTTGTCTTTATATTGTTTAATCAACTCGTTTTGGCCCTTTTGTGTCTCACAGAACTGTGTTTCAAGTTCTTGTGATTTCTCTGCACCTCTTTTCTGTTCATAATAGTCAAGTTTAAGCATTGGTACTTTTAATTACCACTAATATCTGTAGGATATTAAATGGTAAGCTTACATACATTAGTAGACCCGGAAGTCCCACCCAACTTCCGATGGTGTGATCTGTGAGTGTGTCCACCATCGGATTTCTGGCTCTGATAAGCCATTGTTTCAAGTTGATCTTTCTTTGCGCTCTGGTCCAACGACTGCCTCGACAAATTCTGTGACCTGTTCGACCAGAGTAATGGGACAATACTGATGCAAAAAGCTAACCCTTTTGTACCGATCTTGTCTGGATACTTTGCAGTTGTAAAGTTGAGGAATGTACTTATGTAACGTACAATTAGGACAATTAGGACCATATGCAAAGTATAATTTAAGAAGCAAGGATAGTAAATCTTAAAGTAGAGTTGCAATAGAAAACGAAACCTCTGGCGCTTCGTTCCTTCTCGTATCCTCTTTGACGTGTTGTGAACTTGTAGCTGCCACTTATTGTATCAACTCCCTATTGCTGAGAAAAACCTTTATCACTTTACATTACTTTCCATAATTTTTTTAAACGTCATACCACTGTATGAGAGCAAGGATTACAGAAGGAGTGTGCTTTCTCTTCTTTGTCCAGCTAGTCCTTAGATCCCATCTGATGTGCAGTTGGTCTAATGCATATTGGATGATCATACAATACTCTGTGGATGATCTAATTGAAGCGTGACTGCAAAGTAAAATAGTTAATGGGGACGTACAGAATCTACAGATATTGGGGCTGAGCAGACATCTGCCTGAGACTTAAGGCTTAATATTTGCTCAAAGATGGTATAGTGTAGTTATGATACATTTAGCATTCTGCTGAGTCATAAGTGGAACGAAAACGGACACATACTACTCGTACTGGTTGGTCATCAGAACCTAATAACAGTCTTGTCATACCTTTCTCCACTTTGTAAGAATATCGGGCGCTGATGGCGCCAATATAATTCTAAAATAAGATCAGTGAATTCGCAAAGCAGCCAACCTGTATAGTGCATTATGAAGTGCATTCTAAGGGGATCTGACACAATATTAATAGTCTTACCACTCAAGTGTCGACAGTTTCTAACACTATAAAGCAGCATAATAAAGAAAGCAGAGACACTGTAAGTTAATGTTGTATGCACTGTCTTAATCAGCCTTGCATTGCAGAATATATAAAGAGAAAGCTAAATTGTGTAAAGGCGAGTGAGTAGGTGAAGTGTGTACAATACAGTAAAGTGCAAATGTACTCTCTACAACTCCTCTCTAGCTACCTTTTCGGCAGATTCTTTCACCTCTTCTGCCTCGTCCTTTACCTCTTCTGCCTTTTCAGCTGCAAAGGACTTGAGAATGTTAGCCTTGATCTTGATCTCGTCGAGCTTCTTTTCGTTCAAGGTTCGCTTGGCGAGTATAGATGCCAATCTAATTTCACGAAGTAAGTTTAATATGCAATCACAGAAATATGAGATACCGATACGAACCGAGCAGATTCCTTCTGGAGATACTCTTCGGAACCGTTCACCACTTTGCTCATGACCTTCAAATAATGCTGAGCGGCAGCTCCAGCGCCTTTCGCCAAGGCAGTTGCCTCATCTAGGATGGAGCTCCTTACGTCTGATACAGCAGCGAAGAATTTGGCAGCAAGGGCATCAAATTCGGGGATACGGCCGGCCTTCACAGGTAGTCAGCACCAAACTCGTATATAGAGCAGCGAAAAATGTTACCTCATCATTGAGTCCACCACCAACAGCGCGGTGGGTACCGCACTTCTCGTTAAGGAAATCGACGAAGGCCTTTTCAGTTCGTTCACCTTCATAGTCTTCTGGTTCCTTGTTGTCTTTCGAGAAGAACTTCAAGGTCGGGAAGGAGCCGATCTCGTATTTTTGTGCAAGCGGAGCATTGACCTTTGCGTCGGCGTCCACATTTGCCACCACACACTAGTGATGAAGAAAAAAAAACATTAACAGAGAGATTAATTGTCAGGCAAATAGACGTACATTAGTTTCAGGAAGGAAAGTCTTTGCAACGTCCTCATATATAGGCTTCATACGCTTGCAGTGACCACACCAAGGAGCCTGAAGCAATGATGGGTCAGTGACGAGAAATTACCATCTGAAGGAAACGCGTACAGTGAATGCAACCAAGACATCCTTCGTATTGTCCTAGAGAAACAAACGTTCAGGTAGCAGGCCAAGACGATTTGAAGTATGTTCTCACCATAACCACGTCATCAAAAGTGTGAGCATCCAAGATGAGAGTAACACCTGGAGGTGGGCCCTTTATTTTCGCCTTGACACCAGACTTTTGAGTAACGCTACAAAAAATCAGTTCCAGTCCACTTGTTAAGTACATCAAGAAAGAATTTACAATGTAGCGAGAGCTTCCAAATCACGGGCACCCTCGTATTTATCTGGCTCGCCACCATCGGCGTTGAACCATTTGAGAGCTACAGCAGGTTGGTCAAAGATTTGGTCGCAAGATGCCGGCAAATAGTAAAGACGTACTAGGATAGCCAGTGACGCCGTATTGCTTGCCCAGAGGCTTGCCGACACCATCTGCATCCACCTTAGCGATAACTACTTTGTCCTTCGCATGTGCATAAGCATTTGCTAACTCCTCATATACTGGTGCAAGGTTCTACACGGAACAGGTTAATGAAAGTTTCTTCTGATATTTATTGACGACCTTACCTTGCAGTGACCACTGTTCCGGATGTCAAATAAGCTGCGCTCCGTTGTATAAATATACGCCACTTACCACCAGGGAGCAAAACTAAAAATCGTGTTTCAATACATATTCTAATGTAAGAGAACGTGCAGCAAACTTACAATTCAACGAGTGCAGGCTTCCCCTTCCCGACGAAGTCGTCAAAGTTATCGGGGTTGAGTTCCACAACGTTGGATGCGGCCACGACCACGGCGAAAAGGGTCGTCGCCAGAACAGAAAGGCGAGCGAACATGATGGTATGTGAGTGAGTGGTGACCTACATTAATGAAAAACTATATAAACTCAATATGAAAAGATTTACAGAAGGAATTAGCTAGAAAAAAATTGCTTCTTAAGATACAGCTGATTTGGTGTGTAAAACAGCTGTATTTTGGCTTATTTCAAATTAAATGAGAATCCCTTCTGTAAAAAGTTTCATTTGCATCTCAGAAGCATGAAATTTATTTTTCTATTATTTTATCTTAGGTGTGGGGAACAGAAATGTTCCTGTACAATCACTACTTTTAACCGGACACAAAATTTGATCACATAAGCAATAAATTTCTTAATTGGAAGCCGTGGGAACGGACGCGCAACACAAGGGAAAAGCGCACCCCCATAATATTGGTCGACGTCCACGGTCGCGAGAAGTGTTCCCACACTCGGACGCGTTCCACGTGTCATTCATAACCATCAAAATCCGGACACGTCCACCGTACTTTGAAAGAGTTCACTCATCCCTTGATGAGAAGTAAAATAAAGAATGAAGCTCGAAAGTAATGAGTCACACCCTATCACAGTAGATTTGGCTGTTCATTTTTCGATTTTTTGTCACACTCGCGTCATCTTTTTACTCAGTGCTACTGATCATTAGCAAGATACACTTTGCATACACTGTATTAATTTTTACTCATCGTTTTCCTTGGCTATAGTAGATGAATTCAACTTATTAGCACAATATCGTTCAGTATAATACATTTATATTGACCTAAATTTGATTACTAAATTTATAATTTAGGTACAAGTAGGCAGACACTTTGACCGCCACATTCTGACTGAAAATGGTAATTTTTCAAATTCCGCTCGGACGCATCTTACAACCGAAAAGCGCACCCCCAAATATTAATCTTCCTTCCGTTCGGATGCGCAATGTGTCCTCTCAGTTTCACAAGGGCACGGCCTGAATGCTCTGCAGCCCGAGAAAGACGCTTTCTGGATAGGCTTGACTAATACGAGAGGTGCCAGATGATCATTCGGTTATTCAAGCTCTCACATCCTCAAGGTAGTCAAGCTTCTTTCAGACTTCAGCCAGTGTGAAATTCTTACGGGCACTCAAATAAAGCTAGCCAGCACCTCAATCCATGCCAAACTAAATATCCACCATATTAATTTACTGCAGGTTCTGAGACGTTGCCCCGGTCATTGTGTTAGGGATTCCCAGGCAGAACCTGGCGCTTCACTCACCCGCTCGATTTCTTAAACTTGATGATGCAGTCACTAAATTCGGAACGAAGCCGATTCCATTGCAGGCTTATGTCTATTTTACAATTCATATTATTGGCAGCAATCATGAAAGACTCTATTTTCCCTTGATTTCTTTCAGCGGCTCCGAATGACCAGTGCTTTCTTCGCTTGCTATCTCTAAAGAGTCAGCGTCTCCGTCCTTGGACACGAGACGATTCGTCGTAAAAGATCGTTGATACAGCCATCGTGGAATTTGACCTGAAGTTCATAGTCTCGATCTACGCTGGGACTACAGCCGTTACCTGACCAGCAGTAGAGAAATCCGCTTCCTTCAATGAGCGCTGTTGGCTCACAAGAATGAGGACAACGTCGGGTATATTCCCTGAAGTGCAAGAGTGTAAGTAAGCCCATACAAAGTTCTTGCATATACTGAAGCAAAACCCACTGCAACTTGAACATGTATGGGTGTGTAGAGATCTCCAAGAGTGTGATACGTTCCTGTTCCTGTATACACATCAGGTCCGTGACTGTCTTCTCGCTCTTCTTGGGTTATTCTGATTACTTGTTTATTAATTGGAAGGTGTCTGTTGTGGCAACAATCACAATCAGAACGACCATGAGTATTAGGCCTGTTGACTTGAATCGTCCCATCGATATAAGCCACATAGCGAACCTAGTGTTGCCACTAATCACAAATGTCAGTGCGACGTCAATCATTGGGTTTGGAGCATGGTGAATACTACTGCTTGGATAACTTACTTCTGAGAATTAAATAGAACATCCCTACTATATAGGCAACACCAGCAGTGGATTCGAGTTATGATATCCAGACTCCAGAGAACGAGAAATTAGCACAAAGGTTGAGCGAATATTGACACTACTTGTTAATTCTGGCCTTATCTATTGTATCTCTGGAGTAAGTCAATTCAGTGTGCTCATAGTAATAATGGCACAACAAATAAGGATTACAGGTCATAGTCCCAATTGCTACCATAATAACCATATCACAAAAATGCTTAGTATGGGATTATGTAATCATTGCATCTATTCACCTCGTTCCATTTGTTCCCACTTCAGTCTTAATACATTACGACTGAGGCGGGTAACTTTTCTTTCTTTCTTCTTATTCTTCTTTATTGATAGCAATACATAGATTTAATAGTTCCGGAAGGTAAAAACAGAACCTTGATATATTACGACTGAGATTTAATAGATCCTAAAGTCCTAGAGATCAATTGTTCAGTCGGCGGTTCGTCACAGTTCAGAGTACGTTCTCACCATAACCACTTCATCGAAAGTGTGAGCATCTAAGGTGGGAGTAGCACCTGGAGGCGGGTCCTTTATTTTTGACTTGACACCGGATCTCTGAGTAACGCTAATAAACGATCAGTTCTCCGTTGGCCTGTGATAGACACAAGTACTTACAATGTAGCGAGAGCCTCCAAATTTCGCGCGCCCTCGTATATTTCGGACTCACCACCATCGACGTTGAACCATTTGAGAGCTACAGCAGGTCGGTCAAGGATTTGGTCGCAGGAGGCTGGCAAATAGTAAAGACGTACTAGGATAGCCAGTGACGCCGTATTGCTTGCCCAGAGGCTTACCGACACCATCTGCCTCTACTTTAGCGATAACTACTTTGTCCTTCGCATGTGCATAAGCATTTGCTAGCTCCTCATATACTGGTGCAAGTTTCTACACGGAACACTTTAACAGAAGTTTCTTATGAATGTTATTGGCAACTTTACCTTGCAATGACCGCTGTTGCCGATGCCAAATAAGCTGCACTCCGTTGTATAGATTTACACCACTTACCACCAGGGAGTAAAACTGAAAACCGTGCTTCAATACATATTCTAATGTACAAGAATGTGCAGCAAACTTACAATTCAACGAGTGCAGGCTTCCCCTTCCCGATGAAGTCGTCAAAGTTATCGGGGTTCAGTTCTATGACGTTAGACGCGGCCACGACCGCGGCAAAAAGGGCCGTCGCCAAAACAGAAAGGCGAGCGAACATGATGGTAAGTAGATGAGTAAGTGCTCACACGGTGAACGTGCCTGGGTTTTGATGATTATGAACGGGTCCGAGTGTGGGAACACTTCTCGCGACCGTGGACATTGGCCAATCTTCCTTCCGCTCGGATGCGAAACGCGCCCTCCAACCTCCCAAGGGCACGGCCTGGTTACTCTGTAGCCCGAGAAGGGGATTTCTTTCCAGTGTTTTATTGGTGCAGGAATTTCTGGTTAGTCATCCGGTCGATCGAGGCCTATTAACTCATGCTGTCTTCCGCAAAGTAATCAGACCATATTCAAATGTCAACTCTGGCAAGGTTCTTGTAAACAAAGGGCATGAGCTAACCGGCATCCCAATCCATGCCAAACTCGATTTACATCATATTGGTTTTCTTCGCGTTTTGAGACACCGCCCTGGTCGTTGTGCTAGGCTAGGGACTCCCACTGTAGGCAGGACCTGTCAATTTTTCTGTCGCACTCGACCCGAACTCGGAACGAAACCAACTTCATTGCTAGTTTATGTCTATACTACAAACCAATTACTGGCAACAATCACGAGACACTCTGGTTTCCCTCAAGATTGTCAGCCTCTCCGCATCACTCGTGCTATCCTCACTTGTCTCCAAAGAGTTATCGTGGCTGTCCTGGATACGAGACGATTCGTCGTAGAAAATTGTTGATACCGCCATTGTCGGATTTGATATGAAGTTCATAGCCTCGATCTGTGCTGAGACTACAGCAGTTACCTGACCAGCAGTGGAGAATGCCCCTTCCTTCAACGATCGCTGTTGGCTCACAAGAATGAGGACAATCGTCGGGTATATTCCCTAAAGTGCAAGAGAGTAAGTAGGTGCATATAAAGTTCTTGCATTTACTGAAGCAAAACCTACTGCAACTTGAACATGTACAGGTGTGTAGACATCTCCAAGAGTATGATAAGGAAGACGGATGACTGAAGCAATTAGGACTATGACCTGTAATCCTTATTTGTTGTGCCATTATTACTCCGAGCACACCAAATTGACTTACCCCGGAGATACAATAGATAAGGCCGGATTCAACAAGCAGTGTCAATATTCGCTCAACCTTTGTGCTGGTTTCTCGTTCTCTGGATATCATGGTTCGGATCGACTGCCGGTGTTGCCTATATAATAGGGATGTTCTATTTAATTCACAGAAGTAAGTTGTTCAAGCAGCAGTACTCACCATGCTCTGAAGCCAATGATTGACGTCGCACTGATGTTTGTGATTAGCGACAACACCAGGTTCGCTATTTGACTAATATCGATAGCACGGTTCAAGTCGACAGGCCTGACATCCATTGTTACTCTGAGTCCGATTGTTGCTACGACAGACACTTTGCAATTAATGCAAATAAGTAATCGGAATAGTCCAAGAAAAGCGAGAAAGCAGTCACGGACCTGATGTGCATGCCAGGAACAGGAAGGGGATCACGAAAATGCTTGTGCCACTGTTCTTACACAGAACCCAAGCACGCCAGACAACGACACTATCCGTCACAATGTACTGAAATTTGAGTATGCCTGATAAGTCTTTTGAGCCTTGGACAGCGTGCTTCACTGACATTGACCAGAACGAGTGCATTGAACAAAGAATACAGCATGAACGCAATAGAGGAATGATCGAGAGAAGATGCATAGAATACATTCACAGTTGCAATAAGATTAGCCACTGATGTTGCCCAGAAGGCAGTGGACAACAAAAACATGAAGATTGTTGTTGCGAACATGAATTTATTTGCTCGTGACAAGGTCTTCTTTTTACTGCCATCATCGCAATTTACATCACCATCCTTTGCTTGGAGAGCCGTCATTTACTTACAGTAGGAAATGTGTTGATAATGGTATCAACGCAGCATATACACCTAGCAAAAGAGTCGGCCTCAGATTAGAAGACAAGATAGAGACCAAAAACACACACCATAGAACAGAGTCTGGCAGATAAGACTGATGGTGGTGTAAAGCACTTCCAGGTGATCATTTCTTTGTTCGGAGGACATAGCAGGTTCAATCTATGTATTTGACAAGCAGAATTGAGTATGGGGGTGGGGGTTGGGTGTGAGTAGGGAAGTCGATTCTCCTGAATTCTGTATAAACAGTTTATAAGCTTCTGCTATCTTATACTATCAGACCAACAACGCAACGGGCAGTGCAACGTCAGAAGGATGTGATGACGGTCATGGATGTGGTTGAAGATCAAGATGACGGAGTTTAGCAATCCAAAATGACTTTGCAAGAGTCATCAGGAGGCATTAGAGGTAAATAATGTGAGGCAACACTTATACAGAGTAGACATTAAGTGTGTCAACAATAGGACAACATTGGATGCCATCAATCTGCCAGGACAAACTAAACATGCTTGGAGTGCACAAAAATCCCAGATAGTCCTTGTCTGGTTTTGAGTCAAATTGGGTCTTGTAGATCTGTAACGGTAATGTTGATCATAGACGTGCAGGACTAAATCAGAAACAAAATGCTGAAGGCAGTGCTCTGAATAAAGGTATCTCGGCGCTACACATCTCCGCTGATCTTCTGTGGCAATGGAATATACAAGCATAGCCTGTGTACGTTATGCAAGTTCCACCTATATACAATGAGGAGACAAGAGCCAAAGGGCGTAAACAGAGCAACTCCGAGAAGATCTGACCATCTATTTCGTGATGGGTGTGGTGGCAAGTTGGCAACTACATTGTGCTTCAACGCCTCTGGGAGACGCCGTAGTCTTGGTTCTACACTATTACCTTTCTGAGTGGACCTCTTTTAAATTTCAAAGACGCAGTGCGTGCCTTTGGAACCGAGCAATTTCTGAACAGAAGCTGATATCATCGCGAGCACGTGAGGCTCTAGATCTGATGCCTCCGAGTCGTCGAATTCAGACTGAAGCTAATTCCATTGCCAACTATATGCCTGTATTACAAACTATAATATTGGCAACAACCATCAAAGGATTTAATTTCCTTTAATCTCTTTCAATCGCCCCGGACCCGTGCTATCTTCACTTGCTGTTTCAGAGGAGCTACTGTCACCGTCCTGGACAGGAGACGATTCGTCGTAGAAGATTGTCGATACAGGCACAGTTCGATTTGACCTGAAGTTCATAGCCTCAATCTGTGCCGAGATTATGGCGCTGACATGTCCAGCAGTGGAGAATGCGCCCTCCTTCAACGATCGCTGTTGGCTCACGAGAATGAGGACAACTGTCGGGTATATACCCTGAGTGGCAAGAGAGTGAGTAAATGCGTCATGATCCTCGAAGCGAAACTCACTGCGACCTGAACATGTACAGGTGTGTAGATATCTCCAAGGGTATGAAAAGGAAGTCGGACAAGCGTGGCGACCAGGACTATGACCTGGCATCCGTGTTTGAGACGACGCCACTACGCCGAACATAATAAATCAACTTACTCCTGACACACAATAGATAAGACCAGACTCGACAAGCAGTGTCAATATTCGCTCGACTTTTGTGCTGTTTTCTCGCTCTCTGGATAATATGGCCCGGATTGTCTGCCGGTGTTGCCTAGATAATAAGAATACAATATTCAGTGTTGGAAGTAGATTGTTTAAGTAACAGCACTCGCCATGCTCTGAAGCCAATAATTGATGTCGCGCTGATATTTGTGAGCAATGACAACACCAGATTCGTTACTTGACTAATATCAATAGCATGGTCTAAGTTGATATTCTGGTTAATGGACATGGTTACTCTGATTCCAATAGTAACTAGGATAGACACTGTCCAATTAATTCAAAGATCGTCAAGACGGCTTCATGAAGGGCTAGAAGAGTGGTCACTTGCCTGATGTACATGCCAATAATAGGAAGGGGACCACAAAAATACCCTTGCTACTGTTCTTGCACAATACCCAAGCACGCCAAACAACAACGCTATCCGTCACAATGTACTAAGAAGAATTAGCATCGTTGATCAATTTGCTGAGTCTGAGATAGGAATACTTTTCTTACATTTACTAGAATGAGAGCATTAAATAAAGGGTACAATAAGAACGCAGCAGGGGTATGATCAGGAGAAGAGGCGTAGAAAACGTTAACGGTCGTAATGAGATTCGCTACTGATGAAGCCCAGAATGCAGTGGATAACAAAAACATGAAGATCGTTAAAGCAAACATGAATTTGTTTGCTCGTGACATGGTTTTCCTTTTACTGTCATTATGGCAATACATGTCGTCATTCTTTACTTGCTTGGAAGGTTAGAATGTCACTTACAGGAGGAAATGTGTCGACAACGGGATCAGTGCGGCGTATACGCCTAATAAAAGTCTCTGCATCAGTCGGAAGAAAGCGCCTTGAGCAAGCACCTACACATACCGTAGAACAAAGTCTGGCAAATAAGACTGATGGTAGTGTACAGCACTTCCAAGTGGTCATTATTTTGTTCGGAGGACATAGTGGATCTAATGTATCTGTCTGAGTAGCAGAGGAGCTGCGTACGAGTGAATGAGTAAATTCGTCTGGATGCTTTATATAAGCGGTCCAGGCATGCTGCTATTCTTGTGTTGTCAGAACAATGATGCGGGAGGCAGAGCAGGTTCAGGGGAAGTGATGATGGCAATGGATGTGGCCGAAAATCGAGATCACGGAAGTAAATAGCTGATTAGTATATGCGGAGTAAACATTTACACAGCACAGTCTTTTCGCATATGTACGGCACTTACTATTACCAGATAGACAGTTGTGTGAGCTTGTAAAACGGTTCAGAGCCATTATCAAGTAAGCTATAGGAATGTCGTTAGGTATCATCAATCCGCCGGGATAAATTGTTCAAGTTCGGAATGCATTATATTCGAGGCAGCGCTCCTTCGGTTTTGATGCAAAAATAATTCTTGCAGATCTGTAACATCATCTTGTGATGTTGTCGATTATTGACGTGCAGGAATGATACAGAAGCAGTACAGGAGGCACTGCCCTGTATAATCGCAGGCAAAAGCGCGCACTGCATCTGAGCCGATCTTTTGCAGGGCAGGAATGAAATAAACAAGCATAGCACGCAAAAGTTCCAGCTCTTCAGAGGAAACAAAAGCTAAAGGTTGTGAAAGCAAGATCTCCGAGAAGATCTGGCAATGCATATCGTGATGGACGATGGTGGTTACCAAGCGTATGCTTCATCGTCTCCGTGAGACACCGAAGCTGTGATCGAAGATGTCGCACGTGCCTTCGACATTTGATCCCAAACAAATAGCCTAGCCAGAAGAGTTGTGTACTTTTTTCCACAACCAAGCCCTGAGCTCCACAGCCTATTTTGGGTAACCCTGAATGGCCACTTAGTACATCTCCACTCTATGATTAACTGTGTCACATTCAGAGCAAAGGTGATTACATTACAAACTTGTTCCAAAATTACAAATAATAAAGTAACACTGGCAGTGGTTGTAACTGACTCTAATCCCTATCAATTCCTGCAGTCATGCCAGATAGTCTGTGCTTACATCTATGAAGGCTGACCTTACTGTCTAGTACTTAAGATGGCTTGTCTGTTACAATTCTCCACTCTCTTACCTTCAGTTCTGAGGGTTCCACACCCTTCTGTACTAGAACTTAGGACTTCTGTCTCTCAGAGGCACTGTCTATGGATTATATACATGCTGACTCTTACCACTACCCTTCCTTACTTCATCATTCCATTCCTTTGACCACTCCTTCATTCTCTGTTCATTCTATAGTCTCTTACCCTTTATCCATCCCTTCATTCTTTGTACCTTTATCTTTGACATTCCTTTCTTTCATTCTTTGTGGCTTATTATTCTTAGTAGCTCATACTTCCTGAGTACTCTTGTGTAGTTTAGTATATATAGGCATACAAGATCAGACTAGTCCTGTAGTCTTGATCTTGTCTACTCTAGGTAGTCTTATACTCTTAGGCTCACTCTATATACTCTACTCTTGTCTCACTCTCTCTCTCTACCTGTTCTGTAAGTTCTGACTATGTTCTAGTGCTTGTATTCTGTATTTCTGTTGTGTAGGATAGTTGTAGCCTAGGTCCCCTTACTGAGCCTTCAGGTCCCCTCTATACTGTTACTGACATCAGATTAAGACTACCCATTACTACCCTACAACTCTCCTATGTTTCAGACATTAGTACTTACTGTTGTGTTAATCTCTTTCCTTTGTCCTGACCCTTTTACATTTTTAAATTTTAAACTTTCTAAACCCTTTTAAACTTTTGCCACCCTTCTTCTATTCATTACCCCTTTTAGTTTAGTGTTGATCCCTTTGTAGTATAAACATGGACCCTCCTATACTAACTGCCACCCCTACTGTCCTGCCAGATCAGTAGTTACAAGTAGAACTAGCTCAATACATACAGACCTCTATCTAAGAGGCTTTTACCAACTATGTACTTCTAGCCTCTTTAGAACCTGTTCTGATTGTTCTGGAAGTCACAACCTGTTCTAGAAAGAAAGTGTATATAACCTACCCTTCAGACTTTAATAGGTAGCACTTTGAGGACTTCTAACACTAAGTTGAACTATACATAGTTACTACTTTGACTGATCTATCCTTAGATCTTGATTGTGTCCTATTTGTCCTCTCCTTCATGAAGGAAGGTAATACAGTCACCTAAGCCTAGAACTGGATTGAAGGCTATCAGATTGGAAGTCTGATCTAACTTTAGAATAATGAGTTGTACTCAGAATTCATAGGGCAGCTCTGTACTTCCTTCATCAATCTGAATGAGAAGTGTAATACACAGAACAAACTTGTATCTTTGTAACAGGGCAAATGTTCTACTAATACCTTTTTTCAGGAGTTTAATATCCTGGCCTAGAAGGTAGGATTCACACTCAGGTTCAATAATGTTCTCATCAGAATGCTTGAAAAAGCTCTTCACCTAGAACTAGTTAATAAGATTCTTAGAATGATACTAGAACTGACTACTTACACTGAGTAGAAGATGTGCACCATCTCCTTTGACTAAGCTACAGCTTGGATACATTAAGTCTGTACAGAACACTCACACATGTGTTTGGCTCTAACAGTTCTAAGCCCTCAGATCAATCTGCCTGTAATTTGTAATCAATCTGTTCTGATAGACATTAGAGAAGCCTGAAAGTGAGGAGCATACTTTACCTACAGAAAGTCAGAGTACTAGATTAAGGACTGCTTATAGAAGTAATAGTATATCTGTCAGGTTATTAGAGTAATAATGAGTGACAAGCAGGATTTGTAGTAAGAAGCCTTTTCTACAAATCCAAAAGTCACCTTAGAACTCCTAAACCCTAACTATGTACTCTAGGATTTTGTAGAGGCTTAACAGTAAATACAACACTGAAGGGCTATGACTCAGATTTTTTAATAGCTACTTTTGATTCAATGGACACTGTAGGATTAGAAGTAAATAAAGTAAGAAAAGTAGAAAAAGTAGAAAAAGTAGAAAAAATAAATCAACAAAATTATTTATTAGAAAGAAAAAAGTTGAAAACAAAAGTAGATAGTTCTCCTATTTCTTCTGATTCTTTTGATTCTTCTCTTTACACTTTATCTGAGTCTAAATCTGTACAATCTGACCTACTACTTTTGTGTTCTAAGATCTTAGAATGTTTAGAACACTACCTAGCCCTGTTTACTACTTAGTAGTTTGTCTATAGTATTAAGTAAGAATAGTCTCAGCTAAGTTTACAGCTAAGGACATGAGTCTGTCCTTGTTGAAAGAGAGAGGTTAATAAGGAAATGTTAGTGTATATACTCACCCTCTCAGACAACAAGGTTGTACAAGCTGTACATTCTCTTCAGAACAAGTAGTAGTTCATCTGAGAATGTTCTGAACACTAGCTCTAAGTCCTTGTCCTCTTAGCTCCCTTCTCAGGATCCTCCCAGATCTAAACAATAACTCTAGTAGACAGTAGATATACTAGTTCATACATTAATAAGGCTTTCATGTAGGAATACTACCTCCCTACTCAATGTGTTCCACTTCCAATCCTAGTATATAATACAGACAGAACCCTAAACTAGAATGGTTGAATTACTGAGTTTGTCCAACTACAGATGACTATTCAGGATTATAAGGAAAGTATTGAGTTTAGAGTCACTAACCTTAGAAAGACAGACATCTTCATCAGATTTGAATGACTTAAAGCTTACAACCCTACTATTGACTAGTTAGAGTAGACACTTGTGTTCAATCAGTGTCCTAAGTCTTACAGCTACCTTACACTACTGTTCCAAGTAGATACAGATACTTCTAATATTACTAACAGTTCTAATAAAGGTGACTAGTTGTTCTTCTTTGACTAGGATAAATATGTGGATACATATTCTAGTTAAGGTGGAACAGAGTCAATCTAAAGGATGTCTAAGACAGAACCAGTCTAGAACCCTTACAGAACAACTCTACTCTAGAATGTATGTAGACCTAGCCTACTAGATTTTGTCTGAGAGTTCTCTAAAGACTTTAGTGAAGAGGAATTCAACTAGCTTCCTAAACACTGTCTCTAAGACTATACAATTAAATTGACTGAGGGTTTCCAACCTAAGGATTGTAAGGTCTACCTACTTAACAGAGACAAGTAGGAGGCACTCAACAAGTTCCTTCAGGAAAATCTTCAGAATGGCTAGATCTGACCCTTAAAGTCTTCTATAGCCTCCTCTTTCTTCTTTGTCAAAAAGAAAGATAGGAAGCTCTACCTAGTTTAGGATTATTATTGTCTTAATAAGGGTACTGTCAAAAACAAGTACCTACTCCCCCTGATTCAGGAGCTCATTAATAAGACACATACATTCAGAGTTTTTACTAAGTTGAATGTTTGATAGGGATACAATAATATTCAGATCTGAGACAGAGATGAGTGGAAGACTGTGTTCCAAACCAATTGTAGATTGTACAAACCAACTATAATGTTCTTCAAACTAACTAACTCACTTACAACATTCTAGTCATTTATGAATCACATTCTTATAGATCTGATTGACTTAGAGCATGTTAGTATGTATCTGAATAACATTCTGATCTTCACCTAGACAGTTGAGTACTATTACTAACTGATCCAAGTAGTTCTACAACAGCTCTAAGATAATAAACTGTTCCTCTAAGAAGTAAAGTACTCTTTTACACAAGAGTTAGTAGATTATCTAGGCTTTGTAATTAGTAGAGGAGAGGTCTGTATGGATCCAGTAAAGGTAACTGTAGTTTGGAACTAGTTACAACTTTAGAACCTGAAATAGGTCTAAGCATTCCTTAGGTTTACAAACTACTACTAACACTTCATTCAAGGTTTTAGTACTATTACCTAGCCCCTTCACAATCTCACTAGTAAGGATGTTCCTTAGTAATAGGATGATCAGTAGTAGTCTGTGTTTGAGTCCCTCAAGTAGGCCATTACTAGCAAGCCTGTATTAGTAGTTCTAACAGTTGTAGACAAGTTCTAAGTTAAAGCTAACTCTTCTGACTTTGCAAATAGAGTAGTACTGTCCTAGTTCATTGACAGAAAGTAGTGTCTGATAGTGTTCCAATCAGAATCCCTCTCTGTAACAGAACAGAACTACCCTATCTATAACAAGGAACTCCTTACAATTGTCTGTTCTCTAGAGGAGTAGTATTAATATCTCTTTAGTACTATACAGAAGTTTGAGATTTAGAGTGATTACCTTAATCTCTAATACTTTCAGGTGCCTCAGAAGCTCAACTACTACTAAGCCTACTAGATGTTAGAACTGTAAGACTATAACTTTGTACTAACCTACAAACTCAGAATACAAATAATGAAAGCTGATTTACTCTTAAGACAAGTAGGTTATGAAAGGAGGGAGAATGATAACAAAAATCTTGTTCTCCTAGACAATTCCTGTTTTGTGTCCAAGACAATCTAAGAGATCCAACTTGAATCTAAGAATGTTAACTTTGTCACTTACATATAGTAAGCTCTGAGACACACACAGGACTAGGTTATAGTAAAGTAGTTAGAAAAACAGGTTAGGAATTAGGAGGAGGATAAGGATGGACAGGTTTACTAGGAAGGCTAACTGTACATTCTGAAGGATCAGAAGCTGTAGAAGGACATTGTCTGAGCTTATTATAACAATCTGACTGTAGGACATTTAAGCTAACACAAAATGTAGAAACTCATTACTTGGAACTACTAGTAGCTTAGAATACAGAGGGAAATCCTAAAGTATATGACTGGTTGTAATACATGCTAATAGACTAAGACTTACTAGACAAGAGTTTAGACTCTCCTACATCTGTATTAGATTCTAGATCACTCTTAGGAAGAAGTCTCAGTAAACCTGATCAGTAAGCTACCTGAGTCTTAGGGTTATAACACTATCTGTATGATTGTTGACTGATTCTCTAAGCAAGTCTATACAGTTCCAACCTAAACAGAACTCACTTCTGAAGGTATAGTGTACATTTATCAGGATTATGTCTTCCAGTTGTACAGACTCCCTCAGAAGCTCATTCATAATTATAGACTATAATTCAAGTTGAAATTCATACAGGACTTGTATGTACTTCTCAGAATTCAAGGGAACCCTTCTACTACCTATCACCTACAGACTGACAGTCAAACTGAGTGAGTTAATCAGGAGATTGAGCTCTACCTTCAGATGTTTATTAATCATCAGTAATCAGATTAGTCTGAATAGCTAGCTCTGACAGAATTTGTGTACAATAACTAGCAACACTCTACAACAGGACAGTCCCTGTTCTTCCTCAATCATAAGAGACATCCATACTAGGGGACAGTTCTGAACCAGAATAGTAGTTCTAAATTTACAACAGACTTTACAGAACAGATACACAGAACTAGGGAGGACACACAAGCTCTTTTGGAAAAGGTAGTGTAAGTCATAAAGCAGAACTATGATTAGAAGAGGTCTGTAGCTAAGGATTACCAGCCTGGTGACAAAGTTATACTAGAAGCTACTAACCTGACCACAGATTGTCTAATAAAGAAGTTAGACAACAAGTGCTTCAGACCCTTCATTATTGAAAAGAAGGTCAGTACCTCTGCCTACAAACTCTAACTTCTGACAACATAGAAGTGTATACACCTAGTGTTTAACAAGGTTCTACTGTCTCAGTACTACAATCCAGGTTTTCCTTTATAATAAAGACTCCTACTACCTCTACTAGAACTCATTAGTTCCAAACCAGAATACAAAGTAGAGTATGTAGTAGATGCTAAGCTAGTGTGTAGAAAGCTCAAGTTCCTTATCTACTAGAAGGGATACCCAGTTGAAGAACACACTTGGGAACCTGCTGAGAATCTCACCCATACTACTAAGGCAATCTGAGACTTCTATCAACTTCATCTAGGTGCTCTGTGTCAACTCTGCCTCACAGATTTCTAAACCCTACCATTCCAACCTATACCTGAGCTACTGACTAAGCCTAATGTTCACCAATTAGGATGATTGGTTTTAGAGAGGGGGTGATGTTATGATTCTCTACTCTCTTACCTTCAGTTCTAAGGGTTCTGCACTCTTCTGTACTAGAACTCAGGACTTCTGTCCCTCAGGAGCACTGTCTATAGATTATATGTATACTAACTCTTACCACTACCCTTCCTTACTTCATCATTCCATTCCTTTGACCACTCCTTCATTCTCTGTTCATTCTATAGTCTCTTACCCTTTATCCATCCCTTCATTCTTTATACCTTTATCTTTGACATTCCTTTCTTTCATTCTTTGTGGCTTATCATTCTTAGTGGCTCATACTTCCTGAGTACTCTTGTGTAGTTTAGTATATATAGGTGTACAAGATCAGACTGGTCCTGTAGTCTTGATCTTGTCTACTCTAGGTAGTCCTGTACTCTTAGGCTCACTCTATATACTCTACTCTTGTCTCACTCTCTCTCTCTGCCTGTTCTGCAAGTTCTGACTATGTTCTAGTGCTTGTGTTCTGTATTTCTGTTGTGTAGGATAGTTGTAGCCTGGGTCCCCTTGCTGAGCCTTCAGGTCCCCTCTATGCTGTTGCTGACATTGTCATTATAGACTATTGTGACTGCTCAGGATTCAACCTAGACTCTATTGCCTTGGTTTGAGCTGATGTTGTAGCAGTTGGTTGTCTAGATCTGGCCTCTCAAAGTTGCAAGAGAAGGCGATTGCTTAGAACGCAGCAGAGAATGCCTTGTAAGCTGAAATTTAGGATTCAGCATTGCCAGTACAGCTAGATTGCCAGTACAGCTAGGGATCACAATGTCATACACCATGAGAATGAGACTCAAAGGGACCTATTATAGTTGTGTCAGCATAGAACAATGAAAAGATTTACTACATGCCGCACCTCTTTGTAAAGTACTAGCATCATGTTTGCAAACGCCATGCCTGAGTTCAAATCATTAGTTTATTTAGTCATTATGGAGTAAGTTTCTACAAATGGAGACTCACATATGACGCACAACAAGCTTATAATCCCTGCGTACACTTACTCAGAAAAGGTTACAATAGAATTAAATATGACGGACCTCCGGTCAGCATTGTCTTTAGATGGATACCAAGTGATCCCGATACCCGATCTGTACTTCCTACAACTCAAAATAAAAATGAAATAGTAATAATAATTCAAATCACAATGGATGATTGCTCTTGCAAACAGGAGACTAAATTCAACTTATGGTAAGAAGGAAGAGAGGACAAAGGGCAATCTGAGCGTTAGATGTCCGAAAGGCACTGATTACCTCACTGGTGACAGTGGAAATGAGGATAAGGTACGCTATCCACTCATCTGGATAAAAGAATAAGAAAAGGCATCCAGAATGGGCCAGATTGATAGAGAAAGCTAGCGTAATAAATTATTTTGTGTCGGTAGTTAAAGAGAGAAGCTTGCTGATACCAGACAGGGCAAAGGAAGTTGTCAAGTAATAGGCACCGAATCCACTACTCTTAAAAGTCAATCCAGAGTGAATGCCGAGTCTGCTAGCAGCAAATTGACCTTCCAATCACCACAATCATTAAGAAGATAAGCATTGTCCTGCTTTGTCCCCATATCGCATATATCCGGAAGAACAAATGTTACTATACAATAATTACTGCTAGCCCGCGATTGAACATTTACAAGCAACTCACCTCCTGCACAGTAATAGCATGAACAAGTTAACACTATGAGTATACCGGGATTAGTCAAATTAATATGCCAGCACTAGAATAAACGAACAGCTAGAAATGACCAGGATAGGCTTGCAATTCTAGGAAAGCATTGTTAAGTATGTGCTTCAAGGTGGTTGTACGACACACCGACACCGTAATTGTCGCCAGAAACATTTACTAGGAGGTCTAGCAGTGAAATAGATTAATACAATATTATGGGGAATACTTACAATATGTTGTGACTGCGGCAGCAACTATTGAAGGTAACGGTTTACAAAAAAAGAGTGCTATTGGCAGTGTAAATCGGGATGGCCATATAAGGTCGACCTGTCAATACAGGTTCGAACGATCAGAGGAAAGACACTATTGCACCACGGCGTACCTCTCCCTTAATGGTTATCAAATACTCATAAACCTGTGGCAGACAATTGATTACGCCTGTAACAGAGCTATTTCACGTAGACTTACTGAAAGAGCCAGGGCAGCAACTATTGAAGGCTTATGCTTAGTCGCTGAATACGAGGGCCGAACGTCGTCGTTCTTTCATCCACGAACTCACCTGTAAAATACTGTTCGAATAAGTGTCAGAGACTAGAATACAAAAAAAGCTGGAGGCGAAAATGCATACACGAAGAATCATGACATCTTCTGCTACAGACTCTATAGGCGTCTCCCTTTGCAGATGCAGGGCGGACATTATGTCGTCGAGCGTTGGCGATGGGCAGGCAAGAGAAGTAGGCAAGGAAGAGAAGTTCTGAGCAGTCCGATTCATCTGTGAGTAAAAGCCTTTATATACTGTGGACAGTGGGATCCTTTTGCAGTGATGCACAATCAGACGCAATACGGCTCAGCGCAACACTGATTACACAGTGCTTGTGAATTGTCAGCGAAGTCGTTATGTGTTTTAGTTCCGCTATCGTATGGCTCTATGCAACTCTATTTCAGTTTTGACTAGTGTAGCGGGAGTGCCCCAAGTACTCTCTCTTATTGAGACATCAAGCAAGTATCTACCTTATATATTACATAGTGAAGTCTGATAATCCGAGACATTCCAAGAGCAGTAATTCTACATAAGGCAATTTGGGGATTTCCTAATCCAGAGCACAATCTAATACTCCCCTTCAAGCATTAATTAAGAACTAAGACTGTATGCCTAATAGTTTGTTTAGATGCTTGATCTGTAGGATGTGGAGAGCCTTTGTAAGGATGTCTGCTAATTGGTTCTGTGATTGAACATAGTATACATCAATGTATTCGTTTTGAATGTAACATTGCACAAAGTCTTTTTGTAAATCAAGATGTTTAGTGTGAGCATTGTACATTATTTTGTCAGACTTTACAGTCTTTATTGCACCTTGATTATTGCAATAAATTGTAATGGGTGCTGATTCAGTCTGCAGTACTTCTTCAGCAAATCGTTTGAGCCAAATGGCTTCTTGAGTAGCATACACTAGCACTTGCAACTCTGCTTCATAAACAGATAGTGGTACCAGGTTTTGCTGTTTGCTTGACTAAGATATGGTTGATTTAGCTAATTGAAAGATGTAGCTGTTTATTGCTTTATGTCCTTCTGTCATTCGTCTGTCTGCATCACAATAGCCTCATAGTTTTAAGGTGTTCGTGCTTCCAAGTTGAAGCCAACAATTTGTTGTATATTTTAAATATGTAAAGTAATGTTTCACTACTTTGTAGTGATACATTTGGGGCTTTTGTAAGTAGCATGCTAATTGCCCAGTAATATAAGATATGTCTGGCCATGTGCAGTCTGTAACATATCTTAACAATCCTACCATATTCATGTATAGCATTGTTTCATTATTACTTTCGTTTGTATTGTATGTATTGTTTGTATTGTTAGATAGATCTATTCCAGGAGTAATAGGTGTTTGTAGTGCCTTTTTGTTTTCGAAGTAGTAATGCTTGATTATACTTTCAATATAATGCTTTTGCTGTAAGCTAATTGTTTGTTGTGGTCTATCTCAGCTTATTTCAATACCAAGTAGCCAATGTATTTTGTTACCATCAGTAAATGCAATGTGTTGTCTTAATGTATGTTTAAATGCTGTTATTATAGCAATAGTTTTGCCAATAATTGTAATATTGTTGATGTGCATAAATGTTACAAGAATTGTTTTATTATTTTGTTTCTTGTAAAATACAGTATGATTGTAATTAGCTCATTCTAATCTGATCTTAAGTAGTAGTTTGGTAATCTTCTTGTACCATTGTCTACCTACTTGTTTCAATCTGTATAATGCTTTATTTAAGTGTAACACCTGTCTAGGTTTAATATCTGTAAGTAGCCTGCCTGGCAGTGGTTTCACATAGATGAGTTTGTCCTCATTTAATTCTCTGTAAAGATATGCAGATTTTACATCTATCTGATGTATTTTGTAGTTCTTAGATGCTGCTCAAGATAACAATAATTGTACTGTTGATAGTTTTGTTACTGGAGCAAATAAGTTATCAGAATAGAAGTCTATTCCATTCTTTTGAGTGTATCCTTACACTACAAATTGTGCTTTATATTTGTCTATTTGGCTGTTAGCCAGTCTTTTGATTTTATAGACAAATTTCGTTCCAATTACATTTGTATTTGTAGGGGGGATAGCATATATCCACACATTTCATTGTTGAAGTGACTGTATTTCATCCTTCATAGCTTTGATCTATTGATCTTTGTCTATACACATTATAGCATTGTAATACATTAATGGATTGTTATAGACTTTGTTGAGGAATTTGTTAAATTCTGTTAGATACATAGCTAGGTTTATATTGTCTTTGTAATTTAAACCTATAGTTCATTTAACCAGTCTTTGCTCTTGTGTAGAGCATTGTATGACAGGTTCTTTATCTTTATTATTGTTATTAGGAAGAGTTTCATCATTGTTTAATGTATCATTGTTATGATTATTCTCCCCTTCAATCCTAGACATTGGTTTGTCTATGAATTGTACATTATGCTTGACAGTAATTTTATTATCATGGCACACTAAGTGACCTTTACTGTTGTTATCATAACCTAACCATTGTGTGTGTTGGCCTCTAGGTTGTAGTTTATGTGTTCGTTCGTTCTGTATGATACAATATGTGCTGAATTCTCGAATATTCACCTCTTCATCCTTAGAGAATGTATAAAATGCAGCTCTCTTGGTGTGTACTTCCCTCAATGTGCTATTATGCAAAGTAGGATATGTTTTAACAAAAACAAACAATGAATGTATTAGTATCCTAAGATTATAAGTCAAAGGATAACAGACAATAAAAATGCACAGTGTACAGATTGTATCAAAGCAAACATACAATACAATAAAATACCAAAAATACAAACAACACCTCTTGTATGATCCTATGGAGATCATCTCCATATTGATATATGGGGACCTGCCCTAGTACAAGCTTACAGCAAGTATGAATATCTTTTTACTATTGTAGATAACACTACACAATGGGTAACTATACTACCTATG
>NW_006760387.1:2619376-2640672 GCF_000271605.1 Fomitiporia mediterranea MF3/22
ATAACTGAACTCCTTAATGACTTCTTTTGTATTGTCAAATGAGTTCATGAAGTTGTCTACTTGCATGACACCATCCTCTTGTACTTTGAATGCTGAAAATACATTGGATTCAGTAGATAGAGCAGATTGAATGGGTAAGCTGCTAGAACTTGATGCTAAGGCTTCTACAATTGTAGACTCTAGCATTAGTGTTTCATTAATGTCTTCAATGAATACTGTTTTATTATTGTCTCTAATGAATACTACTGTATTAAGTGCAGGTTGAGACAGTGTAGTAGTAGTAGTAGAAGTAGTAGCTGTTTGTCTATGCTTTTTCTTTTGAGCTTCTGTTGTTTTGCTTGTTAGAGGATTTCAGCAGTCTTTTGACATATGTCTGTACTTGTTGTAGTTGTAGCATTTAACTTTATTGTAAGGCTTCGTTTTGCCTTTAGCTACACTTTTGCCTTTCGTTTGTAGGCTGTCTCATTCAGTATCTTGTTTTGTTTGAGAGTACTGAGAATGATACTCAGTATATACATTTTGTAATTTGTGTATCAGCTTAGCTAGTGTCAGAATGTCTTTCTGAGCTGCTGTAACTGTTGGTAGTTGATTATAATAGGTAATCTGCCTGTCTAGCATTGTTACTACCTATCTATACTCACAAGGAGTAGCAAGATTAATTGCTGAGATGTATGTATTGTTATTAGGGGCTTTATTATGTGCAGACAACTGCCTGTAGATTTGTTCAATGTTGTCTAACATCTTATCAAACTGTGATACATACCCTTTTACTGTAAACAATGTGGATATGTCTACAGTATACATTATTGTTGTTTGAACATTGTATTGTTCAGAAAGCACCTTTATGAGACTTCTAACACTTGTATGTGTTATGAAGTTTGTATAAATTGTATCAGTTATTGTTTTTGTTATACAATGATACAAAACGTTGCCTGTACATATACTAGCATCATTGGAGGAAGGGGGATTGTACTCTAGATGGTCTAAGAGCATCATGGTAGTGAGTGTACTGTGTATGTACAATTGCCATATCTTGTATCCCTTTACACTAGCCAACTTTTCTGTTCCCTCAAAGAACTTTGTAATGTCAGAGTCCTTCATTGTAGTGTTAACAAAGGTATACATCATAGACAACATTGTAATGAGTTTGGGGGGAGAGGGAGGTCTTAGGCTTGGTGGTCTGGTAGGAGGCAAAGGTGTTCTGTGAGAGCAAGTGTGTAGAGGCATTCAATGGGCACTAAGGCTCATAACCTTTTGACTAGCATAGTGGGAGTGCCCCAAGTACTCTCTCTTATTAAGACATCAAGCAAGTATCTACCTTATATATTATATAGTGAAGTCCAATAATCCAAGACATTCTAAGAGCAGTAATTCTACATAAGGCAATTTGGGGATTTCCTAATCCAGAGCACAATCTAATATTAGGAAATCCCCAAATTGCCTTATGTAGAATTACTGCTCTTGGAATGTCTTGGATTATTGGACTTCACTATGTAATATATAAGGTAGATACTTGCTTGATGTCTCAATAAGAGAGAGTACTTGGGGCACTCCTACTATGCTAGTCAAAATTCAGAAATGATATGCCCATTACAAAGTGTCCCAATTGCTGTTGCCGACAGTAGTGTTGCTGCGTTTCCCGAGCCGATCTGGGTGTTCAATGAGGGGATCAAATCGAGACTCAGAAGCCCTATGGTCTGTGAAGCCTCAAAGGCACGAACGGATCTGATTGTCTGTGACTGGAGAAACATAAAGCGAGTTGTAGTCAGGGCTTACTTCAGTACCATGCTTAGAACCACTTGAACTTAGCATTGTATTGTCAGTGGCCAGAGAAACTTAGTCAACAATCCGAGCAATATTACAAGCTGTTGCGCTTCAATAAATGCCAATTTGGAAATGATGTATCGCAAATGACAACCTTTCGGTTGACAAGGGACGGATGCTACAAACGGCAAGCGAGCTTTCCCTGCATAGAAGGAGGGTAAGTTATATTGACCAAGAAAAGCTGTCCATCAATGTTTGCTTGCAGTTGGCAAGGAAAATATATGCCTATACAGTACTAGCCCAAACCGAAGCTGAAGCATGTTCCAGGCCTAAAATACCATCTGAGATACGCGAATGTTAACTTTAGCTGAGTCGCCCGCCTCGCGGATACGCAAGAGGAGTCGATTACAGAGGATGCTGTGCAAAATACTCTGTGGTCTTTAGATCCATTTTCAGCCTATAACAACTAATATGTAGGTGTGATAAACTTACACAAGGAAAATGCAGTCCAGGGTATCCTAAGGCGAGTCCAGAATTAGGATACATATTATTGAGTTGATGAACAAGGAGACGAACGTACATCTTCGAATCGAAGTGCAAGAAGATTTACAGTCGAACTCACTTATATCATTTCAAATGACTTGGTCATTGATCTTTGCATCTCTTGACAATGGACTCACGAAGGATAACCAGGTAGTACATTGCCCCTAAACAATCACAATCAGCAAACGTTTGGGATTGTTTGTTGTCAAGACACAAACCATCTGTCATCATCCTTTTCATGATCACATTTGCAGGCCCGTTGTTCCTATCTTCTTGGACTCAGCGTTACCGTATTTACACTCCACCCATAAAATTCTCACTTACACTTAAAGTAATTCCCGGCTAACAGGAGAGTTAAAGCAGCTTATCGAAAAACGAAAACAATAAGCATTATGCGAGAGACACTCCTATCGAGTTCACCGACCTGTCTCGCAGCAAATTAGAATGGCTACTGCTGCCCACTCTATTCGACTTGTAGTTATCACGAAACATCCGGTGTCCAAGAGACGGATCGGTGAAGCTGTAATAGTAGGTTAATAAAATGCTTCTAAATCGAACTAGCACAAGGGCCTCACCGCTGGCTGAGGAAAGGAATAACTTTGTTATAGAATAAACTCCTGCCACTGCACACTTGAGAGAATAGTTATTAGGAGAAAGAATATCGCGCGAGGATGGCCTTACTGCAAAAATCATAGACAAGAAAATCAACATCGATCGTTTGCGTTCCCAAATCGCGTATACCCTAATAAGGAGGGTTGCTGGCGCTGAGTTAGCGTTACCACGCATTAAATAGTTACAAATTCGGTTCCAACTGACCTTCGGCAAAAAGATAGCATGAGCATGCCAAGTCTAACATTGCAGTTAATAAACTTCAATGTATCAATAAATAACTTCGAACTTACAGCTGGTTGCGTATAACAGTCTCGTACAGTCAACGGTGATGACGAGCACTATACATATGTGAGCTATTTCCGGAAAATATAATAAGCCCCCAATTGCCAAACTGCGTACTGTGTACTGAGATTGCAGCCGTAACCAACGGCAAGTAGCGATTGAGGAAGAAGAGGATTTTCGGCAGCGAAAGCTTTGACGGCAAAATGGTGTTTATCTATGGGAACAGTTAGAATGAGACGATTGCAAATATGCGGTTGTTCGAAATTACTTCTGCATCAATAGTTATCAAATGCTCGTATACCTTACAATACATTTAGTCAGGCGGAATATCAGCGGGGAAGAAAAGACGCTTACTACGAAACATAGAGTAGAAACTAAATATACGTATGCGTGAGTCTAGAAGCTTGTCATGGACACATTCTCAAAAACTAACCGAGGGTATACTGGTTGTCGTCACGAACAGTTGAAAAGCCAGTTCAGTATATTATTTTAAAAAAGGTAAAACACGTACACGCCACAACCAGACTTCTTGAGCCTTCTTATCCAAAAATTGAACGACATCCATACTCCTTTTGCGAGTCGAAGAACAGAATCGCAGGTGAAGAGAGAGTCAAGAGTAAATGTTGAATGGACTATAAGATCTAGCGAGTGTAACGCGCACTTAAAGAATAACGGCTACACCTGGGAGGACAGAAGCCATCATTTGGGTTCGTTAGGGTGGCTCACTTAAGTAAAAACCCCTTTTCTAATTTAATATATCGTGACATTTTCTCTTTCTCTCTCCAAAGTGGGATGAAACAAGAGTCGTCATCGCGAGTCGGTCTTCGTCTGTAAAGTGCATGATTCGATCAAACGCAGCTCAACAGCCCGGATCAGTGTGATTTGAAATTGTAAAAGTGAAAAATGCACAGATCAATCTGGGTCAGACAGGGCACCAGGATGGATAAAATCGAGTGTACACTGCAGGTTCAGTGCAGGAGACGTAACAGGCAGTGATCTGCAAAGGCAAAGACGATCATGTGATGGCCAATGATCTTCCACACATTTTAATTTTCTACCGTTTGGCAGCTCCCGCAACGGCTCTGCTCGCCATCTCCATCTTTTATGCTCCTGAGATAATAGTTCCAATGATGCGTCTCGCCTCCTTTTCATGGGCGATACCAGCTTGCCGGCACTTTGCCACTGTTGCAAGCTCAGGACGCCCTCATGTTCCTCAAACAGTGATTGAGAAGGTCGTCCAGAAATATGCTGTAGGTCTGCCTCCTGGAAAGGTTGTCAGAGCAGGCGACTATGTAATGATTAAACCGGAACATGTAATGACACACGATAATACTGGTCCCGTTATATCGAAGTACGTATTCATTAATTGATGCATTACTTGTTGCTGACTGCACTTGCAGATTCAACTCAATTGGCGCAACACGAATACACGACCCAAAGCAGCCAGTCTTCACTCTCGACCATGATGTACAGAACAAGTCGTCCAAGAATTTGGCAAAATATGCGTCAATAGAAGCATTTGCACGAAAGCATGGTTTGGATTTCTATCCCGCCGGACGGGGTATCGGACATCAAGTTCTTGTTGAAGAAAGCTATGCGTTCCCGCAAACTCTGACAGTTGCAAGTGACAGCCACAGCAATATGTATGGTGGTGTTGGTTGCGTTGGGACACCGATTGTTCGAACTGATGCCGCCGCCATCTGGGCAACAGGAAAAACATGGTGGCAGGTGCCTCGAATGGTCAAAGTCGAACTACGCGGATCACTCTCTCCTGGTGTTACAGGGAAAGACGTGATCGTTGCACTCTGCGGATCATTCAACAAGGATGAGGTGCTAAATGCCGCAATCGAGTTCTCCGGCGATGGTATTTCTTGCCTCTCTGTCGATGACAGATTAACAATCTCAAACATGACAACGGAATGGGGAGCGCTTGTAGGAGCCTTCCCTGTTGATGACACTTTGTTTGATTGGTACGATAGCGCCTTGAAGAAACTGGAACTCCGTACTTTCGCGTCTGGGCTATCCTCGTCTATCCCGGCACCTCCTGATCATCCACGTCTAAACAGACGGAGGCTAGACTCTCTAAAAGCGGCACCACTTCGTTCCGACCCTGGCGCTTCGTATTCGTCGCACTTAGTCTTTGATCTCTCGACTCTCGTTCCTCACGTCTCAGGTCCGAACACGGTAAAAGTTTCTACACCCTTACCAGATCTTGAATCAAAACGAATAGGCATCCAGAAGGCATACTTAGTCAGCTGCACGAACTCGCGTGCTTCTGACATTGCCGCGGCTGCCGAAGTGCTGAAAGGGCATAAGGTAGCGCCCGGAGTTGACTTCTACATTGCCGCGGCGAGTTCTGTGGTGCAACAGGAATCAGAAAAGCAAGGAGACTGGGATGCCCTTGTCTCTGCAGGCGCCAAAGTCCTTCCTGCTGGTTGTGGTCCATGTATAGGTTTGGGTACCGGACTTCTAGAAGAAGGCCAAGTTGGCATCAGTGCTACGAATAGAAATTACAAGGGACGCATGGGCCATCCGAAGGCATTGGCTTACCTAGCTAGTCCCGCCGTTGTGGCAGCAAGCGCAGCAAAGGGCTTCATCTGCGGACCGGATTCACTTGACCCATCTCGTCTTCCGCCCAGTGGTGCGCCGACCTTCTCAATTGTGGACGTACCTGAGTCGTCGGGCAAAGCTGCCAGCTCAGATTCGGCCAACGAACCTCTTCTTCCAGGCTTCCCTTCCAAGTTCTCGGGACCCTTAGTTTTCGCTCCGCAAGACAACCTGAACACCGACGGGATCTATCCTGGTAAGTATACTTACGAAGACGATATCACACTCGAGCGTCAAGCCCAAGTCGTCATGGAGAACTACGACCCATCTTTTGCCAGTACTGTATCAAGTCTTCTCAAAAACTGCGCTCTGGCCGAGGATAAGGAGACCGAGACCAAGAAAGGCGTCGTGCTTATTTCTGGGTACAACTTCGGAACAGGCTCCTCTCGCGAGCAAGCCGCAACTGCGCTCAAAGCAGCGGGTATCCCACTCGTCGTCGCCGGCTCGTTCGGCGACATTTTCAAACGCAATGCCATCAACAACGGACTCGTATGTATGGAATGTCCCATGCTCGTTGCTGATCTCACGCGCGAATTCGCAAAGGACGCGAAGCGTGGTACGGGAGGAATAAATGGAGAGATGACCGTTGTTCCGAAGTTTGAGATTGAGGTTGATATGGCGAGTGGGAAAGTCATCGTTACGAGGAGCGATGGGTCGACGAAGACGTATAATGTTCGCCCGGTTGGCCCGAGTGTACAAGAACTGTGGTTGTGTGGTGGGTTGGAAGGATATGTCCTCAAATCTATCAAGGAGAGTCCCTAGACTCAGGGTGCGGTACTTATCCAACACCCGGAATATCTAACGGAAAAAGTAAACATTTTTGTATATTTAATGGATTCCCTTCCATCCAAGGTCTATCCTGTGAGTGAGGATGCACAAATGTTATTGCAAGTTTGATAATAGTACATGATGCTACAAAGTCATACTCCAAGACTATGTCATAGATCCGTATTGAAAGACAGAAATAAAGATTTGCTTTGCCAATTCTCTTAGAAAAGTGGGCTCCAGTTACTCCTTTCTCCAGAGGGTGTATTTTCAGGTTCCCCCACAGCTTCAGGCCCCCGGCCAAACCTCTCCGTTAAGACTGTTAACTCCGAGCGGAAATCATCCATCCCGATGTATGCTCCGCACATTCGGCGCTTGCCGTCAAATGCTGAGCGACCATGTAGGACGCGATGGTTGTCGACGACTGAATCGCGAACAAATATTCGTTAATAAACGATTTCCACACTCAAGAAAGGAAACAGGGATTGTACGTACTAACGGCGGTTCCAGGACTCAATTGCACCCAATATTCCGAGTCCGGACTCTTTAGCGTCTGGTCCCACAATCTAAGAGCCTCATACCATCGCTCCAACTCCTCGGAACTGACCCCACGCATTGCACTGCGATCGTCATTGTTATACCTCACCTGATAGAGCTTACCTGTCTGGGGGTCGAGGTTAAGAATCGGGTACCCAGCAGGAGGTGTAGGGCGGTAGAACTCCCCCGGTTCACCTGCAGCGTGAGTTGGGACTCGTACTGAGGTGAGAGTGTGGTACGCTTCGGGATGGAGCTCCTTTAGGATCGCGGCGACGTAGAAGCCGTCGACTAGAAGCGTCTCGCCACCGTGCCCGTCTGTGTGTGAGAGGAGATGGAAAAGCTGGAGACCGCATGGGTCGGTCTGGCAATACGAAAAACGGATTCTGTAAATGATCATGAAGTAAGGAGTAATTTATTTCACGTACGAAATATGTCGTGTCGGTGTGTGCCCCAAGGGCCAAAGTCGTGTACGCGGTATCACCCTTTGCTAGATTGGACGTGAAGTCCCAGAACGTACCATCTACAGAATAGGAAGAAAACAGTGAGGAACGTTAATATAATTCGTCACTATATTACACGTTTTACATTGTGTCTGCCGGATATTCGCAATACGACGAGTAAGTTGCTCCGTCGCCTCAGGTGTTGCTTCCACGCCTTGTACAAAGCAGAAACCAAAGGTGTCCTGTTTTCCAAAAGTGCGATTAAGCATATAGCTACTCGCACCCCGAAACTGAATACTAACGTACAATTTTCTTCAGTAATTTCCATAAACCGAAATCATCGTTCATGACATTGTCATGCGCAACTGACGGCGGGTCTTGCACGATTTTTGCTCCCCAAAGAACCTTTCTGATCCAGGGCATCATTGAGTAACCACACACACAAACTGACCTCTACGACACATACTCGTTATACTGAACCGGAGGCTCCTCGAATGATTGAAGTGGAACAGGTTCCGGCGAATGCCATTTTAGCCAATTCCAAGGATAGATGGATATATGCGGTTTTGTTGACGACGAGTAACCTAAATTGCGGTCAGGTAATGCATTACAATATGGAAAGATAATGCGTACATGTTACTTTCAGGCCCTCCGCGGTTGCTTCAGCCTTCGACGGTTGAATATCTGGAGGTATCTGAGGTAATAACGCTTTCGTCAAGATTACGGATGAACAAGTCTAGTCGCAATTACCCACGTCAAACGTATTTACTAATCTTTGTTTTGTAGTCTGGTGAAAGCATTCCGGACATCGACAATGATCTCTGAGCCAGAAGTTCAGGCTAGGGACATATGGAATAATAATACGTCAGAAGCGACTCAACCACAAGATTAGGATGCAGAACGCACTATCGAGACCAAGTTAATGGATCCCAGCCAACATAAACCTTCCTCTCGTCCACCCGTACGAGTGGTAAAGACGAATCACTGGCAGACCGAGGCGTCGAATCGGCCGTTTTGCTCGTTTCAGGACTCGTGCTCTTTGGAGGAACATCCGAAAAGTACTGTCCCGGATCCGGTTTGACTGACGTCGCAGTCGACGCGGGCCGTACATATTTCTCTGTTTTTCCGATGATGTTCGAGGTCCTTGAATAATTTACGAAATTCCGAGCCAGCAGTGTGTTTGCACACTAAGACATGGTATATTCAGCTGACGAGGTCAGCAAAGGATAGGAATCGTATATGTACCTTAACCCCGATAGTACTTGTGTCTGCACGCAAGCAACATTTTGGAAGAGATATCGCTCTTTTCCCAATTTGCCTGGCAAGCATTTTGAATGACGGGGGTTGTGGTCAGTGGTCAATGGGAATTGTCAGTACCTGTGATCGGCGCGGCAATCCAATAATTTTTATTAAATTATTCATTTCTTCAAAGCTCTTTCAATTTGATGAGACTTGATTACCTCTCCACAGTATTTGTCCCGTTGAAATCACTAGCAGAGCACAAACATCGAGATGCCAGCTCAAGAACGTTGTTCCAGAAAGAGTAAAGGAATACATATACATTTTGCAAGAATAGGAAGCAATGTAACCCGTAAGGACATTCTAAGCACGTTAAGCAAGCTAATAAAATCAATGAGATCCTCCAAAAATTGTCGCGACCTCTTTTCAACAAATATATTCTGCCGAGAAGCATCTACTGCTTGGCATCTGGACGCAAAGAGCGGACGGTCTTGCCTGTAATAATGTGTAAGAAAATCGTCACGGAACCGCATATATTAGACATACCAGCGACCCAGATCTCTTGTTCGTCAATATCCTTGAGCTCCTTCGCAAGGTCCTCACGGTAGGTCTTACGGCCGTTGAACTCCAATGCGTTCTTCGTCTCCGTGCCATTTTTTACACTTTGGTAGAGCTTCTCGAATACAGGCGTGTTAGCAGCTTCGAAGACGGGTGCCCAGTCAAGTGCACCACGGCGAGCGGTCGTCGAGCAAGCGTTGTACATGTAATCCATGCCCTTCTCGCCGATCAAAGGGAAGAGGGACTGAGTTGCCTCTTCAACAGTCTCGTTGAAAGCTTCCGACGGAGAGTGGCCGTTGGCGCGAAGGACCTTGTACTGAGCAAGGAACATGCCCTCTATAAAACAATTAATATCCGAGATCATGCGATAGAAATAATAGGATAACATACGGATACCACCCATGAGGACACCACGTTCGCCGTAAAGATCAGAGTACACCTCCTTCTCGAAGGTTGTCTCGTACATGTAACCAGAGCCAATAGCAACACCGATTGCAGTAGCCTTCTCGAGTGCCTTTCCAGTAACGTCCTGGAAGACAGCAATCGACGAGTTGATACCACGCCCTTCTTTAAAGAGTGTGCGGACGGTACGTCCAGAGCCTTTGGGCGCGACGAGGATGACATCGACATCCTTAGGTGGTACGACATGGGTCAAATCCTTGTACACGACAGAGAAACCATGTGAGAAGTACAACGTCTTGCCCTTGGTGATGAGCGGCGCAAGCTTCGGCCAAGTTTGACTTTGAGCAGCATCAGACAGAAGGTTCATGATAATCGTTCCACGGTTAATGGCCTCCTCAATCGGGAAGAGGGTCTCGCCTGGGACCCAACCATCTTCGATAGCCTGTTTCCAACTCTCACCGTCTTTGCGAACACCGACAATGACGTTTAGTCCATTGTCACGCGCGTTGAGACCTTGGCCATGTCCTTGAGAGCCGTACCCGATAAGCGCCAGCGTGTCGTTCTTGAAGTATTCCTGGAGCTTGGGGAGCGGCCAATCGGAGCGCTCGTACACCTTTTCCTCAACACCAGCAAAGCTGAGCGTTTTCACGCCTCGCATCTAGTTCCAAACATACAACCAACACAAAGAAAATGAGAAGATATGGTTAAATTAGAAATACAAAAAAAATACCTGAACAGCAGACGCAGTTTTCTGCACGGATTTTGCAGAACGTGCGATAGCAGAAAATGACCTAGCAGCATTGCGGGAAGCAGCAAATGCACTACGAGGTGCGCTGCGTGCAGCACGAGCAATGTTTGATGCAGAGCGAGACGCGATGGAGGCCATGACTACGAGAGGTCGCGGAAGAGAAAGGACGAGCTGGCCAATTTACAAACCGAGTCAACAAGAAGAAAAAAATATAGCACCAACCAGAAATACTGGCATCGGCCGAAATCTGAGTTACATAATTGGAAATCGCGTCGATCCTCTCTGTCAATGCGGCGTTAGTCAATTGTTTGAGACGGTTCATTGCCAAACAACCAAGTACAGCACATCAGGGAAACACTAAAACAAGGCAGAAACGCATCCAGAAGCCCGACGATTTTATTCAGAGTGTATTCGCAGCCAATCCCGTGGATAGCTTCCGAGTTTTCCAATAAATTCCTAGGTTGCAGAATGGGATTCTGCTTCCTGTCCTGTGAACCCATTTGTCTTGATTGATAAGCCTACGGATGCCGCATCCGACTGCTCACCAATGACTTTCTGCTCAAGTTTCTGCCTCTGTTGGTTACTTGGCCCGTGACTATTCGAGTCTAAGATACAACAGCCGAGTGCTGCATCAGTGTATAATCCCTGTCATCCGCTATCATGGCGTTTGGTACTCCCAAACGTATTGACGTCAAATACGATGCAGAAACTGTCGGGAATATGCTCTCACTGCTTAAAGCTTCACCATTTCCTGACAGGGCGCCAATCGACGCAGACACTCCTTGGGAGCTCGGCATTGAATACGAGTATCTCAAGAAACTCAGGGAGACATTCTCGACTCAATGGCGCTGGGAATCGCTTGAAAGGAAAATCGCAAAATTTGATAACTGTTTGGTTCATTACGAGAAAGATGACGATGTTCTGGACTTGCATTTCGTTCACGCGAAGAGTTCTAGGTCTGATGCGATTCCTCTTATACTTCTGCACGGTTGGCCGGGTGAGTGGCATTAATTGTTCTTCATTGAATGTAGCCCTTCTGCTAAATTCATCTCAAGGAACTTTCTTTGACTTTCACAAAGTCATCGAACCATTGACCAACCCACCAAGGTCCGACCTCCCAGCGTGAGTTACCCCATTTTCATTGCATACTTATAATCTGAAGAAGATCGGCAACAGATTCCACGTAGTAGTGCCATCACTACCCGGATACTTCCTCTCAACGCTCCCAAGACGCGATGGTTGGAGCCTGGTTAATAACGCTCACGTCTTCAACGGCCTTATGACTTCCGTTCTCGGGTACAAAAAGTATGTTGGACAAGGCGGAGACTGGGTACGTTCCAAGTCCCCACTCGACCTGTATGTAGACGCTCTAAACTTTCGAATTCTATGTATAAAGGGATCTTTTATTTTACGCGTCATGGCTTGCCTCTTCCCAGACTCCGTCACCCTTATGCACTTCAACATGTTCAGGACAACACCCGTGCCAAATAGGGACCCGTCTACTTTCTCTGCAGTAGAGAAGCGCATTGTGGCGCGAGGAGAACAGTTTGCCGCTACTGGTCGAGGTTATAATATAATTCAGTCTACCAAAGTAACGCGCAACTGATCCTCCTATTCACTTATAACTTTCTCTTATCTAAATTGACGTTGCATTTATAGCCATTCACTATCGGAATAGCCATCGCATCTTCACCCCTGGCACTCCTAGGGTATATAGGGGAGAAGGTCTACGGATGGTCCGACCCCGAGAGAGTTGATGTCCAAGATATACTAGATACTGTTGCTCTATACTCCTTGAGCAAGTGCTTCCCGACCTCTGTAATGATTTACAATCAGGTGCGTACTCTCTAGTCGTAAATGAAGGCGCTAAGCTGATATTAATATTGAATCCTTTGCTTAACAATGTACGGGTTGCTCACAAAGGCGAAAGAGCGTGATGAGCTCATGGCAGAGGCTAAAGGAAATAAATGGCTCCTCAAGAATAAGTTCGGTTTCTCTGCCTTTGTGAGTACTATGCAATCATTCAGTCAAGTAATTTGCAACCCATCAACTCCATATTTCTCGCAAGCCATATGAGTCAGGTGCTGCGCCCAGATGTGACATCGAGCCACACGGTCCGTTGGTCTATTACAAAGGTGAGCGAGGCATTAGTCTAGGCCCAGGCACTGTTGTCTACTGTTGTCTGAGTTAAGTTGATATACGCGATATGCGTCGGCAGAGCATACAAGTAGTGGACATTTCCCTGCTCTCGACAGTCCGAATGAGTTTGTGGATGATTTGAGAGAGTTCTTTGGAGAGCATTGGGTTCGTGCGTGAAGGCTAAACGTTTGATGAAGATCGAGAGTTTACCTGGACCATTGGTGTGGAGGAATTCCTGGAAGAGAAAGAACGAGCCGATTTCAAGGGAAAGTCAACAAGAAAAATGTACAGTAGCACCAGTAAGTAAGTTATATGCATTGGCCGAAATTAGGTTACGTAAATGGAAATCGCGTCGATCGTCCGTCTTTTGAGTTTCAAATTCAATGATTCTTGCAGACGACTGCAAGCTCTGATATTGAAACGCATCAGATACTGAATTACATATCTGTACATGTCCCGATAAGCCAACAGACACCGCATCAAACCACTCGCTATCAGTATCCGCATCTGCCTCTGCTAGTGACTCAGCCTGCGAATGTTCCAGTCCAAGATAAAAAGCAGAGCACTATAATTCTGTATAGTCTCAGAACTCTGCTACGCTATGGCTTTCGGTACCCCCAAACTTATTGATGTCAAATACGATGCGGAAACCGTCCAGGACATGCTCTCACTGCTCAAGGCTGCGCCATTTCCCGAAAGAGCGCCAATCGACGCAGATACTCCTTGGAAGCTCGGCATTGAATACGATTATCTCAAGAAACTCAGAGAGACTTTCTTGACGCAATGGAGCTGGAAATCGCTTGAAAGGAGAACCGCGAAATTTGATAATTACTTGGTTCATTATGAGAACGAGGGCGACGTTCTGGACTTGCACTTTGTACACGCAAAGAGCTCTAGGCCTGACGCGATCCCTCTTATACTTCTGCATGGTTGGCCAGGTAAGAAGTATTTATTCTCAAGTGAATTTGGCCTATCGTTATTTAATTCATTATTAGGAACTTTCTTCGATTTCCACAAGGTCATTGAGCCATTGACTAGTCCACCGAGTTCTGGCCTTCCAGCGTAGGTTGTCTTATTTTTACTACCTACTCTTTATTCAAAGAGTGATTACTGTAGATTTCACGTAGTGGTACCATCGCTACCTGGGTACTTCCTTTCGACACTCCCAAGGCGTGACGGATGGAGCCTCGCGGATACCGCTCGGGTCTTTGATGACCTCATGACTTCCGTCCTCGGATACACGAAATATGTTGGACAAGGTGGAGATTGGCTATACTTTAACTTGAATCCCAATTAGACCGTGATGACCAAATTCTTGGAATTCTATGACAGGGATCTTACATTTTACGCTTAATGGGATGCCTCTTTCCAGACTCAGTCTCCCTTATGCACTTCAACATGTTCAGAACATCACCTATGCCAAACAGGAAGCCATCCACCTTCTCTGAAGTGGAGAAGCGCCTTGTGGCACGAAGAGACGAGTTTGCGACCACTGGTAGAGGATACAAACAACTTCAAGTTCAAGCTACCAAAGTGAAAACACTATCCCACTTCATACTCCTTTGCTTTTTTGAAGCGCAATCCTATGTTTTGCCATTCACAATCGGTATAGCTATCGCGTCATCACCACTCGCACTCCTTGCATATATAGGCGAGAAGATGTATGGATGGTCCGATCCTGAAAGACTCGACATTCAAGACGTTCTGGATACAGTTGCTCTCTACTTCTTGAGCAACTGCTTCCCGAGCTCTGTGATCATTTACAATCAGGTTCGTTCCAGTCTTTCCAGTTCAGAATGCGCAGAACTGTGTGCTTAATCTACGGATATGTTGTTTGCACCCAAAGGCCAAGGAGCATGATGAGCTCGTCGCAGAAGCCAAAGGAAACAAGTGGCTTCTCAAGAACAAGTTCGGTTTCTCTGCCTTCGTGAGTATACTACACGATTAATTCCAGTCATTCCCACCCCTTAACTTACTATTTCTCGAAAGCCATACGAGATAAGTGCATCTCCAAGATGTGATATGGGGTTGTACGGCCCATTGGTTTACTACAAAGGTGATTGTCACGTTCATAACAATCCTTGAGCGAGTGTCTAACCCGATTTGATATGCATGATATGCATCACCATAGCATGCAAATGGCGGGCATTTCCCTGCTCTCGATAGTCCCATTGAGTTTGTGGACGATATGAGAGAGTTTGTCGGAGAGCATTGGATGCGAACATGAAGACCGAACGCTTCGTGCAGAGCGATGGGCAGGAGAAGCAATAAGTACAAGAAATGTCATGGAAAAGAAAGAACGAGCTGGCCAATTTACAAGCCGAGTTAGCTAGAGTAACGTAGTCAAAACTGAAAAGCGTCACGACTCATAAGGCATTTATAGTTTAATAAATTTATAAAGCTAACAATGCATACTTTTTCCCCAGAGACAAACAGCTTTCTTTTCAGGATTTAATGTCGCAATACATGCATCCCATCATGCATTGATAAATTACTTGTCTCGCATTGTGCGTCATGACATTCAACTACTGCTAGTAGTAGTACTAGTTCTACGGATGCTTTGGCACGAGCACCGGCATCAGCCGAAATCTTGTTACGTAAACTGGAATCCCGCGTCAGACCGTCTTTTAGAGTGACCATAACCAGGTTATTGTCGTACGTACAACTTACCGCAACACTTCAGAAACTGAATAACCTATCTGCCTTGATAATTCAACGGAAATTGCATCAAACTATCCGCTAACAGCATACGCTTCCGGTTTTACTTGTGACTCAGCCTGTGAATATTCGAGTCCAAGATAAAGGGCAGAGCACCGTAATACGTATAATCTCTGCCTTCCGCTATCATGGCTTTCGGTACTCCCAAACGTATCGACATCAGATACGGTGCAGAAATAGTACAGAACATGCTTTCCTTGCTTGAGTCTGCACCATTTCCTGACAGGGCGCCAATCGACGCAGACACTCCTTGGAAGCTCGGCATTGAATACGAGTACCTCAAAAACCTCAGAGAGACGCTCTTGACCCAGTGGAGCTGGGAATCCCTCGAAAGCGAAATCGAAAAATTCGATAATTATCTGGTTCACTACGAGGATGAAGGCGATGTTCTGGACTTGCATTTTGTACACGTGAGGAGCTCAAGGTCGGATGCGATACCTCTTATACTTCTGCATGGTTGGCCAGGTAGGTAGTATGTGGTCATTCTTGAGTGAATCCGACCTGATTGTGTGATTGACCTTAAGGGACCTTCTTCGACTTCCACAAGGTCATTGAGCCATTGACCAATCCGCCAAGTTCGCACCTCCCGGCGTGAGTTGCACTTTTCTACCGCCTAATCTCAATTCAAAGATCTACAACAGATTTCATATAGTGATACCATCGCTACCTGGGTACTTCCTTTCGACACTCCCAAGGCGTGACGGATGGGGCCTTGCTGACACCGCTCGTGTCTTTAACGGCCTCATGACTTCCGTTCTCGGGTATACGAAATATGTTGGGCAAGGTGGAGATTGGGTATACTTTAAATCTGTTATGAATTATGCATAACGGCCTAATTCTTGGAATTTATGACAGGGATCTTACATTTTACGTGTGATGGGATGCCTCTTTCCGGACTCCGTCTCCCTTATGCACTTCAATATGTTCAGGACAGTACCCGTGCAAAATAGAGACCAATCCACCCTCTCTGAAGTAGAGAAGCGAATCGTAGCGCGAGGAGACGAGTTTGCGATCACCGGTAGAGGATATAACCAGATTCAAGCGACCAAAGTAATGCAAATTTTCTTTTAGATCTTCCCTTTTTTAAGCAGCTATCGCATTTTAGCCATTCACCATCGGAATTGCGATCGCGTCTTCGCCTCTCGCACTTCTAGCGTATATAGGAGAAAAGTTCTATGGATGGTCCGATCCTGAACGACTTGATGGTCAAGACGTGCTGGATACTGTCGCTCTGTACTTCTTGAGCAAGTGCTTTCCTACATCGGTACTCATATACAATCAGGTCCGCTCTCCATACTTCAATTTTTTAGCCTCGGGCAGACGCCGAGCTAATATTGAATGCTTAACCTACAATTCTATTTTGTAACTTTTAAAGGCCAAAGATCGCGCAGAACTCGTCGAAGCAGCCAAAGGAAACAAGTGGCTCCTCAAAAACAAGTTTGGTGTCTCTGCCTTCGTAAGTGCTAGTAATACAACACCATTCGGTCTGGTCATTTTCCAACTCTTAACTCCCTATTTCCCGCAAGCCGTACGAGATAGGTGTTTCCCCTAGGCATGACATTGAGCCATACGGCCCACTCGTTTACTACAAAGGTAAGCACCATTATTATGCAAAATGCACAAACTAATGTCTGGTTTAATCTCATCTCTGCCGCATTCGTCGGCAGAGCATACAAATGGCGGACATTTTCCCGCTCTCGACAGTCCGACTGAATTCGTGGATGATCTGAGAGAGTTTGTCGGAGAGCATTGGGTCCGTGCATGAAATTTTGGCGTTTGATGCAGCATGAGAGACGAGGGAGGTCATTAGTACGAAGGAGGTCGTGTAAGAGAAAGAATGGGCTAGCCAATGTAATAGCCGGGTGAATAATTCGAACAAAGGGAATCATCGCATCATTTATATACCTGTTCAAATCTAAGTTACGTAAATTGAAATTGCGACGATCCTTGACCCGCTCATCTTTGGATTCCTGAAGATGACCAGGGTCATGGTCGCGCAAGCGACGGCTTCCGCTTGTGACTCGGTCTGTGAATATTAAGTGATTCAAAGCCTAAGACAAGACAACAAAGAAAGCAACATAATACCGTCTACCTCCACGCCATGGCTTTCGGTACTCCCAGAAGTATCGACGTCAAATACGACGCAGATACAGTCCAGAACATGCTCTCACTGCTCGAGGCTTCTCCATTCCCTGATAAAGCACCAATCGACTCGGATGCTCCTTGGAAGCTCGGTATTGAATATGAATATCTCAAGGAACTCAGAGAGACTTTCTTGACCCAATGGAGTTGGGAATCACTTGAAACAAGGATCGCAAAATTCGATAACTATTTGGTTCACTATGAGAATGAAGGTGATGTTCTGGACCTGCATTTTGTACACGTAAAGAGTCCTAGGTCAGACGCAATTCCTCTTTTGCTTCTGCACGGTTGGCCGGGTAAGTGGTAATTATTCTCGAGCAACTTAATCCTACTATTCAACTGCTCTCAAGGAACTTTCTTTGACTTTCATAAAGTCATCGGACCGTTGACCAATCCACCGAGTTCTGACCTTCCAGCGTGAGCTACCTCATTCCCGTTGCGTACTCATTACTCAAAGAATTCTACAATAGATTCCACATAGTGGTGCCATCACTACCTGGCTATTTCCTCTCAACACTCCCAAGGCGTGACGGATGGAACCTCACTGACACCGCTCAAGTGTTCAATGGCCTCATGACGTCTGTCCTTGGGTACACGAAATACATCGGACAAGCAGGAGATTGGGTATATTTTCACTGAGACTTCACCCAGTCCGTTTGTATATGGTCTAATTTTCCGAATTTTTTGAAGGGATCCTGGATCCTACGCGTAATGGGTCGTCTCTTGCCGGACTCGGTCGCCCTCATGCACTTTAACATGTTCGAAACATCGGTCACTCCTAGAGATCCGTATATTTTGTCTGAGGTGGAGAAGCATATCGTGGCACGAAGAGACGAGTTTGCGACTACCGGTAGAGGATACAACATAATTCAAACTACCAAGGTTAAAAAACCCATTTATCCACCTGCTTGTCTGTTTTTATCTCCACGAGTTCCTCTAAATAGCAATTGCATTTATAGCCATTCACCATTGGGATAGCCATTGCGTCTTCACCACTTGCCCTCCTAGCCTATATAGGCGAGAAAATCTATGGATGGTCCGATCCTGAAAGGATTGACGTTCAAGACGTTCTAGATACCGTCGCTTTATACTTCTTGAGCAAGTGCTTCCCAACCTCTGTGGTCATTTATAACCAGGTTCGTTTCCCTTCTCTCTATTCATAAAATGAAGACCCTAAATCGATATTAACTGGGATCTTCAATTTGAAAACACACATCGTTCTTTAAGTCCAACGAGTTTGCTCGGGCGGTCAAAGAAAACAAAGAAAACAAATGGCTTCTCAAGAATAAATTCGGTTTCTCTGCCTTCGTGAGTAGCATCCCGTCATCCAGTCCAATCGTTCTCGCTTTTCTGACCCCTTGGTTATCGCAAGCCATATGAGATAGGTGGGTCGCCTAGATGTGACATAGAGCAGTATGGTCCTTTAATTTATTATAAAGGTGAGTGAGGCATTAGTCCAAGTTCAATCTAATCTACATGACGTGAACCGCCAGAACATACGAGTGGTGGCCATTTTCCCGCTCTTGACAGTCCCAATGAATTTATCGGTGACCTGAGAGAGTTCGTCGAAGCGCATTGGGTCCGCACGTGAAGTTTGAGAAAATGTATAATATATGAAAAAATGGTTGTTAAAAGGAATATATCCTGTGCGAGTCTTCCGCTGGTAGGTAGACACAGTCAATCAGAAGTAAGCCCCTGTGTATGTACGAACGTGCATACGTCTAGCTCAGGGCCGTCATCTGGCTCGACCGAAGTTTCCATTGACTATCTGGGTGTTATCCGAGTGAAGTGTCAGCACAGAAAACGTGTTCCTGACAACAGATTCAGCATCAGCTTTGAAATGCAAATGAAGAACAATCGCCTTGACACACTGGAAAGTGCGTTTGACGCCTGTTCGAAATCTTCAGATAAGTTATTTCGAACACACGACCAGGCAGTCTCTCATATGCGTATTGACCCCAAATCAGCGAAAACGACTGCGGTCTTCTCGTCTCCTATCCTGTCTCCATTCGTCTCCGGTCCCTCTCCTCGGCCGCTCACCACCCCACGTCCGCTCCCTAGCATCTGCATATTCTCTTCGCCGATGCGCTTCTGCAACCTCTCTCGAATGGAACTGGTCACCATATTTGAACGCATCATCGCCGCCACGAATCGTCGACGGCGTCGCACTGCCAGCTAATTCCCGCCGCCTTCGAGCTTTAAGCGCTTCCGCACGCGCTCGTTCGGACGACTCCCGAGTTTCGCGAGCGGCTCGTGCTGGATCCCCGTTGGCTGATATTTGAGGGGCATCCGAGGTACGGCGAGGATACGAGGGTGGTTCGCCCCATGTTCGCCCATAAGCTGAGCTCATACCGGGTGAAGACTGTGAAGACGGAAAACGAGTGGCCAGTTCACGTTCAATCGCTCTTAAGGGATCCGATCGTGATTTATGGCTAAGGTCCCGCGTTCTGGAGCATGTTGTCTCTTAGTTTAAAGTAAGGCAAGCTTAGCGCGAGAGACTAACCGCTCTAAGTCATCCACAGGACCATCGTCGACTTTCTTCTTTTCGGAGTACCAGGGTTTCAAATCTTTTGCACTCGGAGCAAGAGGAATGCCCTTCTCCAGCTCAGCAGCTTCCTTCGTTTTTTCCTTTCCAAGTTTCTGCAGTGCTTTTGATGTGGCGAGTGCAGAGGCGACCATATTCTACATAATCATCATTCATTAATGGTTCAAGTCGACGACCAGAAGTGTGGGGCAGTCCATACATGTTCCAAATCCTCAAACAGATTAATATGCTTCCCGCTTCCTAGGGAAGTCAATGACGACGATGCAGGCGGCGCAAGAGCTTCCCTTCGTGCACTGGAATCCGTAGCCTGGGCCAAAAGTTCGCGTTCACGTTTCTCATCTTCCCTGCGCCTCGACTTCGAATTAGAGGATGAGACACCCGCACGTTCGCGCAGCAGAGTTATTCTGGCCTCTGAATCCTTGATGAATGTGTTGAGCGCTTATATCACGAGTTTGATGAGAACAGAGAACAGAGGGAGACTCACTGCAAGGGTCATCCTCCCCTCCTCCTGCGCCTCCTTTAACCGCGCCTCCTCCTCATCTCGGCGTACCTTCTCGATGTTATCCCTTCGATACGGGTGATAAGACTTGTGATGCGCGATGTTGAGTTTGCCCATGAGTGTTATGAATAAGCTTGAGGAGATTGTGAAAGTAGGAATCTAAATCTAATTCCGTGAGGGCTGTGCATGATTAGTCATTACGCTTCAGCCGCGTCGCTTTCAAGCGGCGTCTCAACTTAATTCCAAATCGAGAAGCGTCGATTGAGGACACATGTTTTACCGAAACTAGGTGACTTCAATTAATTGGCAGGAGCACTTGCAGGACAGTTGGAAAATTTTGGGGTGGCTCGGCAAAGTGGACGTACCTTAATATATACCAAATAGAGATGTAAATCCGTGCAACTCTCTGCAAGTGTCTGCAAGTGCTCGAACCCACTTGTTGGCACTTGCAGACGTGTCGGAGTTTGAAATAAAGAAATGTCTGACTACAACCCAACAAAAATCATGAGTAACGTGACATGGGCATTAAATGTCGATCTCTGCAAGTCCAGCTCTTCAATTTTGAGAGACTTGCATAACTCTTGGCATCTTAACTCTAAATTGCCGAAGCCCTTCTGCAAGTGTCTCTGCCAATTAATTGAAGTCGCCTACTGTGAAACAAAATGTGACAAGGTCTGAATCGAGCCAGGGCAGAAATAATAAATTTCCATAAGTACTTGCACCTACATGTCTTCGATTTAGTCTACTAACTAAAAG
>NW_006760387.1:2641103-2750219 GCF_000271605.1 Fomitiporia mediterranea MF3/22
AACCCAACAAAAATCATGAGTAACGTGACATGGGCATTAAATGTCGATCTCTGCAAGTCCAGCTCTTCAATTTTGAGAGACTTGCATAACTCTTGGCATCTTAACTCTAAATTGCCGAAGCCCTTCTGCAAGTGTCTCTGCCAATTAATTGAAGTCGCCTACTGTGAAACAAAATGTGACAAGGTCTGAATCGAGCCAGGGCAGAAATAATAAATTTCCATAAGTACTTGCACCTACATGTCTTCGATTTAGTCTACTAACTAAAAGCCCAAGAACCCAAGTAGATAAGACACAAAATACGAGCTTCCTGAACGATAACAGTCATGATTCTGAAGCGGATAACGAGCGTATATCCCGTCAAGCTGATTTACTTTAGGAGTGGCGTCCAGGACATGTTGCGTGGCTTTTCCTAGTCACACCTCGTTCCTCTACATCTCGTGTGCCTTATGCCATTCCGACTGCAGCTGACTTCCCATACTGAATGAATTGTGTACCTAGGATAGTAATGTATCGATAATTCGTTTGAGATGAGATGATCAAGTGTGCTATAAACCGCGCTAATCGAGACGCCACGGCGGGACTATTAAACTGCTAGACAGATACAAAACTCATCGCATTGGTAGACTTTCCCTTATTCCATCTGCTGCTGAGCTCTTTTGTATTCATCTCCATAGGAGGTCATTAGCTCATTGCGGTAAACACTTACCTCTTGCTTTAAGCCTGCGTCCAAATCTCAGTTCGGCAGAAGTCAAGGGAGGATTGTTACGAATCGAGTGCGGAGGATACCGATACCGGAGTAATGCATACTGTTCCGCGATGAGGCACATAAGATCTTGCCCAAATTCTATATTGTTCCGCGATGAGGTGCTTGAAATAACTCCCACACCAACGTTTGATGCGGTGCTGTATATCTGAACAGGTTCATATGCTCAAAGCGCTGCTTGCGGCATCCAGAACGTGTACACCAGAAACGTATGAGCGTCCGCCGCTAGTAACAGAAGAGAAAGAAACATTTTCAGGTCGCTCATGTATACGGGTCCGACTTACTCGCAACCTAATGTTCCATGTGTATCCGAGATCACACGAGGGAAAAATGATTCTTCAAATATGGACTGTGATTGTGAGAAAACCGATGTCTGAGTTGATCCAAACTTCTTTACCCCTCTCTCGGAGCTTCTATTGTAGTACTAGTGCCTGGAATCAGAGGGACACCTCCTCGCTCGGAGAAGCTCCATGATGTACTTCTAGGTGACTCGAAGGCAGCTATAGCGGTCGGTAGACAATTGAGACGCCGTTACCGCTGTTAAGGACCTTAAGCTAATGCTTTTGCTCGAGGCGTTAGGTCTTGGGAGGATGGCACGATTTTCATCCGGACAAGGCCAGGCTCTTGGGTTGATTGGGGGTTGAAAGAGTGGTGTATATGCCGACGGACAGATGAGGGCTTAAATTTTCAAAGCTCACGGAGACTCGGACACGGGAGAGACAGAACCTGGAACGTGGGTGAACGCCGAGAAAACATAAAATAATTTGGTCACGTGACTGTGACGCGTCGTGAGTGGCAGCCAATGAGGACGCGTCGTCGCTGCACGTTCGAGGTACTCAGCTGTAATGAGCATCATCCTAGCATGTGCAGTGTGCCAAAGTTTGTCCAACCTGGCCCGAGATCGGCGATTCCATACGCTGCGTCTACCGGCGCAAAAGCCGAAGTGTTCGTATCGGTATCGCTGAAATTGAGCGCCGGGCCATCAAACACTGAAGTATAAATTATAGGTTGCCCTACTTATCTCCCTCTTCCCCTCAGAGACCCGTCCCCCTTTGATCTTTCTCTGTTGTCCTCCAGGTGTTATTCGCGATGGACAGAAGTTACATCTCAGAAAAAGAGTCAAGCCATGGCTCTGTTGGTGCAAAGGGCAACGCTAATGCCTATACACTCGACCAGCGTCGTCGAGCAGCCCTGGCTGATGTCGACAATGCCAAGTTCTCGTTAGTAATCTTCCCCATTAATTTTAAGTATTGAATTTCCTTATAAATCATACTTTCAGACGGTTCCACGCCAAAGTCGTCCTCGTCGCTGGTGTTGGCTTCTTCACTGATGCGTAAGTTGTGGCAGAATTGTGAGAGATATTTGAGGGATTCCTAACGATGTCTACAGATACGATATTTTCGCTGTAAGATAACCTAAGCTAAACCTTACGTCCTGGGAAGGGAAATATTAATCCAGAAAATAGATTAATATCGCGTCGGTGATGCTTGGATACGTGTATGGGAAGGGCCAGGTTCTCTCCACGAATCAAGACTTGGGAGTCAAGGTTGCAGCACCCGTTGGAACTCTCGTTGGCCAACTCCTTTTCGGCTGGCTCGCTGATCTCCTTGGTCGCAAGCGCATGTGTACGTTCTGAGTTACCTTCCGATATTGATGTCTTTGTTAAACAGCTTTATTTTTATTTTTATTTTATTTTATTAGACGGTGTTGAATTGATGATCATTATCGTCGGAACCTTCGCGCAGGCGCTTTCTGGCCATGCACAGGCAGTGAGCATAATTGGTGCCCTGATTGTCTGGCGTTTCTTCGTAAGTCGCAAGTTCGGGTCTATCAGCATGGTGTCTAATTTCTAATTAGATGGGGGTGGGGATCGGAGGAGATTACCCACTGTCTGCGGTCATTGCATCTGAGTTCTCTTCAACAAGAATACGTGGACGCCTTATGACTGCTGTTTTTGCAGCGCAGGGATGGGGAAACTTCAGTAAGTAACTGAAATGTGCAATTACCCGATCAGGAAATTAAAGAATTGTGCCCTCTTCACTTTTTAGCTGCTTGTCTTGTTGCACTTATCATCGTAGTCGCCTTCAAGACTGCTGTCCTTCATGACGACCCAACAAATCTCAAGCATATAGACTATATGTGGCGTCTTCTCATCGGTCTAGGGTGTATACCGGGATGTGTTGCGTTGTACTTCCGACTAACAATTCCTGAGACGCCGCGTTTTACGATGGACGTTGAACGGAATGTGCAGCAAGCCGCATCAGATGTCGAGAACGTGCTTTCCATGGGAAAATTCGTCGTCGACCCAGATGCCGTTGTTGAGCGTGTCGTCGCTCCCAAAGCCTCAAAGAGGGACTTCTCTGCGTACTTCCGGAAATGGGAAAACATGAAGGTCTTGATAGGCTGTGCCTGGAGTTGGTTTGCCCTGGACGTAAGCGGATTATCTCAAATTACATTAGTACCTCTGCTTATATGCACTAAATAGATTGCATTCTATGGTCTCGGTCTCAACTCTTCTATCATTCTGACTGCTATCGGCTTTGGGTCTCCCTCAAAAGAGATCACGGGAACGCAGAAGGTGTACCAAAACCTATACAACATCTGTGTAGGTAACCTCATCCTCTCCGTCGCGGGTCTCATCCCAGGATACTACGCAACCTTCTTATTCATCGACAAATGGGGTCGAAAGCCAATCCAGCTCATGGGCTTCATCCTTCTCACAATCCTCTTCGTCATCATGGGTTTCGCTTACGACAAACTCTCTGCCTCAAGCGGAGGCACTAAAGCATTCACGTTCCTCTACTGCCTTGCAAACTTCTTCCAGAACTTTGGTCCGAACACTACCACGTTCGTCATACCTGGTGAGGCGTTCCCGACGCGTTACAGGAGTACTGCACATGGTATCTCGGCCGCATCCGGTAAACTTGGAGCCATCGTTGCACAGGTCGGCTTCGCACAGATGCGGAACATTGGCGGACCGAACAAGTTCGTTAAGCATATGTAAGCTTCCGGACTTTTTTCTCCTCCTTCGCTTGCCACGTACTGATGAACTAATAATGCCTTGAACTTGGAATGATTTAGTCTCGAGATTTTCGCCTTTTTCATGCTTACGGGTATTTTCTCGACGCTTCTCCTCCCGGAGACGAAGGGTCGTTCTCTCGAAGAGCTTTCAAACGAGAACCAAGAAGGCTTCATCGCTGGCGTCGTTGGCAACAGGCCCGCCGATCGGGAGTCAGAGACCCGCGACGAGAAGCATTAGGGGGCTATACTCTCCACTTCACCTTTACAGCATCCTTTTCTCCAGAGTTACATATTCCTTTCTTTCACCTTGATTTATTGACTGGAGTTTACGATTAGGATCGAGTTCCGATGTTTTCTTTTACCTGTCTGACCTAGCAGATGCTTGATGTATGACGGCTGTAATAATGGATAAATTAATTCATTTTTACCAACCTGCGCAGTTTGCCGTGGTCCAAAATAGATATCCCTTATTAGGACATTGATCAGAGAATTGACACGGGTAAAATGGGATAAAGCTGATGAACAAGGACCACCTTACATGGTTAGGTCAATAAGCACTACAATATAACTGCAGCCTTCCCTTCCCTAGATCTGTCATGCGCGGGACAAAGGCACTTACTTGAATACTTTAAACCTTTTCTCATTGTCCCTCGTACCTTTTTCTACTCGTCTCCGCGGGTTAAGACTTATTCTAAATGATCTGCAGACTGGCAGTTCCGTCTGGCTTTCTCCAAGAGGCATCACTTACTGTGCATCAAGTTGACCGATGGCATCGACTACGAGTTGTTCCCGTTGCGCAAACCACGCGTAGGAACCAGGGGTTGCTTGGCTAAGTGGCTCCAGGTGACGATCCGTGACGATCATGATAGCAGAGCAACAATAAATCCAAATTTTAAATCGCAGAAGCTTACTAGCACCCTGTTTTCTCAGCGATCAACGTAGCCTTGACAGTGCAAACAGGATTTTTCTGTTCTCCCTGGGACATGAACCCGTACGGCCTCGTCGGAGTAAACCGAAAACATTGTTGGTTACTTCACTTTTCATCTACTCTAGAAAAAACAGCCGCGCTCAAGCAGTGTCCAACCAATGAACATATCAATCTCGTGTATCACGCAACGTAGAAGCGGAAAATGTCTGTAATGGGATATCGTCGAGGGGCGAATGATGGTCCTCATCCACGAGCGTGGTACCCGTGGTCGAGCTTCGAAGACGCATAGATCGCAAACCCTCGGTGGTAAGCGACCTGTATGCCCCGCGTAAACGGAGCAGGAGGCGGGCACACAGGATGCTATGTAACACGCCTTGTGTTCTTCATATAAAGCGGTTGCGGTCAGTTTCGACCTTGTGAAAAGAGAAGATGAGTGGAGCGTACAAGATTAGGAACGTCCGCAAATTTCTCTGTAAGTGTAATTAGTACTTGTACAGGGGGTACACTGCGGTCGAAGATAAAAATTTCACCGTTGCGAGTAAGAGGACGAGTAAATTGGCCACGGAAGTCACTTCAGAAGCAATTGTCAAATATTAGTCTGGATATATATGCTCGGTCATCTCTCACCGAGAACGCAAATGTAATAGAAGATGCCTAAAAGAATAGGTCAATTGAACGAAAGTAGCCATTCCATGCGCATCCTACCGTCCTTGACTACTATCTTCAGAATATTAGATATTTTATATCCACCTAAACTGCCTTTTAGTTTCATATACATGGAAGCACTGTATTTACACCGACCAGAACGGAATGCCCGTGTGAGAATGAGTATAAGCATAACTATCAGGAATCGCAGTCAAGGTTGTATTCATGCGGGTGCCGAAGTAATGGAGCGATGCTCACAGGTTTCATGGAATAGGAGAACAAGGTAACAAGCCCAGAAATCTGTGCTAGTGTAGGTCAATAGGCATCCCGAGTCGAATAGCTCCGGAAATGTTGCTAGAGCCACAAATTAAGTAATCATTACATCTGATGAATGGTACGGATGAAATTCGTACTCACCGGTGATGGCAGTGCTGGTTGCACGCATGTTGGCGTAAGTCGACCCCACCACACCCGGCTGCACTTGTTACCCAAAGTTCTGAAGTTTTGCGAACCATTCACTTACCACGTACACCGATAACAGAAGAATCAACATGCGTTTGCTACATGACCATATAGCATATACACGCATGAACAGAACGACTAGACACATGATATGCTCAGTACGAAAGATAAAGAAAAGGTAAAGGACGACGCACCCTCCCCGATAATGAAGGTCAATTGTGCCATCACTAGCAAACTTGCGGGTCAATAAGACGGCTTCTTCCTTCAAGAGCGAGATTCACGCACGAACAGTAGCGACTAGGCTTCGCTTGCATGACTGGTCTGCGGTCAGAACACAATGTCTCATTAGAATGAGAAACAAATCCACACACCTTCCCGTCGCTGACGAGCAGCAGCACTGCAAACAAGAACACAAAGTCCAATTAATGTGGCCTGACGTACGGTACTGCAACGCTGCTTACGATACACCAAAAGGAATGAAGCAACGAAAGCAATGGCCCTATTGAGGAAGTAAATGTATTTTATGAACGACCATCGTGACGGCCATACGAGGCGAATCTAGGAGGACGTGTTGGGCAAGGTCTGAACAACCAAGATTTACCACGTACCTCGTCCTCCAACGTGCAGATATAATCATAAATCTTCGGAAGAGATCAGAAAGGCAAACATAAATCGAAAAACCTTATCCGCCTACGAAGAGTGTCAGTGTTGCGACTATACTATGCAATCAGCACCCGGCTTCACCCCGAAGTCTCAACACATAGACTTGCCTGCAGTATACTTTCAATACAGTTAATTTCTGGTTGAATGCAGGTAATGTTCGCCTTACCCTATAGATGTAAACCTCTTCCGCGGTAGTCCCTAAGTCCAGGAGGTCCGCCAAAGGGAAGGAACTCATGGACAGGCAGATGATGGGCGCAGTGAGGGAATGGGGTGGATCGAGAAGCTTCACTGTCATTGAGGGGAAACCGGTCTATATACGGTCAAACAAACTAAGTTCACGTCCATCTTCTGAACCGAGACCACCGCACCGAAGACAACACGGAAGAGAATAGCACTCTATGATCTCCCACGCAGTCGGAAATGGCGAACACACAAGAGGTACACCAAGACATTCGGTAATTCAAAAATAAAGTCGTTCATGGATTATAGATAGCATGGAGTATAGTTTAGCTGGAGAGATGCTTATTTCCAATCCAGCAGCGCCTAGCACAGAATGCCCTTCAATTAAATAGTATCAGACACGGAGAACAATTCCACGATTCTTTGCGCGGTGATCCTTTCTGTGTTGCGGGTTCTGACATTCACTTTGCTCCCTGATCTTCTTGATCCTTTCATTTTGGTGTATCGCTTAAGTTGAAAGCGCTAAATTTATCGAGGGCTGGGATAAAAGATGAGAGGAGAATTTTTCATCATAGATGTACGAAGACCACCTTACTTCCCGCTTCTGGTTTATTAACTGTGTGGTCGGCTGACAGGCAGGTAGAGACCTGCGAATAAGAAGTGATAAGAAGGGAGGTCAATGTACTCCCGAACTTTGTCTTCGAGTTTCTCATAGCTGGTATGTCCGCATGCCGAGTTGTACCGGAGACTAGTAGGTCTCTTGGAGTTGACACTGCCACAGCAAAGGAAATTGCAACTACAGCCATGTGCCACAGATGTGATTTGTCGTCCTGAGCGGCTGATAACATTAACAGTAACAGTGATGAGCAAAACGAATTATGATGGTAGTTCAGGACTCGTCCCGCTCGCCAGTGATTTATGTAAAGCAGCAATGTACCAACACGTCAATCTGACAGGGCAAGCTTTTCAGTCCAAGTGCATCACGTGCAAACCGTATGAACTGGCTTCGCGGCACGGCAAACCTGCATCAGTCGCACGACCATCTTCTGTGTAATATACCATAGCATACCTATTGATCCACAGTTGAATTTCACATTGTGAGCACAATATTTGTGGGTACATTTGCTTGCAATACAACATGCAGTTGTACAAAAAAGGTGCTTATCGCCTTCCAAGCAATTGCACATAAATTTGGTTTAGTAAAACTCATAAATATCATTGGCATACAGTACATCATGAGTTCTCAACAAATATAACATAGGGAAAATAAGAATAAATAAGTATTAGATAGTAGAATTGCAAACATAGGTTATTTAAAATGTCTTAGCCTAAGTAATTCGTTTAAAATTTATTTAAGCCTTATGTCTGGAAAAAGAGAGGTACAATCCCAAGACTAATGGCTATCTAAGTTAAAGAATGTATACCTACAGTATAAAGCTGTATAGAAAAGAAATCGTAATTTTTTAATAAAATAAAAAGGTCCAACGTATCAGGTAAAATATACTTGTTCTCCTATATTTCGCTGTTTTCTTAATGTCTCGATACAAAGAAAAATAACATGAAAACTAGCCAACCACCAATTTCACCCCTATCAATCCCGTGTATCATGCAAGGTAGAAGCGGAAAACGATTGTAACATAATACCACCGGAACAATGATGTTAATCGTGATCCGTAAGAGTTGTTCTTGAGCTTCGCAAACGTACAGATCGCAAACCCTCGATGGTAAACTAATTATACACACCATGTAATCGGAGTAAGAGGCGGGCACTTAAGATGCTGTGCAATACGCCTTGTGTCCTTCGTGAACAAGAAGGGTTCGGTCTCTACTTTGTGAAAAGGAAAAATGAGCGGAACGTACAAGATCAACAATGTCCGCAAATTTCTTTGCAGGTTGTAATCAGCCATTCATAGGAGGCAGTATCGTCAGAGGTAAAACTGCACCGTTGCGAGTAACAGAACGAGCAAGTTGGCGACAGAACTCCCTTTGGCAGCCATTGTTAAGATCAGTCTGTATACGATTTTTCGGGTCGTCACTCACCGAGGACGCAAATATAATAGAGAACACACACACAAAAAAAAAGAAGAGGGTCAGTCGGTAGGACGAAAACAACCACGCCATGTGTACCCTACCGTCTATAACTATTTCCTCAGAATATTAGCTATGTTATAACCGCCTAGTCTGCTCGTTAGCTTCGCGTGCATAGAAATGCTTCATCACAGAAACACCAACTAGAACGGAATGTCCGCGTGAGGACGAGAAGAAGCATAACTATCAGGGAGCGTAATCAAGCTCGTATTCATGCGGGCGCCGAAGACGTGGAACAATACTCACAGGTTTCATTGAATAGAAGACAAGGTAACAAGCACAGAAATCTGTGCTAGTGTAGATCACTAGGCACCGCGAGTCAAATAGCTCTGGAAACATTACTAATGTCATAGGTTGAGTAAACACTGGACTTGACGCACGGTAGGCGTAGGATGCATACTCACCAGCGACGGCAGTACTGGTTGCACGGAGGTTGGCGTAAGTTGCTCCCACCACACCCGGCTACACTTGTTACAGAAAACTCTGTACTTCTGCGAACCATGCACTTACCGTGTACACCGATAACGAAAGAATCAACATACGCCTACTACAACACCATCCAGAATATACACGCATGAACAGGATGACTGAGAGACGATATGTATAACGTGTGAGATAGATAAATAGCAAGTATCGACTTACTCTCCCCGAGAACAAAGGTTAATTGCGCCATAACTAGTGGATGTGCGAATCAGCGAGAGGCACTTAGGCATCTGGAGTGAGATTCACGTACCAGCGGTTGCAAATAAGCCTGACCTGTACGACTGGCTTACAGCCAGATTACAACGATAGATCAGAATAACGAACGAGTTTCCGCGCACCCCGTCTTCACTGATGACCAACAACACTGTGAGCGATTGCAGGAACCGATCAGCACGGTCGAATGAAAGGTGTTGCGATACCGCTCATGATATACCAGAAAAAAAATGAAGCAAGGAAGGCACTGGGTCTATCGAAGAAGTAAACGTATTTTATGAACGACCACCGCGACGGCCACACAAGACAAATCTACGAGTACATGTTGAGCAAGGTCTGCATGGTCAAACTTCATCACGTATCTCCTCCTCCAAAGTGCAAAAATAACCAAAAATCTTCGGAGGAGATTAGAAATGCAATCATGGGTAGAAATACATTGCTTGCATACGAAGAGAGTTAGGGTTGCGATTGTATCATGTACGATGCAATCAGCACTCCTTTCTTCGACATCACGACATAGACTCGCCTGCAACACACTTTCAACGAAGTTAATCTCTGGTCCAACGCAGATATGCATCACATTACCCTATAAAATGTAGGCGTCTTCCGCAGTAGTCCGTAAACCTGAGAGATTCGTCAGAGGAAAGGAATCCATGGATAAGCAGAGGATGAGCACAGTGAGTGAACGGGGGTGCCATGAGCTTCCTTGCTCCCGAAGGTAAGTCAGTTTATATACGGGAAAACTAAGTCATTGACCGTCTTTGTAGCGGATCACGCCACATCGTAGACAACACGGAGGAGAATAACATTCAGTGATCACCCATACGGTTGGAAATACCGATGCGCAGGAGATACCAAAAAACCTCAGTAATCCAGGAAGTCATGCTCTTGATTGAATATAGTCAGCATTACCCGTAGTTTTACTAGATAAATTATTCTCGAAATGACTGCACCTAACAGAAAAAATTCCTTGGAAACGTCCGCCATTTGAATAGGGCTTCGCAAAGACGAAACGTCCGTGATGCTTTGTGTGATCGTTTGTGGCACAGATTCCGACATTCATTTTATTTCTCGGTCTCGTCGGTCGTTTGAAATCGTTCTGATTTATGCTATAGATTGGATCGCTAAGTCTACTAGGGGCTAGTATGGCAGATGAAAGGAGAAATTTCATCGATGCACGAAGGCTAGCTTATCTCCTCCTTCCCATAACCTGACCTAACTATTCCATTGTGGTTGGCTGATTTGTAGGGAATTAGGGCTGAGAATCTATAAGAGAAGCCTTAATCTTTCAGAGCTAGTAAGTCCAGAAGTCCAGTTGTTCTGGAGCGTGAATCCCTTGAACGTGACAGTGAAGCGCGAAAGAGCACTCTGCACATATAAGTGGTTATAAGAGCCACAAAACATATTTGACCTGTGCAGCCGATATAATGACAGCGTTAGATAGAGAAGAGCAATGAATAGAATGAGTTGAGATTGTAGTTGGCGACGATTCTGCTTGTGAGTGCAGCGCAAGTTGGCAGGCGTCTTTTTCACAACATGAGTGCATCACGTGCATCCCAGATAAATGCTTACTGTAATAAGTAATCTTTCAATAAGGAGTCAGGAGAGCATACAAACAAACAATCTCAACAACAACAATAAGTAAATATTTGCTTGGGCTTGGGAAAGTACATTAGCTGGCTCTTTGATTGCTTATGAAAATAAGTTCTTTAGAGTCAATGTAATATAAAAGTAATATATTAACCTGCTAGAAGAACCTTTCAAATTCTTTAACATAGCTTATCAAAGTAAAGAGGAAATATATATGTACCCGCTGTAAATATTTTAAATGGAATACCAACTCATTATAAAGATGAGTAAACATCAAAACGAGCCAGATGTAGATTACATCCAGCAACATGTCAATCTTGTGCATCATGCAACGTAGAAGCAGAAAGTGTTTGTAACGGAATAACATCGGAGGGATGATCGTTATCTGTTTCAGTTGTACCCGTGGCCCCACTTCGAAAACGCATAGATTGCAAACCCTCGGTAGTAAGCGACCGGTATGCACCGCGCAAACGGAGCAGGAGGCGAGCACAGAAGATGCTATGCAGCACGCCTTGCGTTCTTCGTGTCAAAGGGTGGCTAAGGTCAGTATCAATATTACGAAGCGGAAAAAGAAGTGAAGCGTACAAAATTAGGAACGTCCGCAAATTTTTCTGCAGGCAGTAATTAGTATTTCACAGGGGTGCAGTACCGTCAAAGATGAAAATCTCACCGTTGCGAGTAAGAGAACAAGTAAGTTGGCCACGGACATACCTTCAGCAGCCATTGTTAAGTATTTCTACATGTATATTCAAAGTCGCCGCTCACCAAGAACGCAAATGTAATAGAAAATACCTGAAAAACGAAGGTCATTTTATTGAGAGAAAGTAACCATTTCATGTATGACCTACCGTCCTGCACTATTCTCTTCAAAATCTTGGATATTTTATAGCCACCTAACTTCTCATTAGCTTCGCATGCGTGGAAGCGTTTTATTTATACTGACTAAACCGGAATGCCCGCATGAGGATGAGTACTAGCATAACTATCACGGATCAGCAGTCAAGCTCGTATTCACGCGGGTACCGAGGAAATGGAGTAATGCTCACAAGTTTCATGGAATAGGAGAACGAGGTAACAAGCCCAGAAATCTGTGCTCGTGTAGATCACTAGGCATCCTGAATCAAATAGCTCAGGGAATGTCGCTAACGCCGTAAATTGAGTGAACGCTGGACTCGATGCTCGATAGGGATAAGATGCATACTTACCGGTGATAGCAGTGCTTGTTGCATGGAGGTTGGCATAAGTCGACCCCACCACACCCGGCTAAACTTGTCACCAAAAGTCATGCATTCTGGTACACAGGACACTTACTATGTAAATCAACAACAGGAGAATTAACATGCGCCTGCTACAGCACCAAATGGCATAAACACGCATGAACAGGACGACTGTGCTCGGGATAGATTCAATACGTGAGAAAAAGGAGGCAAGCATCGAACTTACTTTCTCCGATAACGAAGGTCAATTGCCCCATGACTATCATATGTGCGAGTCAACAAGAAGATTTAGGCTTCTAGATCGTGATTCACGTACGAGCTGTGGTGAATAGACTTGGCCTGCATGACTAGTTTATAGTCAGGACACAACAATTGATCAAGATAACTAACGAGATCTTGCGCACCCCTTCATTGATAACAAGCAACACTATCAGCGACCGCAGGAATCATTCAGTACAGCCCGGAGAAAGGTGTTGCAAGGCTGCTCACGATATACAAGAAAAAATGAAGCAAGGAAAGCGCTGGCCCTATTGAGGAAGTAAACGCATTTTATGAACGACCACCGCGACGGCCACACAAGGCGAATCTAGGAATGCACGTTGAGCAAGGTTTAAATAACCGATTGTAACCATTTACCTCGTCCTCTAACGTGCAAAAATAATCGTAAATCTTCAGAAGAGTTCAGAAAGACAGCCACAGATAGAGGAACATTTCTTGCATACAAATAGTGTTAGAGTTGCTGCTGTAGGATGTACGATGCAGTCAGCAATCAACCTCTCCTCCTCCGACGTTACGTCAGCGCTTGCCTGCAATATACTTTCAATGTAGTCAATTACTGGTTCAACGCAGATAACTATCACCTTACCCTATAGACGTGGACTTCCTTTGCGGCAGTCTGTAAGTCCAAGAGGTCCGCGAAAGGAAAGGAATCCATGGATAAGCAGAGGATAGATACGGTGAGGGAATGTGGGGTGCCAAGAGCATCGCTGTTCTCGAGGGTAAGCTAGCCTATATACAGGCGAACTGGGTCTTTGATCATTTCTGTAACAATGACCGCCGCATCGAGGAAACGCGAAAGAGAATAACATTCAGTGATCTCCCACGCAGTTGGAAATGCTGACCCGCAAGAGGACACAAAGCCTTCAGGAATCCGGAAAAACATGGCGTTGGTTGAATATAGTTAGCATGAACTGTGACTTTACTAGAGAGAGACTCCTTGGATATCCAAGAGAAACTAACATAAAGCAGGACCAGAAAAGGCCCGATGTTCGAATAGTGTCGAACGCTGAGAAAGGAACATCTACTCTTTGCTTGGTGATGGTTTGCTGTGGCGCAGATCCTGCCATTTATTTCACTGCGGGGTCTCTCCGGTCATACCAAATCATTTTGATGTAGGTTTAGGATTGAGCGCTACAGTTACCGAGGGCTGGGAGTACAGATGAGAGGTGATTTTTCATCAGATGCACGAAGACCACCATGGTCCCTGCCACTTGTCAGTTCACCGGTAACTCCTTTGTCATCGGCTGAAAGGCGGGGATGCCTTAGGACTGAGAAACCATGAGCGGGGAAGTCAGAGCAGTTCCTTGAGCATTTTCCGCGAGAGCTCTGCTATGAGTCCACTTGTTCAGTTGTCCTAGATCGCGAATTTCTCGAAAGTGACAGTGCAAGAGAAACTCCGTTGATATTAGTGGGTACAACAGTTACGAAGCTGATTTTGTCCTGCGCAGCTGATACAGCGGTAGCATTAAACAGTAAACAATGATGAGCAACATGAATGCAAAATTAGGATGGGTGTTTGATGGCTTGTTCGCCAGCGTCGATTCGGTAGTGCAGGTGTTTTCCGAATTCCGAGAGCATCACGTGCATGCCGGATAGACGTCTTTTTCTTGCAATAAAAGAAGCAGAAGAATCTCAGAGATCAGTAAAAGATTTTCTTTCGTATGAAAATAATTCAGTTGGCTCTTTAATTTTTCTTAATGTAATATTAAAATAAAGGCAATATATTAGCCTATTGAACACATGTTTTAAATAATCTTCTAAGCAAACAAGTCTAAGTAATAGAGAAAATATGCTTTTTGGCCTGATACCCGTGTTCCTTTCCTACCCCTAACAACTCAGTAAAGGGGAAAATGAACGTTAAATTGAGTCAAACACGAATTTCATCCCATGAACATATCAGCCTTGTGTATCATGCAGCGTAGAAGCAGAAAACGTCTGTAACGGAAGACCGTCTGCGGGATAATGATGATGATTGTCTATGACAGTTGTACCTGTGGCCTCACTTTGAAAACGTATAGATCGCATACCCTCGGTGGTAAGTGACCTATATGCGCCGCGCAAACGGAGCAAGAGGCGTGCACATAAGATGCTGTGTAACACGGTTTGTGCCCTTCATATAAGGTGATCGAGGTCAGTCTCAATCTTGCAGAACGAGATACCATTCTAGGAGGGTCCGTAGATTTCTCTATAGATAATGATTCAGTGATTAGTAACTTTACAGGGCGCGTACTGCTCATGGCAGTGAGAATCTTACAGTTGCAAGTAAGAGAACGAGCAAGTTTGCCACAGTACTTCCTTTAGCAGCCAATGTCAAGTACTAGTCTGTGTGAATTTTTCAGGCTGTCGCTCACCAAGGACGCAAATGTAATAGTAAACACCTAGAATAGTGTAAGTTAGTCAGTTAAATGAAAGCAACCATTTCATGTGTATCCTACGGTCTCTGAGTATGATCCCCAAAATATTAGATATTCTACAGCCACCTAAACTGCTCGTTAACTTCGCATGCATAGAAGCGTTCTTTTTGCGCTGACCTGAACGGAATGCCTGTGTGAGAATGAGTACGAGTATAACTATCAGAGACCACAGTCAAGTTTGTATTCATGCGGGCGCCGAAGAAATGAGCAACGCTCACAAGTCTCATGGGATAGGAGAATAAGATAACAAGCCCATTGCATTGTGCTTGTGTAGATCACTAGGCATCCCGAGTCGAACAGCTCTGGAAATGTCGCTAATGCCGTAAAATGAGTAAACATTGGACTTGATTCCCAGTAGGCACAAATTGCATACTCACTGGCGATGGCAGTGCTGGCCGCACGCAAGCCGGCGTAAGCCGATCCCACCACACCCGGCTAAACTTGTCACCAAAAGTCATGCATTCTGGTACACAGGACACTTACTACGTATACCATCAACAGGAGAATTAGCAAGCGCCTGGTGCAGCACCAAATGGCATGTACACGCATGAAAAGGACAACTGGGCCCAAGATAGGTTCAATCTGCGAGATAAAGAAAGACGAGTATCGACGTACTCTCTCCGATGACGAAGGTCAACTGTCCCATCACTAGCGGGTGTGCAAGTCAACGAGAAAAGTTTGGACTACTAGAGCGAGGTCCACGTACGAGCAGTGGCAATTACGCTTGGTCTGCATGACTGGATTGTAGTCAGAACATAACGAGTTATCAGGACAACTAACGAGATTCCGCGCACCTCTTCTTCACTGATGGCTAACAACACTGCGAGCGATTGAAAGAGTCGGTCAGCACGGCCAGATTAAAGACGTTGCAATACTGCTCACGATATACCAGAGAAAACGAAGAAATAAAGGCGCTGGTCCTATTGAGGAAGTAAACGTATTTTATGAACGACCACCGCGACGGCCACACAAGGCGAATCTAGGGATGCGTGTTGAGAAAGGTCTGAATGGTAACCTTAGGTAGAAGATATATGGGTCGCATACACAGAGCGTTAGGCCTGCTACTGTATGATGTACGGTGTAATCAGCAATCAGCCTCTTTCCTCCATATTACGACAGAGACTCGCCCGCAATACACTTTTAACGTGGTTAATTCCTAGTTGAACGCAGATAACTATCACCTTACTCTATAAATGTAGACGTCTTCCGCGGTAGTCTGTAAATCCGGGAGATCCGCCACGGAAAAGGAAACCATGAATAAGCAGAGGATGGACACAGTGAGGGAACGGGAGTGACAATAGTTTCGCTGTTCTCAAGAGAAAGCCAGATTATATACAGGAAAACTAAGTTCTTGACTGCCTATGTAGCGGACACCACCGCATCGTCGACAACATGAAGAGATTGATGCTTAGTGAAATCCCATGCAGTTGGAAATGCCTACACGCAAGAGGAGCACAATAACCATCAGCTATCCAGAAGATCATGTTCTAGAAATCATGACCCGAGAAACTCCCGTCATATGAATGGTGCCCTACACAGAGAAAAACGTCCACTAGTCTTTGCGCGATGATCGTTTGTTGTGACACAGGTTCCACCATTCATTTCACTGCGGGGTCTCTGAAGTCATTTTGAAATTTATTGATGTAGGTTTAGGATTGAAGCGCTACAGGTACCGGAGCTGGGATAACAGATGAGAGGAGACTTTTCATCAGATGCACGAAGGTCACCTTAGTTCTTGCTACCTGTTAGTTCACCGGGTCATTTCTTTGTCGTCGGCTGACAAGCGGGGCCTCAGGACTTAGGAACAATAAGCGGGAAGTCAGAGCAGATCCTTGAGCATTTTCCGAGAGAGAGCTGGTATGAGTCCACTTGTTCAGTTGTTCTGGACCATGAATTTCTCGAAAGTGGCAGTGCAAGAGAAAATGTGAGTCGCGCTCCGTAAATATTAGTGCTTACAAGAGCTAGAAAGCTGATTTAACCTGTGCAACTGATACAGCGACAGCGTTAGACAGTAAACAGTGACGAGCAACATGAAAGCAAAACTGGGATTGGCGTTGGTGGCTTGTTCGCCGAGCGTTCGCGACAGTCGGGCTGTTGGGCGTCTGAGAGTATCACGTGCATGCCAGATGGACACTAATTCACCTCCTTACTTTAGTAATAAGTAATCTTATGGTACAGTAAAGGAAGCATTAAAAGAATGAAATTTAGCAAGACATTTTCCTAGAGATACTTCAGTTGACTCCTGAATTTTTAAATATAATACAAATGTAGCATTTAGGAAGATAAGTATAATACAAAAATAAAGATAATGTATTAGCCTTGGATGCAATTTTCAAATTTTCCTTTCAAACAAATCTAAGTATTTGAGAAAATACACTCTTCTAGCTTGATATTTCTCTTTTCCTATTAACTCAGTACAAGGAGTATATAACCATTAAATCGAGCCAAATACGAATTTTATCTCATGAGTATATCAGCCTTGTGTATCATACAGTGTAGAAGCAGAAAACGCTTGTAATGAAGTACTGTCTGCAGGATGATGATGATGATCGTCTATGACAGTTGTACCCGTGGCCTCACTTTGAAAATGTATAGACTGCGAATGTATAGATCGCATACCCTCGGTGGTAAGTGACCTATATGCGCCGCGCAAACGGAGCAAGAGGCGAGCACATAAGATGCTGTGTAACACGGCTTGTACTCTTCATACAAGGTGATAGAGGTCAGACTCAACATTACGAAGTGGAAAAAGAAGCGAAGATTACACGAATAGAAGCGTCCGCAAGTTTCTCTGCAAGCGGTAATTAGTATTTCACGGCAGTACAGTACTGTCGAAGATGAAAATCTCACTGTTGCGAGTGAGAGAACAAGTATGTTGGCCACGGTCATCCCTTCGCCAGCCATTGTTAAGCATTTTCACATGTATATTCCCAAGCCACTGCTCACCAAGAACACAAATGTAGTAGAAAACACCTGGAAGAATGAAGGTTATTTTGTCGAGAGAAAGGAACCATATCGTGTATATCATACCGTCCTGCACTATTCTCTTCAAAATTTTGGATAATTTATAACCACCTGAACTAATCGTTAGCTTCGCATGTGTGGGCACGTTCTATTTATACTGACTAAAACGGGATGCCCGTGTGAGAATGAGTATTAATATAACTATCAGAGACCGCAGTCAAGATTTTATTCATGCTGGTGCTGAAAAAATGGAGCAACGCTTACAAGATTCATGGAATAGGAGAATAAGATAAGCAATCCAGTCAAGTGTGCCAGTATAGATCACTAGGCATCCCGAGTCGAATAACTCTGGAAATGTTGCTAATGCCGTAAATCGAGTAAATGTTGGACCTGATTCCCGGTAGGCATAAATTTCATACTCACTAGTGATGACAGTCCTGGTGTCATGTAGGATGATGTAAGTCGACCCCACCACACCCAGCTAAACTTGTCACCGAAAGTCATGCATTATGGCACACAGGACACTTACTACGTATACCAACAACAGGAGAATTAGCATGCGCCTGGTGCAGCACCAAATAGCATGTACACGCATGAAAAGAACAACTGGGCCCAAGATAGGTTCAATCTGTGAGATTAAGAAAGACGGATATCGACGTACTCTCTCCGATAACGAAGGTCCACTGTCCCATCACTAGCGGGTGTACAATTCAACGAAAAAAGGTTTGGATCATAGATCGTGATACACTTACGAGCAGTGGTAAATGAGATTGGCCAGCATGACTGGATTGTAATCAGAACACAACGAATTATCAGAATAACTAATAAGATCCTGCGCACCCTTTCTTCACTAATGACCAACAACACTGCGAGCGTTTGAAGGAGTCAGTTAGCAGTGCGCAATGAAAGATAATGTCATTGTTACCCACGATATACTAGACAAAATGAAGCAATAAAGGCGCTGGCCCGATTGAGGAAGTAAACGTATTTTATAAACGACCACCGCGACGGCCACACAAGGCAAATCTAGGAATGCATGAAGAGCGAGGTCTGTATGGTTAAGCTTAATTACATACTTCGTTCTCCAACGTGCAGAAATAATCATATATCTTCAGAAGAGATAAGAAGGGTGATTATAGGTAGAAGAACATTGCCCGCATACGAAGAGTGCTAGAGTCGCGACTGTGCGTCGTGCGGTGCAATCAGCACTCAGCTTCTTTCTCCAATATTACTACAGAGACTTGCCTGCAATATACTTTCAATGCAGTCAATTTCTAGTTCAACGTAGATAATTGTTACCTTACCGTATAAGCGTAGACTTCTTTTGCGGTAGTCTGAAAATCCAAGACATCTGCGAGAGGAAAGGAATCCATGGACAAGCAGAGGATGAGAACAGTGAGGGAATGGGGATGCTGATAGTTTCGTTGTTCCTAATGGTAAGCCAGATTATATACGGAAAAGCTAAGTTCACGACTATCTTTGTAGCAGACACAACCGTATCATCGACACCATAGAGGTGATTGATACTTAAATCATGTCTTAGAAATCATGATCTGAGAACTCTGTTACGATTCTCCACTCTCATACCTTCAGTTCCGAGGGTTCTGCACCCTTCTGTACTGGAACTCAGGACTTCCATCCCTTGGGGGCACTGTCTATGGACTATATGTGTGCTGACTCTTACCACTACCCTTCCTTACTTCATCATTCCATTCCTTTGACCACCCCTTCATTCTTTGTTCCTTCTATAGTCTCTTACCCTTTGTCCATCCCTTCATTCTTTGTACCTTTATCTTTGACATTCCTTTCTTTCATTCTTCATAGCTTATCATTCTTAGTAGCTCATACTCCCTGAGTGCTCTTGTGTAGTTTAGTATATATAGGTGTACAAGATCAGACTAGTCCTGTAGTCTTGATCTTGTCTACTCTAGGTAGTCCTGTACTCTTAGGCTCACTCTATATACTCTACTCTTGTCTCACTCTCTCTCTCTGCCTGTTCTGCAAGTTCTGACTATGTTCTAGTACTTGCATTCTGTATTTCTGTTGTATAGGATAGTTGTAGCCTGGGTCCCCTTACTGAGCCTTTAGGTTCCTTCTACACTGTTGCTGACATCAGATCAAGACTACCTATTACTACCCTACAACTCTCTTATGTTTCAAGCATTAGTACTCACTATTGTATTGATCTCTTTTCTTTGTCCTAACCCTTTTACATTTTTAAATTTTAAACTTTCTAAACCCTTTTAAACTTTTGCCACCCTTCTTCTATTTATTACCTCTTTTAGTTTAGTGCTGATTCCTTTGTAGTGTAAACATAGACCCTCCTACACTGACTGTCACCCCTACTGTCCTACTAGATCAGTAGTTACAAGTAAAACTAGCTTAATATGTACAGACCTCTATCTAAGAGGCTTTTGCTAACTACATACTCTCAGCCCCTTTAGAACCTGTTCTGATTGTTCTAGAAGTTACAACCTGTTCTAGAAAGAAAGTGTATGTAGTCTACCCTTCAGACTTTAATAGGTAGTACTTTAAGGACTTCTAGCACTAAGTTGAACTATACATGGCTACTACTTTGACTAATCTATCCTCAGATCTCAATCATGTCCTATTTATCCTCTCCTTTATAAAGGAAGGTAATACAGCCACCTGGGCTCAGAACTAGATCAAAGACTATTAGATTAGAAGCTTAATCTGACTTCAGAACAATAAGTTGTATTTAGAATTTATGAGGCAGCTCTGTACTTCCTTCATTAATCTGAATAAGAAGTGTAATGTGTAGAACAAGCTTACATCTCTGTAACAGAGCAAACATTCTACTAATACCTTCTTTCAGGAGTTTAATATTCTAGCCTAGAAGGTAGGATTTGTACTCAGGTTTAATAATGTTCTTATTAGAATACTTGAAAAAGCTCTTCACTTAGAACTAGTTAATAAGATCCTTAGAATGATACTAGAACTAGTTACTTATACTGAGTAGAAGACATGTGTCATTTCCTTTGACTAAACTGTAGTCTGAATATATTAAGTCTGTATAAAACACTCACACATGTGTTTAGCTCTAACAGTTCTGAGCCCTCAGATTGATCTGCCTATAATTTGTAATCAATCTGTTCTAATAGACATTAGAGAAGTCTGAAAGTGAGAAGTATACTTTACTTGTAGAAAGTCAGAGCACTAAATTAAGGACTGTCTGTAAAAGTAATAGTACATCTGTCAGGTTATTAGAGTAATAATGAGTAATAAGTAGGATTTGTAGTAAGAAGCCTTTTCTACAAATCTAGAAGCTACCTCAGAACTCTTAGACTCTAACTATGTACTCTAGGATTTTATAGAGGCTTAACAGTAAATACAGTACTGAAGGGTTATGACTCAGATTTTTTAATGGTTACTTTTGATTTAATAGACACTGTAGGATTAAAAGTAAATAAAGTAGAAAAAGCAGAAAAAGTAGAAAAAATAAATTAACAAAATTATTTATTAGAAAGAAAAAAGTCAAAAACAAAAGTAGATAGTTCTCCTATTTCTCCTGATTCTTTTGATTCTTCTCTTTGTACTTCATCTGAGTCTAAATCTGTACAATCCAACTTACCACTTCTACATTCTAAGATCTTAGAATGTTTAGAATACTACTCAGCCTTGTTTACTACTTAGTAGTTTGTCTGTAGTATCAAGTAGGGATAGCCTCAACTAAGTTCACAGCTAAGAACATGAGTCTGTCCTTGTTGAAAGAGAGAGGTTAATAAGGAAATGTTAGTATATATACTTACTCTCTTAGATAATAAGACTGTACAAGCTGTACATTCCTTTCAGAACAAGTAGTAGTTTATCTAAGGACATTCTAGACACTAGCTTTAGATTCCTATCCTCTTAGCTCTCTTCTTAGAATCCCTCAAGATCTGAACAATGACTCTAGTAAACAGTAAATGTACTAGTTTATACATTAATAAAGCTTTTGTGTAGAAACACTACCTCTCTACTTAATACATTCTACTTCTAATCCTAGTATACAATACAGATAGAACCTTAAACTAGAATAGTTAGATTACTGAGTTTGTCCAACTATAGATGACTATTCAGGATTATAAGGAAAGTATTGAGTTCAGAGTTACTAACTTTAGAAAGACAGACATCTTTATTGGATTTGAATGGCTCAAGGCTTACAACCCTACTATTAACTAGTTAGAGTAGACACTTGTGTTCAATCAGTGTTCTAAGTCTTACAACTACCTTACACTACTGTTCTAAGTAGATACAGATGCTTCTAATGTTACTAACAGTTCTAATGAAGGTGACTAGTTGTTCTTCTTCAACTAGGATAGATATATAGATACATATTCTAGTCAAGACAGAACAGAGTCAATCTGAAGGATGTCTGAGACAGAACCAGTCTAGAACCCTCTTAGAACAACTCTACTCTAGAATACACATAGACCCAGCCTGCCAGATTTTGTCTGAGAGTTCTCTAAAGTCTTTAGTAAAGAGGAATTTGACTAACTTCCTAAACACTGTTTTTAGAACTATACAATTAAATTGACTAAGGGTTTCCAACTCAAGGATTGTAAGGTCTACCTACTCAACAGAGACAAGTAGGAGGCACTTAATGAGTTCCTTTAGGAAAATCTTTAGAACAGTCAGATCCAACCCTTAAAGTCTTTTATAGCCTCTCCTTTCTTCTTTGTTAAAAAGAAAGATAGGAAGCTCTACCTAGTTTAGAATTATTATTGTCTTAATAAGGGTACTGTTAAAAACAAGTACCTACTCCTCCTGATTCAGGAGCTTATTAATAAGACACATACATTTAGGGTTTTCACTAAGTTAGACATTCAATAAGAATACAATAATATTCAGATTCAAGACAGAGATGAGTAGAAGACTGTGTTCTAAACTAATTGTAGATTGTACAAACTGACTGTAATGTTCTTTAAACTAACTAACTTGTCTATAACATTCTAGTCATTTATGAATCACATTCTTACAGATCTGATTGACTTAGAGTATGTTGGTGTGTATCTAGATAACATTCTAATCTTCACCCAGACAGTTGAGCACTATTACTAACTAATCTAAACAGTTCTATAATAGCTCTAAGATAATAAACTGTTTCTCTAAGAAATAAAGTACTCTTTTGTATAGAAGTCAGTAGATTATCTAAGCTTTGTAATTAGTGGAGGAGAGGTCTGTATGAATCTAGTAAAGGTAACTGTAGTTTAGAACTGGTTACAACCTTAGAACCTGAAACAGGTCTAAGTGTTTCTTAGGTTTGTAAACTACTACTAATGTTTTATTCAAAACTTTAGTACTATTACTCAGCCCCTTTACAATCTTACTAGCAAAGATGTTCCTTAGTAATAGGAGGATTAGTAGTAGTCTGTGTTTGAGTCCCTAAAGCAGACCATCATTAGTAAGCCTGTATTAGTAGTTCTGACAGTTGTAGACAAGTTCTAAGTTAAAGCCAACTCTTTCAACTTTACAAATAGAGTAGTACTGTCTTAGTTTATTAATAGAAAGTAGTGTCTAATAGTATTCTAATTAGAATCCCTCTTTACAACAGAACAGAACTACCCTATCTATAATAAGGAACTCTTTACAATTGTCTATTCCTTAGAGGAGTAGTGTTAATATTTCCTTAGTACTATACAGAAGTTTGAGATTTAGAGTAATTACCTTAATCTCTAGTACTTCCAAGTACCTTAGAAGCTTAACTACTACTAAGCCTACTAAATGTTAGAACTGTAGAACTACAACTTTGTACTAACCTACAAACTTAGAACACAAATGACAAAAGCTGATTTACTCTTAAGACAAGTAAGTTATAAAAGGGGGGAGAATAATAACAAAAATCTTGTTCTCCTAGACAATTCCTGTTTTGCATCCAAGACAATCTAAGAGATCTGATTTGAATCTAAGGATGTTGACTTTGTCACTTATATATAGTAAGTTCTGAGACACACACAGGACTAGGTTGTAGTAAAACAATTAGAGAAGCAGGTTAGGGATTGGGAGGAGGATAAGGATAGACAGGTTTACTAGAAAGGCTAACTATACATTCTAAAGGATTAGAAACTGTAGAAGGACATTGTTTAAACTTATTATAACAATCTGACTGTAGAACATTTAGGCTGACACAAAACACAGGAACTTATTACTCAGAACTACTAGTAGTCTAGAATGTAGAGAGAAATCCTAAAGTATGTAACTAGTTACAATACATACTAACAGACTAAGGCTTACTAGACAAGGGTTCAGACTCCCTTACATCTACATTAGATTCTAGATCACTCTTAGGAAGAAGTCTTGGTGGACCTGATTAGTAAGCTACCTAAGTCTTAGAGTTACAATACTATCTGTGTGATTGTCAACCAATTCTCTAAGCAAGTCCATACAGTTCCAACCTAAACAGAACTCACTTCTAAAGGTATAGTGTACATCTATTAGAATCATGTCTTCCAGTTGTACAGACTCCCTTAGAAGCTTATTCACAATTGTAGACTGTAATTCAAGTTGAAATTCATATAGGACTTGTATACACTTCTCAGAATTCAAGGGAATGTTACAGTTCTCTACTCTTGTACCTTCAGTTTTAAGGGTTCTACACTCTTCTGTACTAGAACTTAGAACTTCTGTCCCTTAAAAGTACTATCTATAAACTATATGTGTACTAACTCTTACTACTACCCTTCCTTACTTTATTATTCCATTCCCTTAACTACTCCTTTATTCTTTGTTCATTTTATAGTCTCTTACTCTTTGTCCATCCCTTCATTCTTTGTACCTTTATCTTTGACATTCTCTTCTTTCATTCTTTATAGCTTATTATTCTTAGTAGCTCATACTCTCTAAGTACTCTTGTATAGTTTAGTATATATAAGTATACAAGATTAGACTAGTCCTGTAGTCTTGATCTTGTCTACTCTAGGTAGTCCTATACTCTTAGACTTACTCTATATACTCTACTCTTGTCTCACTCTCTCTCTCTGTCTGTTCTGTAAGTTCTAACTATATTCTAGTACTTGTATTCTATATTTCTGTTGTGTAGAATAGTTGTAGCCTGAGTCCCCTTGTTAAGCCTTCAGGTTCCTTTTATACTGTCACTAACATTAGATTAAGACTACTCATTACTACTCTACAACTCTCTTACATTTTGAGTATTAGTACTTACTATTGTGTTAATCTCTTTTCTTTGTCCTAACCCTTTTACATTTTTAAATTTTAAACTTTCTAAACCCTTTTAAACTTTTGCCACCCTTCTTCTATTCATTACCCCTTTTAGTTTAGTACTGATTCCTTTATAGTATAAACATAGATTCTCCTATACTAACTGCCACCCTTACTGTTTTACTAGATTAGTAGTTATGAGTAGAACTAGCTTAATACATACAGACCTCTATCTAAGAGGCCTTTACTAACTACATACCTCTAACCCCTTTAGAACCTGTTCTAATTGTTTTAGAAGTTGTAACCTGTTCTAGAAAGAAAGTGTATGTAGTCTACCCTTTAGACTTTAATAGATAGTACTTTAAGGACTTCTAGTACTAAGTTGAACTATATGTAGCTACTACTTTAACTAATCTATTCTTAGATCTTAATTGTGTCCTATTTGTCCTCTCCTTCATAAAGGAAGGTAATATAGTCATCTAGGCTTAGAACTGGATTGAAGACTATTAAATTAGAAGCCTAATCTGACTTCAGAACAATGAGTTGTATTTAGAATTTATAGGGCAACTCTGTACTTCCTTTATTAATCTGAATGAGAAGTACAATGTGTAGAACAAGCTTGTGTCTCTATAACAGAGTAAACATTCTACTAATGCTTTCTTTCAGGAGTTTAATATTCTAGCCTAGAAGGTAGGATTTGTGCTTAGATTTAATAATGTTCTTATTAGAATACTTGAAAAAGCTCTTCACCTAGAACTAGTTAATAAGATCCTTAGAATGATGCTAGAACTAGTCACTTACACTGAGTAGAAGATGTACACCATTTCCTTCAACTAAGCTATAGTCTGAATGTGTCAAGTCTGTATAGAATACTTGTACATGTGTTTAACTCTAACAGTTCTGAGCCCTTAGATTAATCTGCCTGTAATTTGTAATCAATTTATTCTGATAGACATTAGAGAAGCCTGAAAGTAAGGAGTATACTTTGCTTACAGAAAGTCAGGGTACTAAATTAAGAACTACTTACAGAAGTAACAGTACATCTGTTAGGTTATTAGAGTAATAATGAGTAACAAGTAAGATTTGTAGTAAGAAGCCTTTTCTGTAAATCTGGAAGTCATCTTAGAACTCCTAAACCCTGACTATATACTCTAGGATTTTGTAAAGGCCTAACAGTAAATGTAATACTGAAGAGCTATGACTTAGATTTTTTAATAACTACTTTTGATTCAATAAACACTGTAGAATTAGAAGTAAATAAAACAGAAAAAGTAGAAAAAGTAGAAAAAATAAATTAACAAAATTATTTATTAGAAAGAAAAAAGTTGAAAACAAAAGTAGATAGTTCTCCTATTTCTCCTGATTCTTTTAATTCTTCTCTTTGTACTTTATCCAAGTCTAAATCTACACAATCTGACCTACTACTTCTATGTTCTAAGATCTTAGAATGTTTGGAACACTACTCAGCCCTATTTACTACTTAGTAGTTTGTCTATAGTATTAAGTAGGGATAGTCTTAGCTGAGTTCACAGCTAAGGACATGAGTCTGTCCTTGTTGAAAGAGAGAGGTTAATAAGGAAATGTTAGTGTATATACTTACCCTCTTAGACAATAAGACTGTACAAGCTATACATTCTCTTCAGAACAAGTAGCAGTTCATCTGAGAATGTTTTAAACACTAGCTCTAAGTCCTTGTCCTCTTAACTCCCTTCTTAGGATCCCCCCAGATCTAAACAATAGTTCTGATAGATAGTAAATGTACTAGTTTGTGTATTAATAAGACCTTTGTGTAGGAACACTACCTCCCTACTTAATGTATTCTACTTCTGATCCTAGTATACAATATAGACAGAACTCTAAACTGGAATGGTTGGATTACTGAGTTTGTCCAACTATAGATAACTATTCAGGATTATAAGGAAAGTATTGAGTTTAGAGTCATTAACCTTAGAAAGACAGATGTCTTTATTAGATTCAAATGACTCAAAGTTTACAACCCTACTATTAACTAGTTAGAGTAGACACTTGTGTTCAATCAGTGTTCTGAGTCTTACAGTTACCTTATACTACTATTCTAAGTAGATACAGATACTTTTAATGTTACTAACAGTTCTAATAAAGGTGACTAGTTGTTCTTCTTTAACTAGGATAAATATGTAGATACATATTCTAGTTAAGACAGAACAGAGTCAATCTGAAGGATGTTTAAGACAGAACTAGTTTAGAACCCTCTCAGAATGACTCTACTCTAGAATGTATATAGACTCAGCCTGCCAGATTTTGTCTGAGAGTTCTCTAAAGTCTTTAGTGAAGAGGAATTTGACTAGCTTCTTAAACACTATCTCTAGAACTATGTAATTGAATTGACTAAGGGTTTCTAACTTAAGGATTATAAGGTCTACCTACTCAACAGAGACAAGTAGGAGGTACTTAATGAGTTCCTTTAGGAAAATCTTTAGAATAGCTAGATTCAACCTTTAAAGTCCTCTATAGCCTCCTCTTTCTTTTTTGTCAAAAAGAAAGATGGGAAACTCTGTCTAGTCTAGAATTATTATTATCTTAATAAGAGTACTGTCAAAAACAAGTACCTACTCTCCCTGATTTAGGAGCTCATTAATAAGATACATACATTCAGAGTTTTTACTAAGTTGGACATTTGATAAGGATACAATAATATTTGGATCTAAGATAGAGATGAGTAGAAGACTGTATTCTGAACTAATTGTAGATTGTACAAACTAACTGTAATATTCTTTAGACTAACTAACTCACTTGTAATGTTCTAGTCATTCATAAATCACATTCTTACAAATCTAATTAACTTAGAGTATGTTAGTGTGTATCTGAATAACATTCTGATCTTTACTCAGACAGTTGAGTATTATTACTGACTGATCTGAGTAGTTCTACAACAGCTCTAAGATAATAAACTGTTCCTCTAAGAAGTAAAGTACTCTTTTACACAGGAGTTAGTAGATTATCTAGACTTTGTAATTAGTAGAGGACAGGTCTGTATGAATCCAGCAAAGGTAACTGTAGTTCAGAACTGGTTACAACCTTAGAACCTGAAACAGGTCTAAGTGTTCCTTAGGTTTGTAAACTACTACTAATACTTTATTTAAGACTTTAGTACTATTGTTCAGCCCCTTCACAATCTTACTAGCAAAAATGTTTATTAGTAATAGGAGGATCAGTAGTAGTCTACATTCAAGTTCCTAAAGTAGGCTATTACTAGTAAGCCTGTATTAGTAGTTCTGACAGTTGTAAACAAGTTCTGAGTTAAAGCTAACTCTTCTAACTTTGTAAATAGAGTAGTACTGTCCTAGTTCATTAACAGAAAATAGTGTCTAATAGTGTTCTGATTAGAATCCCTCTCTATAATAGAACAGAACTACTCTATCTATAATAAGGAACTCCTTACAATTGTCTGTTCCCTAAAAGAGTAGTGTTAATATCTTCTTAGTACTGTACAGAAGTTTAAGATTTAGAGTAATCACCTTAATCTCTAGTACTTTCAGACACCTCAGAAGCTCAACTACTACTAAGTCTGTTAGATGTTAGAACTGTAGGACTACAACTTTGTACTGACTCACAAACTTAGAACACAAATGACAAAAGCTAATTTACTCTTAAGACAAGTAGGTTATAAAAGGGGGGAGAATAATAATGAAAATCTTGTTCTTCTAAACAATTCCTGTTTTGTGTCCAAAACAATCTAAGAGATCTGACTCAAATCTGAGGATGTTAACTTTGTTACTCACATACAGTAAGCTCTAAGACACACACAGGACTAGGTTGTAGTAAAGCAACTAGAGAAGTAGGCTAAGGATTAGGAGGAGGATAAGGATAGACAGGTTTACTAAGAAGGCCAACTATACATTCTGAAGGATTAGAAGCTATAGGAGGACATTGTCTAAGCTTATTACAACAATCTGACTGTAGAACATTCAGACTAACACAAAACACAGGAACTCATTACTTAAAACTACTAGTAGTCTAGAATGTAGAGAGAAATCCTAAAGTATGTAACTAGTTGTAATACATACTAACAGACTAAAGCTTACTAGACAAGGGTTTAGACTCTCCTACATTTGTATTAGATCCTAGATCACTCTTAGGAAGAAGTCTTGGTAGACCTGATTAGTAAGCTACCTAAGTCTTAGGGTTACAACACTATCTGTATAATTGTTAACTGATTCTCTAAGTAAGTCCATATAGTTCCAACCTAAACAGAACTTACTTCTAAAAGTATAGTATACATTTATTAGAATCATGTCTTCTAGTTATACAGACTCCCTTAGAAGCTCATTCACAATTGTAGACTGTAATTTAAGTTAAAATTTATACAGGACTTGTATACACTTCTTAGAATTTAAGAGAACCCTTCTACTATATATTACTTACAGACTAACAGTCAAACTGAGTGAGTCAATCAGGAGATTGAGCTCTACCTCTGAATGTTCATTAATCATTAGTAATCAGATTAGTCTGAATAGTTAGCTCTAACAGAATTCATGTACAATAACTAGTAACACTCTATAATAGGACAGTCCCTATTCTTCCTCAATCATAAGAGACATTTGTACTAGGAAACAGTTCTGAACTGGAACAGTAGTTCTAAATCTATAACAGACTTTATAGAACAGATACATAGAACTAGAGAGGATGTACAGACTCTTTTAGAAAAGGTAGTATAAGTTATAAAGTAGAACTATAATTAAAAGAGGTTTGCAGCCAAGGATTACTAGCCTAGTAACAAAGTTATGTTAGAAGCTACTAACCTGACCACAGATTGCTTAATGAAGAAGTTGAACAATAAGTGCTTTAGACCCTTTGTTATTAAAAAGAAGGTTAGTGCCTCTGTCTACAAACTCTAACTTCTAACAATATAGAAGTACATACACTCAGTGTTTAACAAGGTTCTACTATCTTAGTATTATGATCTAAGTTTTCCTTTGTAACAAAGACCCCTACTACTTCTACTAGAACTTATCAGTTCCAAACTGAAATATAAAGTAGAGTATATAACAGATACTAAGCTAGTACACAGAAAGCTCAAGTTCCTTATCTACTAGAAAGAATACTTAGTTAAAGAACATACTTGAGAACCTACTAAGAATCTTACTCATACTGTTAAGACAATCTGAGACTTCTATTAACTTCATCTAGGTGCTCTGTATTAACTCTACCTTATAGATTTCTAAACCCTACTATTCTAACCTATACCTAAGTTACTGACTGAGCCTAATGTTTACTAATCAGGATGATTAGTTTTAGAGAGAGAGTAATATTACAGTTCTCTACTCTTATACCTTTAGTTCTAAGGGTTCTACACTCTTCTGTACTAGAACTCAGGACTTCTGTCTCTTAGAGGTACTGTCTATAAACTATATATATACTAACTCTTACTACTACTCTTCCTTACTTTATTATTCTATTCCCTTGACTACCCTTTTATTCTTTGTTTATTCTATAGTCTCTTACCCTTTGTCTATCCTTTTATTCTTTATACCTTTATCTTTAACATTCTCTTCTTTCATTCTTTATAGCTTATTATTCTTAGTAGCTCATACTCTCTGAGTACTCTTGTATAGTTTAGTATATATAAGTGTACAAGATTAGACTAGTTCTGTAGTCTTAACCTTGTCTACTCTAGGTAGTCCTGTACTCTTAGGCTTACTCTATATACTCTACTCTTGTCTTACTCTCTCTCTCTACCTGTTCTACAAGTTCTAACTATGTTCTAGTACTTACATTCTGTATTTCTGTTATATAAGATAGTTATAGCCTGAGTCCTCTTACTAAGCCTTCAGGTTCCTTCTACACTATTACTAATAGGGAACCCTTCTACTGTATATTACTTACAGACTAACAGTCAAACTAAGTAAGTCAATTAGGAGATTAAGCTCTACCTCTGAATGTTCATTAATTATTAGTAATCAGATTAGTCTGAATGACTAGCTCTAACAGAATTTATACATAATAACTAGTAACACTCTATAATAGGACAGTTTCTATTCTTTCTTAATTATGAGAGACATTTGTACTAGGAGACAGTTCTAAACTAGAACAGTAGTTCTGAATCTGTAACAGACTTTGTAAAACAAATGTACAGAACCAGGGAGGACACATAAGTTCTTTTAGAAAAGGTAGTATAGGTTATAAAGTAGAACTATAATTGGAAGAGGTCTGTAGCTAAGGATTACTAGTCTAGTGACAAAGTTATACTAGAAGCTACTAACCTAACTATAAATTACTTAATAAAGAAGTTGGACAACAAGTGCTTTAGACTCTTTATTATTAAAAAGAAGGTTAGTACCTCTACCTACAAACTCTAACTTCTAGTAATATGGAAGTACATACACTCAGTGTTTAATAAGGTTCTACTGTCTTAGTACTACAATCTAAGTTTTCCTTCACAACAAAGACTCCTACTACTTTTACTAGAACTTATTAGTTCTGAACCAGAATATAAAGTAGAGTATATAGTAGATACTAAGCTAGTGTGTAGAAAACTCAAGTTCCTTATCTACTAGAAAGGATACCTAGTTGAGGAACATACTTGGGAACCTGCTAAGAACCTTGTCTATACTCTTAAAGTAATCTAAGATTTCTATCAGCTTCATCCTAGTACTCTGTACAAACTCAGTCTTACAAATTTCTAAGCTCTACTATTCTAACCTATGTCTAAGCTACTGACCAAGCCCTATGTTTACTAATCAGAATGATTGGTTTTAGAGAGAGAGTAATGTTACAATTCTCTACTCTCATACCTTCAGTTCTAAGGGTTCTACACTCTTCTGTACCAGAACTCAGAACTTCTGTCTCTCAGAGGTACTGTTTATAAACTATATACATACTGACTCTTACTACTACCCTTCCTTACTTTATTATTCCATTCCTTTAACTACCCCTTCATTCTTTGTTCCTTCTATAGTCTCTTACCCTTTGTCCATCCCTTCATTCTTTGTACCTTTATCTTTGACATTCCTTTCTTTCATTCTTTGTGGCTTATTATTCTTAGTGGCTCATACTCTCTGAGTACTCTTGTGTAGTTTAGTATATATAGGCATACAAGATCAGACTAGTCCTGTAGTCTTGATCTTGTCTACTCTAGGTAGTCCTGTACTCTTAGGCTCACTCTATATACTCTACTCTTGTCTCACTCTCTCTCTCTGCCCATTCTACAAGTTCTGACTATGTTCCAGTGCTTGCATTCTGTATTTCTGTTGTGTAGGATAGTTGTAGCCTGGGTCCCCTTACTGAGCCTTTGGGTTCCTTCTACACTGTTGCTGACAAACTCTGTTAAACGACCATTGCACAGATTCCGTCATTCATTACACTGCGAGGTCTTCGATCATTTCGAACCATTTCGATGTAGGGTTAGGATCGAAATGTTACAGTTTCCGAGGCTGTGATAACAGATGAGAGGAGAACTTTCATCACAGATGTTCTAAGGCCAACTTAGTTCCTACTACCTGTCAGTGGACCAGATCATTCCTTTGTTCCCAATCGACAGGCGAGGGATTAGGACTGAGAAACGATGGGTGGGGAGGTCAGAGCAAGTCCTTGAACATCTTCGAGCATTTGAGAGCCACTGTAAGTCCAATTGTCCAGTTGTTCCAGATCATGAATTTCTCGAAGGTGGCGACGCAAGAGAAAATGCGAACCGCGCTCCGTTGATATTAGTGGTTACAATAGCCACGGAGCTGACTTTGTCCTGCGCAGCTGATACAGTAACAGCATTAAACGGAGAACAGTGATAGGCGACATGGATGCAAAATTAGGACGGGTATTGACAGCCTGTTCCAATGTTCACTGGCGTCGCTTCGGCAGTGGCAGCATCTTTTCGAACTCCGAGGGCATCACGTGCAAGCCGGATGGACGCGTTTCGGCGACGGTTTCGCCATAATCAGGCTTGTCTTAATCTGCACCTGAGGTCCTGCAGCTTCTTAGTTTCTAACGCTCTTCATCGCCTTCCATATCAACGGGATTTGGTATCGAAGATCCGTACTTCGCAATGTACGTACCGCGAAAATATTTTGGCTTCGTCGCGCAGACCTGGTGAATTACCTTGACAGACCTTAGCACGCGACTTGACTTCCACCCAAGCAGACTTTCGTTGAGCCTGTCACATATTCACATATGGCCATGCTCGGAAGACTTGTGCACTATACATTCGATGCAGTCTTGTTGTCCACCGTACTCGCTGGCGTGCGTCGATCGAGTGGATTCAGGTAGATTCTGCCGTCCTTGAAATAATATCGCCGTAGCGCAACTAACTGACGGTAATCTTCCACCACTATGAACGCAGTCCGGACTCAAGTACAATTGGTGATCCCACATTGCGCTCGATTGCGGACCGGTTTCTGGGAGTTGGCGAAAGAATATTCGACACGGTTCAGGCTACCGCAGTGAATAGCAACTACTTTAAACGCACCGGCAGGGATCGATCGTGAAGCAGTAGGAGCTGCGTATATTCGCCACTCTGCAGTTCTGATTTGTCTCCCTAGGAATAACAGCTTGGTAACTAGAGGGAGCTTGTGTTCTCCGAGATAGGAGCTATACACAGATAGTCATACCAACATCAACACCGGTATTTATTCTTGGTCTGGATTTACTTGTACATTACGTTCCAGAATTACATTTCCTTTAATATCGTGTGCCTGTGTTCGTGCTGGTTTACCTCAACTTAGTCTGAAGTGAGTTTCAGACCGAGACCGTGAACATGCAGTCGTGAATAAGCGTCATAGACCACGCGAGATCACGTGGTGTGCTGCCACTACACAGCTGCGCAATAGCCGTGACGGAGTTACGCCTCTTGTCCATCTCGCTGTACACTGAGCTCGTCAACGATGGGTGCATTGCTGTCCATACCACTCGCAGGCGGTCTTATGACGGTAGGGACGTCATGCCTTGCAGGGCTGGCCTTCTGCTTCACGTCGACCGCAGGTCAGCTTTACCAGACCTCTGCAAGTTTAAAGGCTAACGGATCTTTGATGCAGCTTCAATGTTCTGTAAATCATGCAACTGCAACTCGTCCATTGCAACACGTATTGGATTTGCAGTATGTCCCAACTTACTCTACTGTGCCGAAAATAAACTCATCTGAATTGTGGCCAGCTCATCTTCCTCGTCAACTCCATGCTCGCGTGGGCAATGAAATCACGCTTCGCAATCAACCTGATTGAGAAATGGAGCTATGACTACATTAAGATGGATTGTGAAGATGGGAAATGTTACGGTGTCCTTGCAGTATGTTCCATCTTTGATACCTTTCTCTGCCCGTGTTGATCGTTTACTTCAAGGTGCATCGTATTTGTTTCGCCTTGTCACTATTCCATGTCTTGCTAGGCCTTTCTCTAATTGGTGTGAAGCACACACGGGACAAGCGAGCAGCCATTCAGAACGGGTATGTCCTGAATATGTCTGTTGCAGCATTGCGATATAACTTAGTTGTTGTAGTTGGTGGGGTCCAAAGGTGCTGGTCTGGCTGGTCCTGGTCATCGTGTCTTTCTTTATTCCCAATGGTTTCTTCATGGTCTGGGGAAACTACATATCCATGATCGGCGCAACGTTTTTCATACTGTTAGGTCTCGTCCTTCTTGTCGACTTCGCTCACTCCTGGTCGGAGACCTGTCTAGAGAACTGGGAGAACTCGCACAATTCTAACCTCTGGCAATGGATTCTCATCGGTTCCACGGCTGGGATGTATGCCGCCACCATCGCATTGACCGGTGTCCTCTATGCCTTCTTCGCGGGCTCCTCATGCACGCTTAACCGGTTCTTCATCACTTTCAACTTCGTTCTGTGTATCATTATCACGGCCCTTTGTGTCCATCCGGCTATCCAGGAAGCGAACCCACGATCTGGACTCGCACAAAGCAGCATGGTTGCAGCTTATTGTACATATCTCATCATGTCGGCTGTCGGGAACCATATGCACGCGGAGTGTAACCCGTTGCACAAGGGTTCTCTGGCTGGCACACGGACGACTACAGTTGTGCTGGGTGCCGTCTTCACGTTCCTTGCCATCGCATATTCTACGAGTCGGGCAGCGACTCAGAGTCGAGCACTTGTCGGGAATAAGAAAGCTGAAGGAGGTGTCGCATTACCAATCGACGATGGCTCGTTGGGTGACCATGGTCTCGTCACTTCGCAACCAAGCAAGATAGACAACCCGAGGTATCAGGCTTTACTCGCTGCTGTTGAAGCAGGGTATGTTTTTTCACCTGTCCAGTCGTAGCGTTCTTGTGACATTTCTTCAGAGCAATACCGGCGTCTGCTCTGAATGAAGATGAAGATGAAGATGAAGACGAGGGAGTATCTGGAGACGACAACGATGATGAGAAGTCGGGAACTCGCTATAATGTGAGTTACTCCAGTTTACTTCACAACAAGTCTAACTTATCGCCCACAGTATGCATGGTTCCACTTCATTTTTGCCATGGGCGCTATGTATGTTGCGATGTTGTTGACAGACTGGTATGTTGACGCCCGTTTAGTTTGACTATCTCTTGTATTGACGTCGTGTTCAGGAATGTTGTAAAGACGTCCCCGGTGGACGGGTCGACTGATCCTAGTTCCGAGGATGACGTCTACATTGGCCGCTCTGAGGTAGCCATGTGGATGCGCGTAGTCTCCAGTTGGGTTTGCATGATCCTGTATATTTGGAGCTTGCTTGCCCCCGTCCTCATGCCTGATCGGTTCGTCATTCATTCAAACTGCCACGTATGAGTACTAATTACGTTTCCCTACGTCCTTGCGGATAATCAGGTTCGGTGATTTGTAGGGCGAAGGGTTGGGCGTAGATTAGTCCTGTGTGTTCTATGTACAACGTTTTTAAATTTTCACTCGGCGCCATACAAATCCGCTTTCCAGTAAGACGCCGCAGGGCGCTATCTCTTCTGAGATTTTGCGCATCCCTATCACTTCGGTGTTATGATGAACATGATGAAAGTTGATAGAGTACGCCATTATCATCCACTCTGAAGCACCACCACATATATGCAGCCTATGGGAAAGATTAATTGCAAAGTCAAATATATGGCACATAATCATGCTTATGTTGTGTTGGAAATACCTACAGATCTTGACCGAATAACCTCCGCAATATATGCATTGTCTAAATTCTCTTTATCAGAAGTACGACGCGAAGCTTGATTATGCGTCGTTTCGCCTTCCAAACTGCCGGGGAACACGTCGCGTGCAGGTGAGAGCCAAAGTGTCGTGTCCGTGAGGAAGGTCATGGTTGTGCCCAAAGATGGCTTAAGCTTGACTGTCGGAACGGTTGACGCGGAGCTAGCGGGTAAAGTGGTAGACGCATTATTTACGACCTGAACGCTCGAGCGGACATTAACTTGTTAACATCATTACGGAAACATGTAGTCCAATATCCCGTACCAAGGCGATAGCTCCGAGCTTCGTCGTTAGATCTTGCAGGTCCCTCATGAATGCCACCATCATGGCCGGGCCTGAAACAGCGGACGGAGAGCTCGTCAGTCTCGGGTACGGAGAAACTGACCTCCGCTTCACCTTCACATGATCCTGAACTTAGTCGCGGAGAGAACAGAGGTGTAATTGGATCTATAACGATGAGACGAACATCGTTCGGTTGCCCTGTACTTCCATATGACTTTTCATACCGGTTACCGGTACAGGATGGTGAGTGAAGACGAACTGTGAGAGCAGCGGAGACGTCTTACCGAAACTCCTGAGCTAATCGAGCCTAAAACAGCATGTGCATCTTCTGCGTTGAATGCGAGAGACACATGCAACCTGTCGAGGGCGGATGAGATAGAAAGCTATTCGGAAATTTCCGTTGTCAGTATCGGAGTCGAAGGAAATGAATGAGTGAAACTTTCACAGAAGCGTTGTCATCCATGCGTTGCGTCTGGGAAGCACCATTCAGAATTCTCGAGGCTCTCTCCGCAGAAAATTCTCCGGTTGTATCAATCCAATGCACGACACTGCTCTCCGCACTTTGGAGGCATTCGAGGGTTATGTTCAATATGAGCGTCTGTAATTGAAGGGAAGCATTTCATTAAAACGAGCTCTCATGACGGAGAAATGCAGAGAGCTAGTACAGATTTGCAGGATCCTTTGTCTCCAGAGACTTCAATTATACCGTTCTTGACTGCATCAAGCACTGCACGCAACTCAGCACAGTTAGCTGGCCAACGGGACTTGGGATTGACTTCTTTGTCAGCTTCAATTTCTTCAAGAAAGTCCGTTCCTGGTGTCCCTTCCGCCGAAAGAGACTCTATTACAATTTCTCTGACTTGTTCAAGTTCAGTAAAAGTGACTGTATCGGCAGGTAACCGTTGCCACAATTCTGGGAGCGCAGACACGGAGAAAAGGAAGTCTTCGTCCGCTTTGATTCCACATGTATCCAGTGCATCTAAAAGCCTCTTAGGCTGGTCTGCAAGCAGTGTCCTTAGACGCATCCGATGGATCAATGTACGCGATACTGAAGGAACAGTTGTTACTTAAGGCCAAACGGAAGAGACCGTCCTGAGAGTATTCAAGCTACACGTGATCGCATCGCGTCTTTGTTTTCTTATATTTGGTAGTAATTGTGATGTCGTAATTACTGCAATGGAATTCTTGCCTATTTCCTCGCTGCATCATGGTAAGTCTATGGAAATTCCATATTCCCGAGGATACGGGCGCACGTTCGACAAGTTATGTCATTAAATTCGAGGCATTTCTCTGTCAAAAGATAAGCTACATAATGCCGCCAAAAACTTCGGGTTAATCTGCTATTCCTTCGATTTAGGAAGTTGATTTTCGTCCAAAATACTGGTACAGGCGCCGACGACCAGGAATGGTCTTATCTTTCAACCCTAACTTTAGTACGATCTGAAAAAAACTGCAGGATACAGCCATGCATGGAATTTTGAAATATGTGATTCTCTGAAATAGCCGATGGAAATGTCCGAGTTGTTTGAGATGTATCCGTTCCTTCCGCTTTATTAGACCTAGACAGACATGGTATGTTTATAAGACTAGGCAGCTCTCCCTGTTGTCTACCATCTCATACAGTGTACTTGTCCGCGGCCAAGCCATGTCTATCATCACGGTAGCCTTCAGTACGATTTCATCTCGTAGACAAGTTAAGCCCATTGGATGATGCCAATACATAAAGGCACCGAGAACTTAGAACCACGAGCAAGAAATTATGGAACTGATGGAGCCCGTTCGCGTAGAGTCAAAGACCGGCCGGCTTTCATGGTCCCTCAACTACTCCCTATGTTTCAGTCGGGATTCCATAATGCAATAGTAAGCTTTAATTTGTACGCCATATATATGTATAGACCTCTATTTCAATTTTATTGAGCAATAATAACACTCGGTTTGGGGTACGAAACACAATGAGGCTACCTTGAATGCATATCGTAAGTAACAGGGTAGTACTCTTCCATTAAGACGCAAAATTAGGCCGCCTCGAGGTCGTGTATATAGGTTCCATTCTCAATCTACTCACCGCCCAAGGCATTCCGAGCAGAACGTCTAGGGGCAGTCACTCGGATCCCAGTCAGTGACGAGATCTATGGATAAGCCATGTAATGTTCGGCATGACGTACACCGAAAGGGGAGGGTGAACGTACATTCGTCTAAGTCATCGAGTTCCTCCACTTCGTCCGACGTAAGTTCAAAGTCATATATCAACGTGTTGGAGATGATTCGTTCCTTCGAGACCGACTTCGGAAGCGGAATGAATCCCTAGGTTAAGCAAGGTTAGAGACTCTATACTGTCCGGAGTGTGGCTATAACCAAGGGCTACCTTTTGAAGAGAGTAACGTAGGAGGACTTGGGGGACCTCCTTCCCGTATTTCTTCGCAAGTTTGACAAGAACCGGATGCTTGAACCTGAATCCCCGAGCAAGTGGTCCCCACGCCTGCCAGAATGGAACGTCATGAGAAGGCCACAATCTTGGGGCATAGAGGACGGTTACCTCTAACGCTATGTTATTCTGCCGACAGAACTCTACTAACTTCGTCCGTGTCATAAACGGATGAAGGTCGATCTATGTTTTCAAAGTTTGATATAGGATCAAATATCCGCAATCTGACTTATTAGGGTTATCAAGAATCAGTCACCTGGTTAACAGCGGGAAGCTCGGTGTCGGCTTCTATCATCTCTTGAAGATGTTTTATGCCATAATTACTGACGCCCGCATTCCGAAGCTTCCCTTCCGATTTTGCTTCCAAAATAGCTTTCCAACTATCCATCCGTGCTCGAGTACCTCCTAGAGGACCATGCACAAGATACAAGTCAATATACCCCAAACCGCATGCATCCAGGGATTTCTGTATGGCTTTCTTCGATGCCTCATATCCGTCGTTGGATCGCAGTTTGGTGACGAAATATATGTCGGAACGAGGTATTTTCCTCGCCTCGCAGAAATCCAGGATTGCTTTTCCCACCTCCTTTTCGTTGTAATACCAAGCCGCGGAGTCCTGCATCATGATGTATAGTAAACGAGAACTAAACTTTACAGTGGTAACCCACAATATGACGGTATCCAGCCTTGCAATTGAAACCAACTGTCAGACATTATGTTTCCTTAGCAAGGAAATCCAAGAAAAGTACATCACCTCTAAAGCCCAAGTCACAGCATTGTACGCTTCAATGCCCTCGATTTCGTATGTGCCTATAATCAGTATTTTCAGTAATGGTCACAGCTGTATCAACATTTTCCCCAGACCGAATCCGAGTACGGGAATTGTGGTCCCGTCACGAAGCTGTATGCACAGGTGAGATTATAGATTATCTTTGTAAAAGGGCAACCCAGCAACTGTCTGAATCTTGGCGACTTAACTGTCAATTTTGACTGTAGTGAGAAGGTATCAGACATGGCAGTTGGGATACTGTTACAAGCGAGCTTATCAGTGTGCGATCAGCAAAGACGCGAGATTAGACGTCAAGCTATACGGTTGTCTGCGCCAAATTCCCGGTCCACTCTCAAAACACCCTCAGACGCGATCCACGTTACGACAGATGTCGGATAGCTGCTGCACGTCAATTTTATTTTATTCTGCTGGAATTTGCGAGCATACGAACAAGAAGTTCTGGGCATACAGATCATGGTGGGACTATGACAGTGAAGAGGGATCAACAGGGATAGCGCAGAACGAAAAGTAAATATACATTGTCCTATAGGCCGTAAATAATGTATGAGTTCTAGCAAGTCCATTCAGATCAAGTATACTAAGTAGTGGAATATACGTGATAAATAGCTCGTCAAGAAATAACACAAAATAAAACAAAACATAGAAGCATCGTCAACGGCGCCCTAAATTGGCCAGTCTGTCCTTGACGTCGCGAATAATACTCAAAGGGCGAGAAAATTTGCTTCGACTCGCAGTTAGAGGTTGAGACAGAGGTCGAGGGTCTGGACATTCTGGAATATCGTCTGGAGCCCTATCCAGCATGCATAAATCATAATTACGCGTCGAAGATAGACCCCTTTCCTTGGATGGGATTTTTGCCGCGATATTTCGTGAAAGCATGTCATGTTCATCACCCGAGTCTAACTCTGATGTTGAGGAAGACCCCGCCGAAGTGGATTGGGACGCAGAATCTGGCGTTGACCTTGTAGGAAGTCGTAAAGTGAATATCGTTCGATATCTCTGCGGCGGTTTGCGTTTCGTCCAAAGTGGTGAAGATCGAGTTTTAACGGGGGACAGAGGAGCAGGCAGTTCGATTACAGGGGAAAGGGAGACTCGCTTTGGCGGAAGAGCTGGAGCTGCTGGGGTACTGTCATCCATTAGGTTCAGTACAAGTGACTGTTGGACGGACTGTTCGAAGTCGTTAAGTAACGTCTGCGCATATGTCGGTAACGGGGTACTTGGCAGCTCCTCCAGAAGCTCAGACTTGAGGCGAGGTACCACGTGTGGAATAATTGTGACGTTCCCATACTCTCTGTTATCCACTGAATCCTTCCCCGCATATCTGAAGAGTGCGCTTCGTCGCCCCTTGGAGGAGATACGGAGACTACGGAGCGGCAAAGTCCGGTTTGGCCGAAGCCGAGAAGGGGCAATAACTCTCGAAGAGAATGAATTGCGAAATTCATCAACTGCTGGTACAACTTGCCCGTCATGGTTAAAGGACTTCTCCGAGAAAAAAGGCACGTTCGGACACGAGGACGAGGCGGATCCCAGTTGCTGAGCCTCCTTATACCGGGGCTTGTCCGCCTGACATCCCATGAACAAGTGATGAGATTGTAAGACGGGTTTCTTATGCCTACTCCGGTAGGCAACAGGAATGGCTTTATGAGCTCCATGAACGATGTTCCCTTGCAAGGAACCAGGCGATCGTGCTCGACAAGGTGCATGTAGAGGAAGCTTTGTGGTTGAATGGTGGAGGAAAAGCGTCAAGTTGGCATTTATTTGTGCCTGCCTCGGTGACCTACATGTACCGTCAACGGAAAATCTCGTGTTGGGGGAACTCGACAGCCGTCGAAGCCGCTCGAGTTGTGCTATCACCTCGGTTCTATCGTTGCACGTCGCTGCCAATCTGTGTTCCATAAGGAGTCTCTGCCACAGGATGGAATTGCACGTCTGCTCATCCATATCGCTTCGCCACGTCAACTGGTCGCAAGACGAGTGGATATCGTGCCGCAATTCTTGCATCTTGGCTTCTAGCTCCAATTTCACCCGTTCCAATGCTACAATCTGAAGTTGCTCAGGCTTGGGTTCCGTAGTACAAGTCAAAAGGCTGGCAGTTAAAGCATCCTGATCCCGGAGATATCGCAACTCTCGGCGGTGGCGATGGACTGCTGTTGACGCTCTGCTTATTTACTCGAATGTTAGAAGGGTCGCTAGCTTTGCTGCAACGCGGACGTACGTCTCAGAGCCAGGGTCAATTATTTGGCCATTGCCGTTAGCAACGCTAGTATTAGCAGTTATGCTCCCCTTGTTGTGTCAAATTAGTAAATTGCATGAGCTCGGGACAAGTCAAGCATACGATGGGACTTCTTGGTAGCATGTTGCAAGGGTGTTGTTGTTAAACAAGGCCTTTAAAAGCCTAGCGCGTCCGGCACGAAGGCGGCCTTTGTGGGCGACGAAGCAAAGGATGCCCTTCTAACGACGACACTCCGCTCCACGCAAATGCAATCAGAATGCGATTCTCGACAGAGATGCCGTATGGAAGTACGGGGAGACGATGAGGCATACAGCACGAGTGTGCCAGTTAGAGTCAGCCAGGCTCCAGGACAACGAGAGCGCACATGTCCGCAATTGGGCAAGGTTCAACTTGGAATATTGGCTTATGTAATTCAGAAATATGCATTTGTAACCATCACGTGTTTAATTATCCTGACAGGACCTGACTGCCCCGTTTTGTCACTTTTGTTACTCGTTTAGACTTGTTTGCTCAGCCTGAAGTTGCACCACGCAGTCCCATTACAGCTTTCTAGCTGGTAGCATGACCACAACATCGGGCCTACTCACGTACCACTGCTCTCGTGCGTCGTACCGATTATGAAAATGGTAAACTGGCACGTCTAACCTCCGTTCAACTTTGTCCACACCCCCAATGAAATTTAAGTTCTAGCACGTCGACACTCTGAAGACGAGACTGTTGTTCCGAAACCCTTTCCCGACAATGCCGGTCACTCTACCGTAACTGTTCAAGGATAAACGATCCGGTCTGTAAAATTGCTTGCTTCTGGGCTGCTATACCAATGCCAGCCTTATTGCATCATACTAACTCTGACGACAATGGTGCTTAGATCCGGCTACTCGTCTGCTCGTACTGTTAACTGACGCCAATCTAGGTCTGTTAGATCCTTCTTTCAATCCGATCTCTCCGGAGCGGGGGGTTTGAGATCAATTGCATCCTTCCGTCACTACATCGTACCGCCAACATGATATCTTGTCAAGTCCGCGTTCGCTCGAGGAATTAGACATCAAAAAATGAATGCACCCGATTCTCGCCATTCATCGGTGTGTCTTTTTGGGCACGTGTGATCCTTATCCACATTCTTCAACCCGTATCCTTTATTGTTCGCATCCCTTAACAGTCCTGAATCAGTTGACGCTTATGGAACCTAAATAGGATTCACTTGTCTACATAAACGATGGGCCGTGCAAGAACCTTCACACGTGTATAATTCATGACTTGTGTTTAATTCACAGGGCTGTCTTATTCAACGAGAAAGTTCGTCACGGCCTACTGCGTTCCGGCATACCTGTGTATGTCCACGCACTTCCTCGGACCAAATGCGTGCTTCTTCTCCGTGAGTTGTTATTTTGGCGCACTGTGATGCAAAGTAAACTATATGACTGATGTCAAGCAGGCAAAATAGGGGCTTGCTTGTGCAAAATAATTTTCTGGCCGCTTCATAACTTCTGAATTTCCCGAAAGGTGGTTGCGCATCTATCGGATGATTTGAACAGGCGGAAGTCCCAAATATGCAGCGCGGGTGAGGTTCTCGCCTCATAGTTGAGGCACGACGTACACCGAATGGTCGATGCGTAACTGCTTCGCAAGTTGTAGGCACGGCGGACATCCGCATGTTTGATCCGATTTTTGTTTCAAAGGCGTTCGAAGCCAGGCATGAGTATGATCGGCCTTCTAGTAACTGTAAATTTGAGCTGAGCAGATCCGACAGAATTAACGGATATTCATTCATCGATCCGGTGTCCGACACCTGCACGCTTTGATGCTCTGTACTTTGGCAGCACACCATCGTAACATGGTCTCCACTGGTCATAAGGCGGTTCCTCGTTCAGATGATGATCTTTTCATCAGAGTACACACTCAGACAATCTGAACAAGATAAGGATTTCGGCAAGGTATTGTCGCGTCTAAATGCATGAGTACATCTCATGACGAACGGCTTCCGAGAAATTTACGACAGAAGTGTAAGCGCTCGTATCTTCATGCCTTTTGCGCCCTTCAGGCACGATTATCTGTTTTACTCCAGTTCTCTGCATTGTTGATGGTAACAACTTTTGTGGCACGCCGGGACGCTCCGGAATACGATAAACCAATAATGGCCTATCCACAAGCATCCTTGACGGTCCGTCACGCGCTTGAGTATCTACAAGACAATGATCGGCTCTCGACCCAAAATTAGTCGCCGAGGCAGTGTTCATCCCCATATGTAAAACGCTTCGAGCAAAACCGTGCTTGGATGTGTGGATCCTTGGGTACCTTGTTCCGATCAGATATATTTAAGGTATAGCTGCTTACCTAACTCGGATGGTGTATCGTAAACCCAAATCCCATGCCCATGGAAGAGTAAAACATCTCCGGTCTTTACTACACGAAAATTTGACGTTGGTAACTTAATTACGCGAACCGAGCGAGGAAAGCGCGTGCCTGTAGAAGACGGACTATACGGTCAGAGACCATCGCCGTTCAAAGGAGCTGGTGAAACATATTAGGAGTACATCGCCGGTTCTGTCTTTTCACCTTATGTCCGTGCATCACACTTGATAATCGGCACGTTTTCGCTAAAAGGACAAGACGCCGCCTCCTCGAAGGAAAGGGTTCATTACAACATGCTATGGATTCTCGTATAAAGCGGCGCATATTTTGCGCAGCCAGCTGAGAAACCATTGTTTCCCCTTCAATATGGGGACAGGATCTGATACCTTCCCTCGCGGGCTGGAGAGCCTCACACCCGAGCTTCTCTCTCAAATAGCTCTGTTTACTATTTGTGACCGTTTCAAAGCTGGCCCACCATCACAACTTCTTCCTCTGTCACTGATCAGCCGATCTATTTATCGTGCACTTTGCCTCAACGATAACTACCCGCTTTTGTCTCAGGTGTTCGGTTTAAAATTTGACCTTAGTTCCTGTGGCCGACGATTCGGAGTTAACTACCTAACCACGGTGGACTTCTCCGTCGAGCTCAAGAAACGCTGTCAAGCACTGAAACGCCTTAGAGCAGGATGTTTCGATGACACTACTCTTGTGGATGACTTGTGGACCGCGCTTCTGATGATGTTTGAGAACGACGGGTTCAACGAAGTGCACCTGCTCGATTGGGTTGGTCTTCATAGCCGCCTGCTTGACATATTGCGGAAGCTGCATGCCCAGACGAGTGCGTATAATTCGTCCGTCTGGTCACTCACAATCTGGCTTCTTTGGATGACTAGTGATGAAGGTACGTCGTAGATTTCTTCTCAAAACCTGTTCAATTGATTTCTGTCTTCGGTCCTATAAGCTTCGCTTCGCGCAGAGGTTCCATTCGACAGAGATCTTTTAATGTCCGCTCTCCAACCACTTGTGATTGCAGGGAATCGCGTGAGTTGACGTTATATTATTTAAAAGAAACCCGAGCGCTCAAAGCTTAATTTACTGTCACATCAAAACTCACGGAAGTTCAGCATGAGGCCTTCTGCGCACCTGAGGCCTCTTTTGAATGTCGGAAACTTCATCTCTTAAGTAGGTACTTGGCGTCATGATCTTAGTACTCTGAAGTTGACCTAGTCATGTACTGCTCCGCAAAGCAACCAAATGCATGCCAATTATCCACTACAATCAATCATTGTTTCTTCGTATACCGTCGGCACCTCTCGCTGCCTTTCTGGCGAGCACTGCAAGGCTTGATTTCGACCAGCAATGCGGGAAAGTCGTGGGTGGATGCTCCCTCTCGCTCCCACGAAGCAGAGAAGTTGCAATCGCCCTTGGTATTACCGGACCCACCATTGAAGACATGGAGGAACTAGGCAAAATTGCGCGAGTCGCGATTCGACGCCGTGCTTCGACCACAGGGAGTACTCGAGAACACAATCTCGATGATTCGCCGAGCAAATTCCTAGACATTGACTGGTCGCGTATGATGTTATTCGAACATTCCAGTCAGACTGCCCGTCATGGGGAGGCGTTCAGAGGACAAGCGTACGTGCCTGGGAACTTGGCGGGCCCCTGGGCTGGGAAGTTCATGGTAAGCCGCTCCCCCTTCTTCCGGCGCTCTTTGAACCTGTGAGCGCTGCAACGTTACACCCCTTTACAAATTATTCGTCCTTCCCGTTCATCGGATCTCTATCTCTCTCGTGTTTTATGACTGAATGCCAGCGCGTAATTGATAAGCGGGAATACGTATTTTCACGGCAATAGCATCATAGCAATGCACTCTTCCTCTTTCCATTCTCCGCCTGTTCACGATTGGACAAGCTCAGGCTGTCCTTCTGTTTCTCAGCGGGACGTCTGCTAATTGGATCATCTTCTTTCTTTGATCCGGATTGAGTTTTACCTATTTATTTACATTCCTTTATCTATTTAGGTACCGGAATTACAGGCTTACCGCGCTCTTCTTGCTGACTCTGCCGATTTTCCTTCTTCGCGGATACCCATGTATCAACGACCTCTGTACATGCGTCTGCGGGAGCACCACTGCCTTTCGGCTGAAGCCAGTATTTCCTATAACAGCGACCGCGGAGAAGATTTTCTTAATGCGTGGCTGCCGAGGAGTTGTTCCTATCGCGAGGATGAAGTAAGTATGGGATTCGAATATGCTTATTGTTGCTGACAGAAACCCGGCTCAATTTTGTTGGCTTCCTTTTAGGATTCGGCTCAGTTAGTAGTGTATGACAAACTGTCCCGCAGAAGAGTCAAATACCATACACTCGTCCCCGTATCCGGCTTTCGGGATACACCTGGCTATTCAGACCACCGTTTGAATGGTTCTGATTCGAAGGCGAGCAACCTTCCAGCGACTTTTTCATATATAACCATTCCATTTACCATGATCTGGATAGCACCATTCTATGGGCTACAGAAACGTGCATGCTGAAGGCTTTGGAACACCGGAACATGTCAAAGATATTATAGTAACTGGCGAGGTGCGCCCGCCTATATTTAGTTGATGCCTATCCGACGCCTGACTCCCATATCCTTATTTCAGACAGATCCGCAACATGGCGATGCATGGGGCCACTTCAAGGTGCTAGGAAGAGTTCGACCCTGGGACGGACTTGTAGCTCTTCTCCGCAGTCCGGTGCGTTAGACACTCTTCCATTTTCCAGTTGATGTCCGTATGCTAAATCGAGATGTTAGGCGTTTTCTGATGAATCAGAATTGGGAACTTGGTTGTTCCGAGGATATGTATGATATCCACCTTCAATTTTCTGCCATGAGCAATTTGACATGACAGCTCTAGATCGTTGGATCTGGCATGCTCGTTGGCCGTTGGCGAGATGCAACTAGCATGAATGGCGCCTCTGAGCTTGAAGGCCCTTTCTTTATGACGAAGCAGTGAAAAACTGTTCTGGGCATCCCGTAAGTACTTTATTTGTCATATCCTGGCACGGTCTTAAATCTTTCGCTTAATAAAGAGGTTCTAGATCGTGTCGATACAGCAACTGTCAGCGACTAAATTATGTTATGCAACCGATTAGCTACAGTTATATACGAGCTGTGATGCCTTCTCCCACTCTCAATACTCGCTAATTCCAAGTCATGAAGCTTGAAGGCAAATATATGAAGGTTGTTCGACAATGCTTTTGAGCCAAGTCTGTTGATCCAAAACAGTTAAAGGACGAAATGTGCCGACCATGGCTAGTAATGCACTCGAATCCACTCATACATAATCAAACATTACAATGGTGAAAATTAAACGGCGACGAAGGCAGCTTTTAACTAAAGCTAAAACGAGCGGTTCAATAGTTGTGTCCCTGGTTCCTAAACAACCGACGAATGTCGCGGATATGGTTGTCACTTTCGCTCCCTAGTCAGCGTGAAGCGGTGCACGTTTAGAAGAACGAAGGTGCGTCAAGCGAGCTCAAGTCGACCGTGTGGCCACGGATGTACGAAGTTTAGTATTGTTTCGGCGTAAGTGCAGGAGAAGTCGGTTGCATAAAATGCAACACAGGATTCCTTGCAGGCTAGACGTTGCTCGTCAGTAATGAAGTTAAAAGGCAACAAATGTAACACCATACTTTATGAGGTAGAGGCCCCGAGGATATCGCTATAGGAGTATCAGTACAAAATTCAATGGTAATGTTTAAACATCGTACGCTTTGGAACCGTAACAGTATCATATTCCCTAATGCTATGACTACGTGCGTGTAAACATGTGAACTGACGCAAGAAGCTCATTGATATATCATTCTCACAGATAAGGCACAAGTAATACAATATCCCTGCGTGTTTACTGTCAGAAACGGTCGGAGGCGGAAAGGGGAAAGACGAACCGCTAGTCACCATTGTCTTCATAAGTTTATTAAATGATCCCGAATCGCGATCTGCAGGGATTTAGTCTGAGCGATTACAGGTTATTCTTTTGCCTACAGTTCATGACGGCTCTGGCCAGCACGAGTCCGAAAGAGACTAAGTAAGAGAAAGACAGGTACGAATAAGGATCAGCCATCTCTCAGGGTCGGCTGAAAGCATTCAGGACTCACTTGTTTCACAGCAGACAAGAGTTAGGTAACCGATCCACAAATGAGTTCCAGAAAATGCGATAATGCATCCAGAGTGGAATAGTTTGATGGGAGAGCCTGGAAAACTAGTAATCGCACTGTGTCAGTGAAGGAGAAGGACTACCTACTTTTACCGGACAAACCCTGGGTCACTGACAGGTAATATCCACCGACTGCACTGCCCTTTAGCATAAGTCACGAAGTTAATGCAATGAAAACGTGAAAAGTAAATCGGACTTACGGAACCTACGATCAATAAAACGATGCATGCAATTCTACTTTGTTTCCATAAGGCGTACGCTCTCAACACCAGTGTTACTATTTGCTTGTTATCTCTTGCTCATACAGGTTTACGAGAGCTTACGTTCTGCACAGACGTAACACGTGCATATAAACACTACATGTGGTGTATCATCATCTAAGCCTTCATGTGGAACGAGTCTCAGTAAAAAAAAACTCACTGGTGGTGACGATGGCGAAGACTTTACAGTCCTAAGGAAGTGTGATCAGTACTAGTATGATCAAAATTGCTTCGGGATTTAGTGGTTTCGATCACCTACATCATAGTTTGTGTCAGAAACAATGGCTAGAGTGGGTCAATATTCAGGAAATATTGATGCACGACTTTCGGAAGTACTCACTGTATGTCCCGAGGACTGCCGTAACCATAGGTAGATAGCGGTCGACAAGAAAGAGTACCTTGAGCAGTGAAAGCCTGGATGGCCATATAAGCTCTGTCTGTAATAAATAATTTAAGTCATCCAAGATACTATATGTTTCGTACAGTTACTCACATCTCTCTTGATACTTATCAGGCCCTCATATATCTGTTACGCAGCTAATAACTGGATATATGATGTCAAATATCCAGAGACTTACTGCAAGTGTCAGCGACGCCACTGTTGCATTTAGGGGGTTCGGCAGGGTGAATTAGCAACTAGCTGACAAGTACCTCATTAGCCAACAAACCTGTCACATACTGCCCGTAGCACGCGTTAGCAGCTCCGAAAAACTGAATGATCCGTATACATACACGGAATACAATGTCTTGGTATACATAGTCCTCTAAAATCTTCACAACTGGTAGCTGGCGAGCGGACATTTCTTGAGCTAGTTTGAGTTGACTGAGGCGGAGATACTAGGGAGTGTAAGTAGACGGACGAAAGAAACCAATGAAAAAAGACTTATGTATAAGACAGAATACATCGATTAATCATAGTAAAGTGTGAAATCAACTGATGTGCTCATTAATGAGGTAGATGTTCAATCCCATACCCAGAATCGTAGGAGTTACATCTTGTTGCGTAGACACAATCAGCGACGTGTCCTCAGTTTAGTTGGCAAATCAACGTCCATCATGTACTGTAACACAGGTGGCAAGGCTATCTCAACTGCAGTGGCGTCTCATCATGTCTGTCAGGAATAATAGTAGATGCATGAATGGAAGTTGCTCGTTAGGGTCTATGGCGTGAGTCTAGTCTTTTGTCGAAACCGTTTCCTAATAGAGTAGCAGCATATACATGTCGCTACTAGCACTGCTTGTATGACCTCGACATCACCAAATCGAACACGAAAATGTATTAGAATTTACTGCTAAGACATATATTTTTTACATATTGTGGATCCTTATATTCGCTTATAAAGTCTACATGTAAATATATTGCCTTGTCAGACTCTGCACGTTTTGGTGATGGAGTTTCTTCTGCCTTGACTGAAGCAAGTAAAATAAGCTGTTCTTCCATTTTGTCATGATCATTTCTTTTTCGGTACTTAGTACTTACTATATTTCAATAGGCAGCTCACATATAAGAGTCGTTGTTTACTTTATTATGAATTATTAATAGTATTCTGAGTTCTCATTTTTCTCACCTATATTCTTGTCCTTTAAGACACCGCCACATGTTAGAACAATCTATCTGTCATGAATACAGAGCGTTGCATAACCTACCTTCTGTGTTTAATGAGAAAAGTATATTGCAAAAACGTTGTTGATAGCAGCTTTCAGGATGTCTTTAGGAATTACTAGTGTGCTAGTCTAAAGGAGAAATCGTGGTGACTTTTTTAGGCCAGAAGTCAAGCAGGTTTTAGTATGTGCAAATTGTAGTGCCTTTTTACCTTGAAAATCTGACAATGTTCAAGTCACAAAGCTTGAAGGCAATATTTTGAAGGATGTTCATCAGTTATCTGGTCCAAGGCAGTTGAAAATGAGTGGTTTAAGGATAAATTTATGTCTAGAGCCAGTATGCACTAAATTCACATATTTTCAAGTTTCGTCACAACAAGAACAAACATTGCTTTGTGTATTACTGTAAACAAATAAGGAAAGCACTTTGACTCTATTTATAATATTTTTATAGGCCCAGTTAGATAATGACTGAATGTATGAAGTTCTTGAATCAAGAGCAATAGACGCTTTGCTTAGTTAGAAATCAGATTACGACAAAGTGTCAACAGATATACAATGCTTTGCATTGCTTCCACGCAAGTGCAAGAGAAGGCGGTTGCATAAAATGCAGCACGGGATTCCTTGCAGGCTGGTCATCATTTTCAGCACTGAAGTTATAAAGCAATAAGCGCAAGAACATACTTTATGAGATTTAGGCCCTGAGGATGCCGCTATATAGGAATATCAGGACGAATCACAATATAACATCAGAATATCGTACATCTTGGAACTGTAACAGTATCATATTCGCCAATGCTATGACTACAGTTATATACACGATATGTGAGTTTACACGAACAAACTCATGAATAAAATGCTTACAGATTAGGCACAAATAGTACAGTGACCCTATATATATCTAGTTAGGATTGTTGAGAGAAAGATAAAATAAGGGAAGACAAACCACTGGCCACTAATGTCTTCAGAAGAGTATTGAAGGACCCCAAATAGCGATCTGCAAAGGCTTAGTCTGAGAGACAATATTTTTTTTGTTCATTTACAATTCACGTATGCTCTAGCCAGTACGAGGCCAAAAGCGACTAAAGACGGGAATAACAAGCGTGAACGATGTTCAAATACCCTTAAGGTCGGCTGAAAGCATTCAGGACTCACTTGTTTCACCGCAGGCGAGACCAAGGTAGGCTATCCACAACTGCGTATCAGAAAATACGATGATGCAGCCAGAGTGGAATGCATGGATAGGGAGCTCTAATGAGTTGGTCATCGCATCAATGTCAATAAAAGAAGGTGGAATGCTCACGTTCACTAGATAAGATGTAAGACGCCTATAAGTAATACCCGCTGATTATAGTGCCCTTGAGCAGAAATCCCGAAGTTATTCAATGAAGGTGCCTGAAGTAAAACGAACTAACAGATCCCACGATAAACAGAAGGATGAATACAGTCCGGCTTTGTTCCCATACTGCATATGCCCTGAGAGACAGTGTGGCTATTTACTTGTTACCACCCATTTCATTGAAGTCGTTGAGTGCCTTACTCTCTGCGCAGATATAACATGAGCATATAGACACTGGGTATCATACGTCCTGTCAGTCAATAATCGTCGCGTGGAGAATTGCGAAACCCTACTGCTAGTGACGAACGCGAAGACTTTACAGCCCTAAACAGACCGAGATGAAGTCTGCATGCCGAAGTTTCTGAAAGCCATTAGTCACTCACATCATAGTTAGTATTAAAAACTTCTGCTATAGTATATTTAAGAATTGGGGAGGACATGTAGTGAGACATAATTTGCGTAGAAGTACTCACTGTATGCCTGGAGGACTGCCGCAACTAACGGCAGATAACGATTTATAAGATAGAGGATCTTGGTCAGCGAAAACCGAGATGGCCATATAAGTTCTGTCTGTAATTAGAACGCTCAGTCGTCAAAAGTAATCTATGTTTCGTCCAGATACACACATCTCCTTTGACATTTATCAACTACTCGTAAATCTATCAAAGAGATCAGGATCAAGATGTATAATGACAGGCTCCCAAAGATAATACCGAAAGAGTCAGTGAAGCCACTTTTGAATTTAGAAAATTCATCAGCATTTGTTCAGTGCCTGATCAGCAGCTAATTTATTTCCCGACAAACCTATTGCATACTACTCGTATTATGTGTTAAGGCTTGCGTGGTACTGAATAATCCAATACGTACACGGAACACCACCACATGACGTGCGTAAACCTGAAGAAAGTTCGCATCGGGCAGCTCGGGAGCCGACATTTCTTGAGTTATACAGAGTTTCTAGAAGAAAGAATACAAAGAAGTATCAGTACTAGCAGGACTTAAGCAAGAGTAATCGGGTCGAGGAGTGCCTGTATATAAACAATACTGTGTCAAGTGGTTGTAGTTAAGCAGGATATCGCTTTCTGTGTGATCATCAAGCAGACAACTCAACCACGCCACTGACTCACAGTAGAAAGAGTTCCCATCTTGTCCCTTAGTGACATCTTATGGTAGATACTGTGAGTTGTGCAACAGGTATCAAGACAGTGTTCGTTGTGTGCTGTGGTATAGGTGGAATAAATATCTCTGTTGCAGTAGCGTCTCATCTATCACAGCAGTCGCGGGGTAAGATGAGACATTACGAAGGAAGGAGAAGATGCTGTGGAGAGTGTGCCGCTGTGCCTTCAACCTTGGCCGATCCGCATCGCTTGTTTAGGTAGGTAAGCAACTAGTTATTAACCGAACGTCAAAAAAAGAACCTACAGAAAACCGGAGACAAGTCGTCTTTATTTAAAACATCATATTCAACAATACTAAGAGTATAAATACAGAAACTAATTACAGCAGTACTGAAACGTCAATTCTAATAATGTTAATATGCCTCCGAGTATTGACCCCAAAGCGTGGTGCACTAGCATCTACATATATTATATATCATAATACCTCTATATTAATGGTATCTTCACTCTGTTGTGGATGAAAGCAGACAGATATTCCTGCATAGTGCAAGTCTTACAAGGACAATGCATGGACCTCGAAAAACGTCAATGTCAACACAGAATTCTTCTGACTGAACAGAAGAAAAAGAATCGGACTATTGCTGTTAGACTCTTATCCTCATAATAACAGCTTTAGATGCTGGACATGTTTTCAGCACACCCCGTTGACGTGTTTTCACAACGGAGCCGTATAGTCTTCGGCTTGTATTTGATTCTAAAAGTCAGTTTTACAATTTTGCACTGACAATGTTTCCTTTCTCGGCATAAGTCGTAATATAAATATCTATGTACAAAACATGTCATTTTTCAGCTCATTACAGGAGCGCGATGAGTTTGTACAGAAGAAGAGTCTCGCTCATCCAGAGAAGACGGGGGGTCCAGGGACCTGTAGTCAAAGTAAGAAATAGTTCTATCGCATAGTATGATAGAGAACTCACAGTGTAGGCGGTTGGGACAGGGTCATAGATATCGACCGTAAGACCTGGATCATCAGGAGACACGTATCCCGGGATGGAAACTTTGCTCGGATTTGCAGAACCTCCTCCAGTGATCTGAACAAGAAACAGTTGGCCAAACACAATTAGGAGCTCAGGAGACACGCTCACGTTAATCTGGGCACAGGAGATGTACCATTGAGGTGCATCTACAACATGTAAACCGATCTGCTCAATGCGGACCAGGTATTGGCCAGGAGCTACATCGCTTGGGATGGTCGCAGTCAGCTGACTGGCGCCGTAGTCGGTGAATGTGAAGGGATTAAAGGTAGCTCCCCATTCTGCAATCTAAGAGAAAGCGTCAATTTATTAATCGTGTCACAGGCGTAGAGAAGAACAAATACTCGCCTTGAACCAGCTCTCTCCGGATCCATCCCAGTCGGCAGCGGCACCCGGTGCTTGACCGAGGTAAATTGCTGCTGGACCGTAATAGAAAACTAATGTTAGTTGCGAAGTAAAACGCTACAGAGTGACGGTGAACTTATCTGATGGTATACCGTGTTGTCGAGCTCGAAGCCGATTGTTGATCCGGCTGGGACATCGACAGTTTCAGTCGCCGGTGTCGGGTTTACATTGCAGGTGATGTCGGGTGAAGTAACATCCGTCACTGGTGAATTATTCACCGGCGTGCGGACTGCCGCAGTGGATGTCGTATCACCAGCGATCAACGTGGTCCAGATATCTACATGGAGATTTTGTCAACATACGGCCTTGCCGTGAAGAAGTGTCCGACAAGTGCTTACAATGAGCTGAAGCGCCATGAGCAGCACTAGCCGCCAAAAGCAGTGATGACGTGAACTTCATGTTGGTACGCAAGCCAGGAGCTGAATGGTACCTATCATGAAAGTCACTGCTTTATATGCATGGCCAAAGAACATTTGGCAAATGGTCGGGGAAAACAGACATAAGACTTCGGTGAAATGTTTCGCTGTACACAATTCTGCCCCATTCGCTTCGGAAAGATACATCGGAGATGTCTTGGCATTCCGCCAAATGTTTATTGGGTCCGCTCCGAACATACGAGAAATAGGGAATAACCCTGTCACGAGAACTTGACGTGCAATCGAACCAAATGACGCTACTACTGAATGACCGAGGATGTTCCTTAAGTTTCGTGATCGCAATTATAGAAGAAATAGCCCGCACTGTTAAAAACTAATTTGTCCGTTGATATGGGAACGATCCGTGGCACATGGTATTCACGCCAAAAATAAATGAACACTAGTAACCTTTCTGGGCACTCAAGAAGTTCTTGCGGAGAGAAGTGGCACATCCAACGAACAACGACGTTCGACGAACTCCGAGACCTCCTTTTATCTCGTAATAATTGTCCCGAATTAACCGGTAGGAACGATGGGGGAGTCATAAAGAGTGGGAAGTTCCCGTGCGCTGTACCAGTAAACACCCGAAACCGACACAAACGTCCGCGACTTAAAATGACGCGTTACAATGTATGCCCCTTGATTGGTAGTGACCGACGCACAAGTCGCATGTACACGACACCTTCCATTCAGCGTGCGCAACTCTGTTGGTGTCTACTTTGTAAGCAGGTTCTGCAAAATTAGCGATACTCTCATTCGGAGGTCAGCATTGATGGGAACAGTCCTCGTACACTCCTAGTGTCGGGTTGTGTCACGCCACAGAGTCGCGGCAATAGATCACCCACTACTCAAGGTTCGACCGGGGCAGTACCGCAGTGCCTTGAGTGGCGCTGAGTGGACCTGCGGGATCTCTTGATCCTGTAATGCTATACGGGCAATACTTGGGATTCAGACGACCAGCGTCGTACAATACCTGTGTACGATGATTTCTTAATTTTCCAGGCTTTGCGAGAGCCATTGTCTCTTTATGACATAACCAATCTGCCAGCTCCACATATCATCGATACAGGACCTGCATAGGTCTTAGTCAAGGTCCGGCAGTAATGAATCTGCGGCGTTAGCATGGGCTTTCTTCTATGTCATCAAGAAGCAATATGTCGTTTTCTGAAGCATGGAATGCAAACATGAAATGGTACCTCAAATTATTGACATAGCTCGTTAACGGGAGTAGTAGCAGCAGACTTTTGAATTGAGTCATCGTAGCTTTATCCGACCGACGACCACAGAGGATAAAGTATGTCCTAGACCGAGGTGATCCGAGAAACTCTCTGTACTCTCCACTCAACGTGACGGATCTTTGATTTGTTGTATAAGGTTGAACCATTTGGGTGTTGAAAACAATTGCGGGGTGCGAAGTGTGACCATGAGGCCCGTGCAGCGAACATCTAGCAGGGAAGCCCGTGCCACAACGGAGAAGTATATCCGTTGAGAGCTGTATCACGTCAACATCGTTCCAAGTTCAATAATCTTTGAGCAAAGACCAGGGATCGATGCGCGACGACGATTAAACGTGTTAGCCCCGACATTCCGGGGAAACAAACGCGTGTTACTGCCAGCCAGCGCACCGTACAAGAGCGAGTGCCGACAACATCAGAAAATCGACGTCCTACAGTGAAACGACAGCTAGAACTCGGAATCCATGGAAATAGTGCACTCCGATTACCGGAAAACATCGATTATTGGGAGTATATCGAGTTCTTTCATTTCTGCGGTACATTCACGCGGTTGGCGTAATGGGCGGACACTTCCGTCTGTGGATTTTCGGAGATCATGAAGAATGTCAGGATAGCGAACGGACAAGGTGATGACCCTGCAAAAAATGAAGACGAAAACTCAGTACAAACAATGAAAGAGTACATGTTTCCACAACCTGTTTCTACTGAGGAACCCGGGTGTAGAGCACAAGAATCCGTTAGAGACTGGGGTAAAGACTTCTCGACAGCCTATCCTTTCTCTCTATTTCAGCGAACTTTACGAAACGTGCTCAGATGATTAGAAGGTTCTGCCCTCGCAATTTGCTGTGGCCGACGATCCGTAGTTTAACAGCAAGGGAGACTCGAGAGAAAAAAGACGTATGAGATCGTGATAGTTGTATTCTTGTGGATACTCGAGAGCTGAGACGTAAAAGTTGCTAAATGACTCCGTCACTCTGACTCGGAATCCGAAAGTCTACTTGACCGTGAGAAACGGAAATACGCGGGAGGGATCTGCTCTGCTCAATGCTCAAGTTCGGATTGCTGGAGAAAGCTTATTCAACTTTCATCGACAATTCGTTTGCTACTTTGAAAAGAAAAATGAAGTGGGCGCTAAACTCTTTTTATGCAAGGCGATCTTCTCTTTGGTTCATTTGCTTTCTTACATCGACATCACGTCCTAGGTTTACACGATCCGGCCTTTTCGAATGTCTTCTCGCTCTTGTTCGTCGTTCTTGATTGAAGTCTTTCTCGATCATATTACTCTGCGGATGCGACTCGCGATGTGCATACGTGACGGAAAGAGCGCGATGTCTACTACGCTCTACTTATAACTGAGCTTAGCTCGATCGCCAAAAGTCCTTAAGCTCTCCCGCGAATTTGTGCCACACACCTCAGTCTCGCTCTTTCGCTTAGTACACCTTGATGGCTTTGACTACGAGACTACCGTCGGCGAAAGTCGAGCCTTTCTATGGCTTTGTTGAAACTACCGGCGATGCTTTACGTCTGATTCAAGCTGCTCGACAGGGCATCATTCCGCGCATTACTCGCCGTCTTAATGATCTAGAGAGACGTGCTATGATCAGAAGCGGGGCTATCTTCATATTCAGTGATGAAGAAAGCGGAATAAAACGCTGGACTGAGGGCCTTTCCTGGTCTGCGTCTCGCATTGTCGGAAACTTCCTAGTATGTACGCACGTATTGCAATGATGCTTCTTCCTGATTGGTACTTCTCCAAGGTGTACCGCGAAGTGAGCGATAGATCTAATCCGAGGGTTCAACACGAAACACGCAAAGGATCAAAACGGCGAGGTAACTCGAATGAGCTCTCTCCAGCAGAACTAGTTGAACAAAAGTTGGCAAAATCGCTGGTCGGATGCCTCAGTGACGGAAATGGACGTTTCAAGCCAAACGGACTCGTTAAAAAGGTAACTAGATGTTTTTCTCTGCGAAATATTCCTGACTTGAGTGACTTAGACTATCACTGTGTGTGTCGAGGGCTCTGATCACCATCTCATCGCCTATTACAGCCAGGAGGACGTCAGATTAGGAAAGTTACTTCCTTTGACGTCCCGCGTAGATATCTTGGCGCTCGGCATACCCCCGGAACTGTTAGAATCGACGAAATTTCGCATTCCACCAATTATGAGTGAGGGGCCTGATGGAAGGCCTAGATACATGTGCGTACATTCCAGACTGTATTTCCGACGGATAAACTAATATTTACGCAGGTGTGATGCGGAGGAGGGAGAACTTCCCCGTCCTGTCAGTATACCATTCCCATCACACCCGCGGGCGTCGATCCCGCAAGCAAACATCACACACTATCTACCACTGCCCCAGAATAGTATAACTTATCAGGAATATACGCCGAGAGCGCCCGCAGTGCGATCCAGTATAGCCAATCTTAACCAAACGCCGTCAATTCCTTTGGCGAAGCTAAACTCCTTACATGGTAGCATTGAATGGGCCACGGTCCCCATGGCTCCGAGATGCTCATATCTACATGAAGCTGACCAGCCGCACCAAGTCGCCAGGACCGATCAATGCTCCGAGGCGCTCGGAATGAGGTCATCGTTTCACTGCCTTGAACGGGACATTGCAGCTCAAACCCCAGGTACTTCTTCTGCTATGATATCGGCATGGAGTACAAATTGCGGGACCGGTCCGGAGGCGGCCCTTTCATTTGAAACTTCCTCACTTAGTTCGGCTTCTTCGACGAATTCACACAGTATCCAGTCCGATTACCTACTACCAACCTGGACAGAGTCTCACATTCCTCAGCGGTCACCAACGTTCTGTTCATCGTTACCGTCCAGCCCAGCGCAACCTAGACAGACTTATCGTTTTACTTCGCTGCCATCGGCGTTTGATATTGGTCCAAACGGTCTGCCCTTAGCAGCACCGGCGCCCCTAAACTCGAAGCCTGCAAATGTACAGGTGGCATATTCTCAGGCAGACACAACATCGTTGATTGATGATTTACTTCGGAACCATCCTCGCTGGTGAAATGCACCTCCTATCTTTTTGATATCACGTATTTTCTCCTCCTTGAATGTCCACCAAAAGACTATATGCAGCTTCTAGTTTTTGATCATTGCGATTGATTATGTACATTATTTAAACAGTTATGCTAGAAATGCGTGTAGAGAAATACAGATCACATATCCGTTGAAACAAATGACAGACATTAACACTGATCGATCAGACTCCGCCTCCGGCTGTTCTACGCTCTATGAACCCGCGAATGTTCGCGTGGCCTTCGAGGCTGCCAAAGAAGCATCTTTTGGCCGCGTTTTCCCAAAGAACGACACCCAACTGTTTGGCATACTTCAAGACGAACTCGTAATCCGCTTGAGACGCGAACGCAGTGTACAGGTAGCCTGCAGTGCGCCCGGTAAGAAGGCAATAGGATCACCAAACATTGACAGATAGACAGACCTTCTTGTGACTTTAGTCGATTCCTCTCCAGCTCCCATAAACGAATCTGGTCCTGGACAGTAACTGGAATAAGTGGGTCCTAAGCCAACGCAGTATGTTAAGCATCAGTCACAGTTTACGCTGATTTGAGCAGGGGGCTTGCATTTTTTCGCATTTGCGGATGTGCGTGCGTCGTTAGATACTTGATTATCTGCGCCACGAAGGCGAATGAGCGAGCTTCTCTCGCCAACGTGTGTATGGCGGCTAACCTGATCAGCGGTGATTCCATTGGCCAGAGCTTTTCTGACACTATCACGCGTCAGCGAGCCGACAACGAGGTTTGGGAACCGGTATTTCAATGTGACGAAGAGGTTCAAGACAGCTGTCTGAAGTGGATTGTCTGTTGGACTCAGAAAAAAAGTCCCAAGGACGTCTGTCAGAGAAGGTCCGGTAATATCATCCAATAACGTACCGGTGTAAGCATAAATTCTGTAATTTGTTTCTAGGATTATGAATCCTTGGGCCTGTGCGTTGGCACCTCCGCTGCCAGAGGTGGGAAGCGGAGGCAATGAAGACGTAAGGGTAGTTGCAAGCCTAGTCGGATAGAAGCGACGCGAAGACGCCTATGGAAAGGCCAAGCTGTCAGGCTGGAGCAACGTAGTCACCTAATTATTCGCACCTTTTTCTGCCAGATAAGACCATAGTCCCTGAGATCTTCTAACATGGCTTTTTGTGTTTCGCCCAGGTTCTCGGTAGAATACCCCTGCGGAACAATGAAGACGGGAACTCAAGAAAGCGGGGAATTGAACACGAACACGGCCCAGCTCCATTGTGGATAGCATGAAGAGGAAGCCCAGTACTTCAATGAGGTCCATTTGACGCTCCTGGCAGAGTGTGAGATCGAGAGCTCGGCACATTGACATGCGTCCATACCTCCGCCATATGCAAATACTGCAAGAGAAGCTCCCATAACTGGGCATGCGGCGAGTGCAGAAGGAACTGGAAGCCGAATGACGTGATCTTCATGTTTCCCCTGCCGCAGTCGAGGATTTAATTATCTGCTTCAATGACAAAACAGTATAGGAGCACTAACCCGTTCCCGGACATCAGTCCGCTTCGCTCTAGAAGGAAGAGGACGCCCTGAGATGGCCTAGCCGGCATCTGTCCTGTTCCAGATGAGACCATGTAGTGTAAAATTGTCTGAAGAGCGAAGCATTAGGCTCAATTTAGTGTACCATCTGGTGTATGTTTGACATACCTCCCATCGCTCAACTGCGTAAGCATCGAGCATTTCAAGCGTCACGCTTGAACGTTTCTCTTCGCCGTCCACCGCGGGAACACCGAAGCTGCGGTGTGTACCTCTTCATGTCGGTTTATTAATCAGTCGGAGATCAGCTCGAAGGGACTACGAACCCTCCTGTAATGGCTTGACGCAAGCTAGCCTTAAAGGTTGGATTGAAGTTCAGCTTCTGTGACGGATTTCCAATGATATGTAGTCGAGATAGTGTCGATAGCGCGCTATCATATAGTCTGGCACGGAACCAAGTCAAATCAAAAATTTCATGAGTAATTCATTGTTTATTACTTTATCCCCTTTCTATTTATCCAGGAAGACATGGTAGCGGTTGGTATTGAGGATTCAAGCCAAAGTAAGTTCATCACAAGCTGTCGCTCCATGGGGGCGAGGAGACTTTTGCAGATCACTTAGGAGTTCGTCTTACAAGACAGATATAGAATAACAAACCGAAAGACTGAAAGACATGCCGAAGGTCGGCCATACAATCTTGTCAAAGCGCCTTGCGATTGCTGTTCAAGAAAAGGGAGTAGTTTGTGGGGTGACTCAGGTGGGGCAGTTTCGTCAGTCATACAGAATGAGAACAGGGATGGTCAAGTCTAGAAAATGTTGTTGAGTTTGCTAAAGTGTTAACCTTAGATCACGTGCGGGAGACGCGTAATACTTTGAGGACGCGTCAATAGCAATGCACTTACTCCCACTTGTCTTTTCACCTGCAATTAGCTTTACTTACTCGAGAGTCATGGCTCTTTCCGTCCACAATGCTGCTAGAATTAGTACGGTACAGCTTAATTGGGTCACTGCAAACGTTTCGAGCTTACTAAAGACTCCTAGATCAATATTCTTTATTAAGAGCTCTCGTCGAAGAGAACGAGGAAATAGTGAATGCTAAGGACGAGGCGAGTCTTTTTGGTACGATTTTAAAATATTACGCACTAACAGGTATACAGGATGGCCGGACTCCCTTGCATTGCGCGGCTGCATCCACTGCAGATACTCTCGAGATTGTCATATATCTCCTTTCAAACAAGGCCGAAGTCGATAGTAAAGACCCCAGCGGATGGACTCCTCTTCACTGTGCAGGTTGAATATATTCAAAATAGTCAGTCTATAATACTTACTTATCTTGATTAGTTAGCGCCGGCCAAGAGGCTATAGTCAGAGAACTCCTCGGTGCTGGTGCGAATGTGAACGAAAAGACAAGCCAGGGAATGACTCCATTGTACGCTATATGCTATCGGGAACCGTTCATGCTTTAATATTCCGCCACAGACATTATGCAGCGTCGAAGAACCATATTGATGTACGTGACTTGACACATGTTGCTCGTTCCTCTCATATGTAATTGTGTCGTTTAAAGGTCGGAAGATTGCTCATCGAACATGGTGCTGATGTAAGGCCATTTCTCCCTTCCTTTAGGGAGCAGTCTCGTTTAACCGATCTTGTAGTACAATTCAAGGAATAATGCGAACCAGCTCCCACTGTAAGTGTCAAATTCAAATAATGTCTCTATTCAAACTTGAATGTGCTACCCCCTAGACACCGAGCAGCAAGTCCCGGCTCAATAGGCTTTGTCCATCTGCTCCTAAACCCTCCCGAAGGCTCCCCTAAACCAAGACTCAATACGGGTGATAGAGTTGGTATGTCGACGTTGAGATATAATATCATGTGAATAAGTCTGATCACCGCACTACAGGAAACACGCCATTACATCTTGCAATGGAATCCGCCTACGCTGAAGTGGCTGTTATGCTCATTGAAGCTGGTGCTGACAGAGAAAGAGTATGTCGTAAATATTTGTATAGTTGACTGCTGATAATCGTGGATTTGTAGACGAATGTTGATGGCGAGATGCCTGAGCAACTTGCAGGTGTAGGGGATCCAGAGCAGCGTCGTGCAAGGGAATATGTTCAAGATAGATGTGGTCCACCTCCACAGTGATTGTTGGATTGAGTATTTGTCGAGGTGGGGAATATTGGTGTTGTAAGATTAGCATACCTGGTCTACACTTGCATATTAGACGGACCGTATCGAGAGATGCATCGACGTATTGCGCATTTGAATTAATATATACGAAAGAAGCTACTTTAGAAAGAGTTTAAGACAGCGAGAATATAGGCATACTAATGTAAGAGAGCAATAGAATCCGTATACTATGTGCTTCCACTGCGTCGAATATTGCTAGAACCAGGACTAGGAGATTGAGGGACGCTAGGACCAACGGCGAGATCTCCGTTGATGATATCTTGTATCGAAGTTTCAAGTGCATCCACACGGGTCGACATTTGGTTCACTGCATGGTAGTCGCGCTTTTAGCATATGTGCCATCCCAATCAATCAAGCACCAATAAAGCGCAGTGGTACTTACTACGCTCCAGAATCTGGCCCGACATCTCGTCAAATTTGGACTCCAGCCGCTCTAAAAGGTTCTCCACCTGCATTGCATGTCGAGTGGCGTAGTTAAGTTGCATGTGGATGCGGGAAGAGGAGAAACAGCATACGCACAAAGCCGGTCAACTCATGCGGGCTTGTGATATCAGTGGGATTGACGCTTGTACCGGACATCGCCGCTCCTGGAACTGGAGGTACTTCATCAGTAGGTGTCGGCGTGCCATTCAAGGGCTTGGAAGGAGTTTTGAGAGGCTGAGCAGAGGTCATGTTCATCGTGTTCAATAAGAAAGAGTCGTTGTGAGTTGAGACCCGTACTACACGTGACTTTAAGCGGCTTAGAGACTTAAGGGCCGGTCTTTCCGGGTCTCGATAGAATTCAACTCCCCGTCACTTCCTTTGTAAGGTCGGTTACTATCTATTTGTATTACGATCAAGAATCCACTGTAGGCCATGCAGTGAAGCCGCACGGCACCATATATTTAAAGGTGACAATAACAGTATTCGGAACCTTGCATGGAGGCGGTCCCTGAATTCCATTCAGGCCCAGAGTTCCAAGGTGGTTCCAGTGAAGCATCACGCCAGTATGTTATCCCCGGAATTCCATAGAAATAAACCGTCCAACGAGGACTGTGGCGCTCTTCGGGAAGCATAGCTCCATAGATCCTTCCTCGACTGCTTCCACGTCGACAGTCTCCAAGAATAAGATTTAAACTTTTGACCATCTCCACAGGGGAGGCCGGCGAGTAAATTAGGGTGTATCACTCCCAGTTTACTTTTCGTAGTTGTTTTTTCTGTGAGCGATGTTCCTTATCTTGCCGGCGCCTGGCTTTCTCAGCTTTCTGGAAAGCTGCCACCTTTGTCTTCTGTTCCTCAGATGTTTCGTTTTTGACATCGAATAGAGACGCCGAAAGAATTAGTGACTGCAACTGGCAAATCCCGTTGCGTAAGTAGACAGTAAACAAAGTAAACGACCTTCTTACTTTTTGGAGACAGGATTGGACATTCTGAGCTTGAGACCTGGACTTAGTAGAAGTGACTAGCAACGTATCTGTCGATGCAACGTAGGCTGGCTGACAAAAAAGGGTAAGAGTCATGAGGACCGCGCTGAAGACACACTCCGCTCACAGTTCGGCGTAAAACTTCCTTCGCCCACCTGGGGATGAAGGGTGCATGTACCGAGCATCTTGCGGTGCACTTTGTGTTGACCTTATTAACATTCTATAGTAGTGCCACGAAATAAGCAAGGGGTCATATTTCAAGAAGCGAGATTGGAATCCACCTGTCCACCAGGTCCAGAGCTTCGTGCAAAGGTCAGAATCACCGCTTCCCGAGGGATACCGGCCTTCCGGAACGCTTCAATCCACTGACGGGCACGGCTCATATCGCTTGGACTTTCGAGTGAGTCTATCGCCGGAGGGAGAAGGCCGAAACCAGTTGATGCATATTGCCTTAGTGTTCCGGCCACAGACATGTGTAGTCCATTCCATGTTGCATTTTGACTCGACGAGCAAAGGCGCTGAAGTCGAGTGCGAAGCATTTGACGCGGTCGTTCCGATGCAGACAGGAGAATCGAAGAGAAAATGGATAATATGCAGATAAGTTAGGAGTATCCCTGGCGTCCAGTAGTGTTGTGTCAGTCAACCAATAAAACCTAGGTAACGGAACCAAAAGAACTCACAAAATGTCTATCTTCAATTCATATATATCTTACTCTATTAGGAACTCTTTAGGAACGGACTAGGTTAGGATTCTCAGCAAGGTAGTAGGTCCATACTACTTAGAGAGGCCTGCGGTGGCGGTTTGCGACACGAAATCGTGACGAATTTCGCTTTGTCGGGATCGGGGGACGAAAACCGGGGATCGTCGGTCTCCGCTTAGGTTATCTGCCCCATTGCGGAAATTTTACACAGATGCAAACAGACCAAGAATGGAGTATTCAGCTTCTTGACCATCTTCTCTTCTGTGCGTTTTAATGAACCTGCTTCTGGCTTAATGTTGATCATCCGCGAAACTGGTTCTGGTACCTCAATCATGAACTCGGCATCAGTATCAACTTCTGTGGGGTGCCTGCACTGAACGACACCCCGCATTTTTTGGACCAGCTCTAGTCTCCTGATGAAATTGTGCATAAATACTCAGCCAGTCATATTTATCCGACTATCAAGCGTGCATCCCTGATAGATGGCCGAACTGATCAACTTTCAAGGAACGCTCTATCAACTCTTTTGGGAGACATCTACATGATGGATATGTGCTTGGAAGAACGGCACCTTTGTGCAGGGCTTTGCCATATCAGCTAAGTATTAGCTGGTTACAAAAAGTTTCAGCCGCAATTGACATCTCTATCTATGATTACCCTGGATAGACGCAGCTTTAAGGCGCCTGATGATGCCAACACTGTGGAATTACATCGGAGAGTGTATGTTGATCCATCAGGGTGCTTTGATCCGTCGGGCCAGCATTTTCATCAAATGGTGGTGCACGGTTCTGTGCTGAATACGTGAGAGCCGGGGCAAAACGCATTTATACACTTCAAATCGATGGTCCGAACACGGGACACTCACTGGGCTTTATCTTCATTCCCTTCTCTCCAGCTACAATGAACGCAGTACAACAGATCGCGTCTATCGCGGATGACCTTTTCATTGTCAGAGTAAGTATCGATCGCACTTCTGTAAACACCAGCAGCTTACAACAATGCTTCTTCAGTGTACCTCAGGTTTGTTTTTCATTCACTTGTGCACTATGCAGTATCGCTGACCTGCCTTTCGGGTAGTTGCGACTCTATCATTATTTGTATGTTCCTTGTCTTGCTGGTCTCTAAGAATGGCTGGCTTAAAACCCATGAAGATCTATGACTATTTCTGTACACTGGATGATGAGGTATTCTTCAAGTCATTTTTGCTTATGTACGCCGATTTGGTTCTGACCCGCGGCTGCAGATTCGGCTCGTATGGAAGTCCCGATTATCTGTTGTAAAATGTGTATTCTTCGTCAACCGTATTTGTGCCTTTACGTCGGCCATCATAGGCGTCTATCGTTAATGTTCTTTTATTTAATGCTACTGCTGCAAATCTAATGTCTCAACGAATTTCAGTGTTCCTTCTGAATTCAAATGGAGAGGTTCGTGTTTGATGTATCAAAATATATCATCAGTTCTCACGTATGTCCTTCAATAAACAGAAATGCGTCAACGTCCTCACTGCGTCCTCCTGTGCGTATACTCCCTTATCTACCATGCGCTGTCCATTCACATCTTCATGACAGTAATAAATACTTCAATATTTATTACTGGCGAAAGTGAGTAGCTAGTTGCATCTGAGTGGACAATCATACTCAAAGCACAAACGTTTACATTTTTAAGTCATCTTATTCATGCGCGTTTACGCGATATGGGGATGCAGGCGCCCCATTGCTTTCTTCCTCTTTTCATTCTATTTGGTGAGTATGAAATCTTTCTTGTTTGCCACTAAATGGTAACTGTTCATCAGGTTGGTGCAGTCGGAGGATTCTATGCATCAGTACGAACGACGAAAACAGTTACAACAGGTACGTTAACACCAAAATACCGCTGGCCATCTGCTTTGTACACGGAGGCTGACTTTTTTTTTCTCAAAGCATTCATGCCAGAACTTTTCAAAAACGGTTGTCTGATATCATTCACATCGAGCGGCTTCTGGATTTGCTACCTTGTTCTTCTGTGCCATGAATCCGGCTAGTTCTCTTCCCTGCATGCGTTTTTTGTGTCGCTTACATCCATTACTCCTTTTAGTCATGCTGATTATGATTCTCTTCAAGACTTTCACTCTGAGTGAATGCCTTCGAGCCCATGAACGTGTATCCAGAATTCTGACGATTATCTATTTAGGCCGTCAAATCACATCTACTACTGTAGACATGCTAATTAAGGACGGTAAGTCGTAGAGTGAGATCTTGTAATCTGTAATCTTATAATGTCTTGAATAGGCATCGTCTACTACTTATGCGTCTTCGGTGAGTATTTTGGAAGCCTTTCCCGAGATTTCCATTGAAACAAGTGTGATTGATAGCACTGACAATTGGGAATTTGCTCGTACTGTTCCTTGGTCCTGTAAGCTGGTCTTTAATATCCCATGAATAGTCGGCTAATATTCTCTTCATATTAGTCCCAGCTCCGGGGTTTCCTCATAATGTCAGTATATCCCCTATATTCATATTATCTGCGAAGATGGTTGTACTCATCGTTATCTGCATCAGATTGCAAGGCATCCTTCACAGTATTCTCTGTGCACGCCTCTTGCTCCGTCTTCGTGGCGCTTATCACTCTCTCACGAGCGAAGGGATGCGCTCCATTCGCCTTCAGTCTGAATCCTCGGATACGCATCCCACTGTCTTGCTATTCAAGAGGAGCGCAAGTGATGGAGATGAGCATTTGCAATTTTCTTCTGTAGGGTCATCTTCCGTTTAGGAGAAACTGCTCAAATGAATTCGGTGAACAGTGCAGGGCATTGCATGCTCTTGTTGATAACAGCATTTCATGTCTTTAGAATTTGCGTTTGGAGGTCAGTTAGTCATGCAGTGAAATCGTCTCGTCTCGTTTATTGGTAACACTCTTAATTACTTATTTTATTTGTGTACGATATGTTCACTAAGCAGTGCGGGAATAGCATCAACAGTCTACAATCACAACACGCACTTATCGGTAGCTGAAAGCTATCCATGTTTCAACTCCCCACAATTCTAGATAGACAAATGTTTCAATCTTCTGTGGGACGTCCTTAGTTTCTAAACACGTGCCAGTCCTCTGGCATTGTACCTGACTACTGTGCAATCTGGGATAACATTTTCTTCTGCAAAGCAACAACTCACCCTCTGATTCTACGTCCGCATTGTCATATCCAATGCTCAAATGACTATTACAAGGACCATATGACTATCGAATATCAATGTACTGTGTTACCATGTAAGTTAATAACAGAGACAAATGAAATCCTTAATAGATCTATCGGAAATAGGAATTCAATTTATGTATCTACATCCATTAGAGGCTCTTAAGGGCACAGCATAGACTAATGTTCCTAGCAAAGTTAGATTCATGGAGGTCTACGATACAACTTGTGCACACAAAAGACAGGGCGAAGGACTGAGGGGATCGGCGGTCTCTGCTTAGGTTATCAACCGATTCGGATACTCAATACGGTAGCAAAGAACCAGCACAGGATCCTTCCTCGATCATATTCTCTGTGTGCATTTAATGGATTTCCTTCTAGTTCAGTGTTGATTACCTGTAATTCTTTTAGAACGTCGATTGTAAAAACTCTGTGGCAGGACCAACGTACGTGGGACGCCTTTCGTGAGTGAAACTGTCTTATTTGGCCTGATTCTTGTCTGACGAAAACGTTGTATTTACACCGGGCAATTCCTAGTTAACCATATATCAAGCATACGTGAGCAGGAGATAATCACACTGATGATCTGTCAAGGAACGCTCAAGTATATCCTCGAGAGATTCTGCAATGCTAATTTTGCTCCTGTGGGAACTGCACCAAGAGTTCAAGACATTTCAGTATTGCAAGTCAAGAGCAGGATGCAGGAAGTTCGGGCCACAAACTGATATGACTGGTAGTCCTGAATAGGTACAGCTCTCTAACGTCTGAAGGTGCCAAGAGCTCTGTGAAACCAAATCCGGTGTTGTACGTCGCCCCTTAAAGATATTCTCTAACCTGTCAACCGGCATTGTGGCATTGTTCATTGACCGGTGGCTAAATACGTGTGGGACTCATGCAAAGAGAAGTTATATAAGTTCATCGATGGACTGAGTGCAGAGCATTCATTGGGCTTCATTTCCTTTCCAACGAGCACTCTTAGAGTCACCATGAACAGAGTGCAACAGATAGTGACCATTGCGGATGACATTTTCATAGTCAGAGTAAGCAGTGCATAATTGCATGTTGACATGATTGTCTTACAATAGTACTTTTACAGTGTACTTCGGGTCTGACCTTCATCAGTACTTTCACCACACGGGCTTTACTGATTTTGTTTATTGGATAGTTGCAACTCCATCAGTATTTGTGCATGAACTGTCTTGCTGGTCTTTTATGATGACTGGTTTGACATTTATGAAGGTATATGATTACTTCTGTACATTGGATGACGAGGTATCCTTAGGTGATATTGGCCTATTCATCGTCAATTCTCAGTTGTGGCGTTAGGTCCGCCTTGTACGGAAGTCTCGATTATCTATTGTAAAATCTGTATTTTTCGTCAACCGCGTTTGTGCTTTTATATCCGCGGTGGTGAGTGTATACCGTTGGTATTCCATGATTTGATCACTTGTCTGCAAATCCAATCCTTCAGTAGTGCTTTAGTTTTTCTCTTGAATTCGAACGGAGAGGTTTGTGTCTAGACTATCTAATGGGACATTCAGGACTTACATACGTATTTTGACGATTAGAAGTGCTTCACTGTCCTCATGACATCCTCAAGCATGTATGCTCGGCTACCGACCGCTCAGATCCAATTATTCACATTTCACATTACAGCGATAAATACCTGCATCTTTATTATTGGAGAAAGTGAGTGGCTGGTTAGTTTTGACTAAGCAAGCAATCGCACTTAAAATGCAAGTACTTTGACGCCAAGTCATCCTATTCAATGTATTCATGCGCGTTTACGCAATGTCACGGTGGGGAGGCAAGCGTCCCATTGCTTTCTTTCTCCTTTCATTTTATTTAGTATGTTTAACATTATCGCCATCTGTTGCGTTTGATGTAACTGTTTTCCAGGCAGGTGCAGTCGGAGGGCTGTATGCCAGAACCTTTCAAAAACGTTTGTCTGATATCGTTTACCTCGAATGGGTTTTGGATTTGCTACCCGGTTCTTCTATGCCATATTTATATTTTTACTGTTCTTATCTTTGCATACGTGTCTTGTTTCCTTGCGTTACTCATATCCACTGTTCCTTCCAGCCATACTGACTGTGATCCCCATCAAAACTTTCAGTCTGAGTATGTGCCCTCAAACTGACAAAAGACTGCTGAGAATTCTGACGATCGCCTATTCAGGTCCTCAAGTTTCATCTCAAACATTAGACATGCTGGTTAAAGACGGTAGGTTTTATAGTCGTTTCTTGTATTTCGTAGAGTAATGATCCATTAAATAGGCATTCTCTACTGTTTATATGTCTTCAGCTAGTATTTTAGAAATCTTTCGCGAATTTTCCATTGACTGTATGTTATTCACAGCGCTGAGCATTAGGAATTTGCTTGTGCTGTTCCTCGGTCCTGTAAGCTAGAGTTATATGTCCCGAGGGTTCTTGACTAATATTCTCCCTGAATTCGTCCCAACTCCGGGGTTTCCTCCTAATGTCAGCATTTGCCCTATCTCCAACAAATATCCGATGCTCACAAATACTGATCTTCATCTGCATCAGCCTGAGATTGCAAGGTATCCTCCACAGTATTCTCTGTTCACGTCTCCTGCCCCGCTATCGTGGGGCATATCACTCTCTAACGAGCGAGGGGATGCACTCACTTCACCTTCAGTCTGACTCTTCAGAAACACATCCTACTATCTTTTTGAAAGCAATATTCAAAAGGAGTGCAAGTGATGGAGACAAATATATGTAATCTTCTTCTGTAGGGTCTTCCACAGTTCTTGCTATGCAGTAGAATCAAAGTCCGGACCTCCTTTCTGTGATATCTAATGTTTGTAATAAGACAACATACCACCTAAAATACAACACTTTGTGATCTATATTGTAAAGATGGATGTATCCCAAACCACTGTAAGCCAACATGCCTAAGGTAACAAGTGAACTCCCAAATGTTGAAGCTAAAAGCGTATCATATATAATGATTGAATCAGCTGCATCCTCACCCTGGAAATAGCAGGAATCTAAGAGAGTGTGGACCTCCGAGTCACCTAGGACAACTGACTCATTGCATGTACTGTAGCACTATATGGAAATTGAGCAATGCAAGATCCTCTGGAATGTTAGTACAGTAAGTTTCATCTTTGGCCTAGCAAACAGTCAAGCAGTGACAATCATTCAAGACATTGGTACAGTAGAAACTCCATTGTTATACATTCTTCAAAATATGCTGTTTGCTCTTTCAGAAGTACATGTGTTTATTTATACTGGCTTATGCGAACTTGGCTTTTGACTGTGCAGAAGAGATGTCGACGCCCAGAATATTCTAACGTTATAATTGAACATTCGTAAGTCATTTCGAAATCTACAATGAACAAATTACTCAAAAACTCACCGCCCCGGACTTGATCTCGTCAGCAGAAGGCATCACCCCAAGACGCATGAGCTCTGATGCCTTCGAGACTATCGGATCGTGTTGCATGCTAACAAAGAAAACACGGATTGTTAGGACAATGAATTTATGTGAAGCAGTACGACGATAAGATCCGATGAACGGCGTACCTAGCAACAGCAACTACCTTCCCAGCTTTGAAATAATACGCCACGAACTGTACAATCGGCAGGAAAAAAAGAGAAAGATAAAATGGACTGTCAACAAAGTGAATATGCGAAAGGAGAGACTTGGAACGAACATTCAACTCGGCAGGGTTACCCTGAACGAAGGCATCGTCGTACGAATGGCCAAGACCACAGTATCGAAGTTGTTGCCCCTCTATTCAATAATTCAATATCGTATTTCTTAGCAAAGAGAAGAACACGAGTAAAGAAAAGAAGAAAGGACTTACGTGCACTCCAGAAAATCGGGATCTTCGCAAATGGCTCAGGTTTACCTGCAATAGCTCGGCCAACTGCTCGGCCGTGGTTACTTGCAACCTATATTTTACAGCTCTGGTGTCAGAATGGCTCGGAAACGACGAAGAAGGATGAGAGGATACTGACATTCCAATGCTCGATCCTCCTTGGTTCTGAAGTCTCGGTCTGTGGGAAGTGGGCGATGTCACCTGTTTCCAACGCAATTAGCCCTCTCGAGCGAGAGGTGCAATGGTACAAAAGGAATCGTACCGATCGCATACACGCCATCACCCTGACCCACAACCCTCAAAAACTCATCTACGCGTACTCCACCGTCTCTCTCCAAAGAAAAGGCACTGTCCTTGAGGAACCCAGTTGCAGGTGCAACACCGACTCCCATAATAACGAGGTCTGCTGGGAGCGTGGGACCTCCGTCGCCGAGTACGACAGCACCGACAACAGACGGGTCTGCTTCCGAAGGAAGTAATTTCGAAACTTTGGATCTCATGTGGAATTTGATGCCTTTCGACTCATGATACTGCCGGAGAGGTAAAAATATTAGAAGCAATTTAAATGAGAGTCAATACCTCTTGAAAGTTGCTGAAGACAGACCTGCATGAAGCCTTTTCCAACTTCCTTACCGAGAACCAACTCGAACGGGAACTCTTCCATGCCGATTACGTCGATAGATGCAAGCTCACGCTTCGCCACTGCGACCACTAATTCCATACTGATGAATGAACTTCCAATGACCACTAGACGTTTGCCCTTTTGTGCAGCTAAACCGTATTTCATACTTATTTAGTAAAGTGGAGTGTAATTTCTTTGGTGAGAACACCTACCATTATCAATATCTTTAGTATTTTCCGCAGTACGAAGGACGAAGACATTCCCGAGGTTAGCTCCTTCAACTGGAAGTTTGCGAGGTGTGCCTCCGGGAGCAAGCACAAGCGCATCATACGAAAGAGTCTCTTTGCTGTCTGTTGTAATGACCTTTGATTTTGTGTCTACATGAGTCACCGTCTGGATATCGCAAAATCTGTCAGCTGTCTATATGCATAAAAGAAGCGAAACTCGATACGCACTGTGCCGACTCGCAGGTTTGTGTTGTATTTAATCTTGAGGTCTGCCGCGCTTCTCCACTCGAGCTTCGCAGGATCGTTCATGAGTGATTTGCTCATCTTCGTCCTGTTATAATTTCATATTAGCATACAATGCAGGTGGAATTGCGTGTCTAAGGGAACATCTTACCTATCAATGGGTGCATAGCGCTCAGCGCTAATGATAGTTATGTTTCCCTTGTAGCAGTTCTGAAAATAACAATAATATGTGAGTAAAGGAAGAGTGTTACGTCTATGTTGTATGACATCATTATACGATAACTTATTAATTACGAACCTCTCTCAGACTCTCAACAGTATGGATGGCACCGGCACCACCTCCAACGATGACGACCCCATTCCCAGGAGCAACGCTACCCTCCACGGATGTAACTTGGGGACGGGTCATGTTTGCTTTTAGAGTCCGTTTCGGATCAGCTGTGACATGTATCTTCCCGTCCCTAACGACGGCTTTGAAGGAGTGTATGCCGTCAAGGGCAGGAGCGTCCTCTGGAGATGGAGCAATCAGAAAGCTAAATGTATATTTTATTGTGTTGAACGCACCAATGTCACCAGTGCATACATTGAAGCAGGCTATATGCATGCCGATCAATGTATAGATTAAGGTTACAAAGATATGTGGAATTTACCTCCGTGCCAAGGGCTACAAGACTATCAGTACGCAAACTACAAACAAATACGATAGATGCTCACCAAACTACGCGTCCATCGCCTGTAAGGATACCCTTTGCCAGAGGCGCGCCATAACTGCAATTCACCACAGCAATTCAATGGCGGATGCAATTGATCTGAAGGCTTCAACGAGCGCTTACTGAGTACAGAACGCACTCGTCGCGTGGACGTCATTGCCAATCCTCGACAACAGAACCTTTCCTTCCTCTCCAAAGGGCACTTCTTTCCTACACAAGAACCATCAGCATCTCCATGCGCGTTGTGTTGCAGCAATAAATCAAGCACGCACAACTCTCCGTCCTTGAGCTCGCTATCGTTCAGCACGGCGATAGTCTGCGTGGCCATCTTCCGAGTAGCTTGATATCGATAGGGGTGGTTGCTGAGAAGCGAGGGTTTATAGGAGTAGTAGTGAGTCGCGTATAAGTTCCTAAGTAAGCGTTTGCAGAGCATTCGGGAGCCATTCTCACTGCTGCGGTGATGCTTATAACGCGGATTCCCATCCTGGGCTTGCTACTTCTAACCGATCGTCGCGCGTCATAATCCGCGTAAGGGTCGCTCAGCCAATCGCAACGCGCCTTTTACTCCCCCCAGGCTTACTGACTCGGAGCACCTTTATAAATATAATCTCACTAGTCCAAAGTCTATGTAGAGTGTAGAAATCGATGCAGTCAGGTGCTTTCCCGTGCAATCGACACTGCTTTATAGAGATTAAATGTGAGCCTGCTAAGAAATTCTGTATTTCAATTTACTTGTTTGCTTGTTTGTCTTGTAAATTTAATCCTATTTATTGCTATGTATCTACAACATTGCAATGCTAGTCGGTGCAGCCAGTGCAACACCCAAGAAACAAAAAATAATACAGTACAAAGACCGTACATAGGTCCGTTTTCGTGAAAGGTCATCAAGATAAATAGTCTTCAAGAGAAATTACAGGGAGTAGTGTCTGATTAAATATACCCAGCTCTGGGTGCTCCTTCCCGTATATTGGTATTAAGCCGACTATTACTGCGTCCCAGGCGGTTATCGTTATCGCGAGAGAACACCGACGTGCCAACACCATTCAAGGACCGATTCGGGCGAAGCGCAGAGCCAGGAACCGAGCGCAGAGAACGATTCACGTCCGAGGACCCGTTCTTCTCGGCCGTGTTTTCCGCGTATTGCGGCAGTCTCGACGAACTAAGTGCGTCGAATCTGAAGTACATATCAGCACCGACAGAGTCAGGCGTCCCAGGTCGGAGAACCATAGGAACGTCGCTCGTCCGCCTCGGTCTCGATGGTGGCGTCAATTCTTCGTCATCCATAATTTCGCGGTCGTCATCCCACGTATCTGACTGCAACGGAGATCGGAGCTCTGCATCGCCAGCGAGTCGATCTTGTGAGGCTGCATGTGCGACGAGCGACGCCCATGCTATCGACGATAACGCGCCTTCAGTGTTCTCAAGCGTATCCGACCGGCTTCGAATCTCCGCATGCATAGTATCCTCCGACTCGCCCGTGTGCATGCTCACACCCGTTACAGACTCCGGTAAGCTCACCACGCTGGACATACCCATCTCATTCTTGCGCGGGAAGGGAAGACTTTCGGGCTCATTTTCCTTTGCAGGAATCGGCGCACGCGCAACCGCGCTAATTGCGGGCTTTAAGCGATCCCGAGAGTCAACTCGATGGATTTCGAAATCTCCATACTCTGTAGAAAATGACGTGCGTCTCGAGTGAGAATGCATGCTACGCGCTGTCATAGGCGTCTTGGGCCTACGGTACCGCTCTTCAACGTACTCGTGTTCCTCATGCTCAGAGCCTGACTGCGAGTCATGCTGCGAGTGCATTGAACTTCGATTCGACGGGAGCGGAGGAACTGGTGGGACAGATTGCGTCGATCCTCGCGATGACCGTGGAGGCGGAGGTAAACCTGCCGAATCGTCGGGCGACGTGGGACGAGTAATCGTTATGACAGGAGGCGGACTGATCGTCTGTGAGCGATTCGGGACGCCCATATCTAAATCGACTCTCCTATTGATCTCACCATTTGGAAGAATCGGCTTGCCAAAGAGCGCATGTATGTTCTCCGAGCTCGTTGAAGAGCTCGCATTTCGTGAGTGACCATACCGAGCGGGAGATGCTGCTCGCAGAAGTGTCGTTGTGCTATCCATACTCGAGCTCGACCGTTGGTGTCGCAACCACATCTCCCTCATCTCCGGTGTTGGCGTGTGCTCGTTCCTCCCATCCTCAGAAATGCGGGATGGCAATGGTTGCCTTCCACTCCTTGGGGTGGCGGGTAAACCGTAAGGTGATGCAGACCCTCTGCTTGACAGAGGGGACGCCACTCTAGAAACGGGTGGTGGGAACGCCCTACCATGCATTACGGACCTCGGACTTGAAGATGTAGTCGATTTCTCGTCGAACACCATCGGTTTGGGTGCCTCTATAGGAGAGGGTTTGCGTTCCTCGGGAACGAAGAAACTCTCAGATGCCGAGCTCGCAGTCATCGAGTTAATCGCTGGGCGAAGCACCCTAATCGTATTTACTAAAATCAGAACGTTCGCGAGTCCTGTATGATACATTCAGTAAATTCTATTTCTGCTTAGAAACGTGAGATTACGAACCGTTAAGAGACGCAGCGACTCCAGCAAGTGCCAGGAGCCCATCAGAATTACCGATACCAGATATCCGCATGAGACCTGCAATAGTAATAGGAAGGAAAAGAACGACAAAAGCTATGAAAAGTTAAGCATACGCAAAACAATCCTGGTAACACCGTCATGACTCACCAAATGGGAACCACAGGAGACTCCTGATGATCGCACCGAGGAAATGCCTGTACTCCTCTCGCCCATTCAGACGAGCGACCCATCCCTGTACATTCTCGGGAGATAGATTTAACTTGATGCCATCACCGATAACGAGCGTTCCACGAAGACAAAGATAGATAATTGCATATAAAGCAGAAGTAACGAACGCCGAAATTACAATCTAGACATACGCAAATCTTAGCTTGACTGAACTTGAATGTATTTGAAAAACACAGAGCTTACCGGAAGATAATAAGCAACAAACTGTTCTACAGTGTATCCGCTAGAGATCGCGCACCACATGCCAACCTGATTGAAGAAAGGACCATGCTTGGAAGTGCTGATTGTCGACAAAGCGGTGCCTAAACGACGGTTGGAACATCAACAGATTGGCGCTTGAAATGGAATGATTGGACACACCCAAAGCAACTGCGCTCCCCCAGCCGAGAGCTACCCCGAAGACAACCCACCAGGCAGAATAACGTTTGTGTAGGACTAAGGATGAGAAAGTGTGCATGGCAATGACAGCTGTGAAATAGGCTCCCGCAAAGTCTCCGATCTGGATAAGAGAACCTTCCCAATGATATTAGCAACGATTACAACTTGTTTTCGAAGAGCGTCTACCTTGCGCTGTGCAATTAGGACCTAAACAGAAACCGATAAGTAAGGAAAGGTTTCTAGTGCAAGTCAAAACATTCAATTCTTACCTACGGTTATACCTCCTTGACTTGCCCATGTAAACTCGAAAATTCCGGCTATCCCAGCCAGAAAGTTTGCGAGCAGAAGGCAACCAACGTAGGCGCCGAGTGGCGTTCGGAAGAAAAGAGCCTCTCTTGAATCCTTCCTCCCCTTAAGTCCTTGCACTAGTGGTCGAATAACGGCAAATACGACCCTCGCTGAAAGGACGACAATACTAAGAACTGAAAGACATGCTGCAATCCCGATGATCTACATCAATGTAAGCAATGTGATGAAGAATCAAAAGTAAGAGGAATGACTCACGATTGCTATAGTCCTCTCCCCAGAGCTGAATTTGAAGAATTGTGCGGCCATGATCTCTATGCAATAAAATAACGAAAAATAAAATAACGAATGTGGATCTGTGCCGGACAGGGACCAAGAATTGGTTGGCTGGCTGGCTACTCTGCGTCAGCGGGACTCAAGTCCTTTTAAAGGGCGCCCGGCGCTAATCTGAACGATCGTCGAGTCGTGAAATAGGAGAACACAAGAAGAAAGAAAACAGGAACCAGGTCGACCCCAGGCCAAGGAAAAGAAACAGACACAGGACTGCCAGAGACGAGACCTGTAAAATGGTGCGAAATGGCCTCGACCAGAGAGCGGGACCTGTCCATTCTTGGCTTCGACGGTATATATGATATAGAACGACGCCTCCGTCTAATTTTGAATTGTCTCGAGAAATGATACGCCGCGCCTAGTTACGACAATCCCGGTCGGAGGGCACTCGGTAACGTACTGCTTGAGAAATACTTGGACATGCGACACACGGTACGCGATGCAATCATTGATACCACTTGGCTAATGATGGAGGCTATTGGCCACCTGAAGTGCTTTTTGGCTTGCGGTGGGAACATATCTTGACAGGTAGTGATGGAGTCGCAACCGAGCACCCACAAACAGCCTTGAGGCAGTGTCTAAGTGCGGCAAACGCGCATCTTGGAGAACGCCTGCTGTTCACATCTTAGAGAAGAGTCCCTGGATAACGACCAAGGCTTTGGCAGGTCGACACGTCAGGCAAGAGTCAGTGCGCGTCATTGTCAGACGTCGGATTTCGAGAACAAAGAGGATTCGGGAAGTCTTGACTATTTTGACGCGACTTGCACTTGAGGAACGCCGTGAGCCCGAGTTACCTTTCGCGTAAATCAAAACAAAATCAATAAAATCGTTGATGGAATACATATGCGAAAGGGTATGATGATAGTTGCTCTACGGATACAACGATAGAGACGGTGTACATGGAATACCGCTACAAATCATGATGAACTAGTCCAAATTGAATAAGTCCCCACCCGAAAAACCCGTCTGAATGAAACTGTCATGGCTTCCTCTCCTTGATAAAGAATCTGGCGATGCCCTCTGGTTGATGTTCTTTCTTCCTCTTCTTCACTTGTCGAGTTGACGAAGAGCTGGGCTTGCGTTTCTCAGGGACCGACGCACTGCTGGTTGACTGTTTATCCTGACGAGCAAGATCCTGTGCGAAATGGTAATCGTCGTGTTCCATACGAAGAACTGCGAGCGCATCCTGCCGTAATTCCTCGACATCGCTGGTATTGTCACCAATTGGACCAGAAACCTCGCCTTGCTTGAGTAAATGCGGAGGTAGAGAAATAATCTTGCGGCATCGAGCGCATGTAAAGGAATAACACCCGGTCCCGCTTTCTGAATTAACAGATGGCATCAGACAAACTTCCCGCAAACATTAAATATCGGCACTGACCGTCTCCAATGTCCAGCACAACAATTTCGTCTTCATCCACACCAGGTTTGACACTTTGACTTCGTTGACGCAATGCTTCTCTGCCGGTCGCATATGTACTCGGACCGGCTACACCTTCCGAAACCGCCCGCTCAGTGCCCGTCGGTGCCTTCGCACGGAAGAAACCTTGGATATTCTGCTGGCCTTCTTCTGTCCAGCCTATTCCTGTCAAACCCAAACCAAGGTGGGTCACTTTCATTCCGTCCTTGCCATCCCACAATATGCCACTCTTCACTATCTCTTTCCACAGTTTCTCGGCCTCCCCGGTCATAAAATCCGCAGTTACATTGGTGGAACGTGGGGGTGGAAATGCTTGCTGCTTCGAACGCCGAACGTGCCAACCCTGACAAGTGTGCAAGCTAAGCGTCCGTGGCCATAGACCTGGAGTGTTCTCGCGAGCTTCATTAAGTCGAATTGCGAGTTCTGCCGCAAGCATGCGGATCCAATGCGGTCCTTCGGAAGGGTCCGTGAGGGGCTTAGGTAGGTTCTTTGAGGCGTTCATGGATTTGTTAATCACAGCTTTCTCCTTCACTGGGAAAGCATAAGCTGCAATTCATACAGATGTTATAGCCCTGAAGTTACCTTCGGCACGATCTATCCCACTGCATGAGAGGATTAGAACCGGGGTTTGGGTGGCACGTCGGGAACAGAACGTACCGAAGTATTTCGTATACCCAGACAGAACACTCGCCGAACTTGGACTGCATCTCCTCTGTAGTGAGATTTAGATGACGTCCATTTCATGCCACAGAGTTCTCACCAATACCGATGTGACTGTAAACATTTCATCAGCGGTGCCGCAATGATAATACAAAGAAAGCACTACTCACAGCAAATCTCCCACAGTTGACACATCATACTCTGTTGCAAGAGCCTTGCCCAATTTTCCGCCGAGGAAACGTATCTAAGATAAGATGAGGGTGAATGCTATTCCAAGCAAACGCCACTAAAACGACGACTAGGCTACATACCTTCTGGAATGGCATAGGCTTAAGAAACCCTGGTATGGCCAAGTTTCGCAGGATATTCTGCGTGTTGAACTTGCGATAAGAAGCCGCTAGTTTAGCCAAAAATTTGTTCCGTGCTATCCCCTGCATGCCGGAGTAAGTTAAGGAACATTCAAAGGCAAAGTCTCTTACCGCAGACGTCAGATAGCCGAGCTTTTCGTGCACTTCCTTCCGCATAGAGGCCATTAGCTCCGCTGCTATTGCGAGCCCTACATCTTGCCAAGTGGCTGGAGCATCTTTCTCAATCTCTTCTATTAACTCAGTAGTGGCTTCTTTCTCTGGGTCAAGCTTTGGGGGGTCTATAGGAATCAGGTTCCCCAATCCAATATACGATATCCGAGGGGGCGGAGGTAATGGAGTATCTGGGCCGCTTGGCGAATCAACTGGAGGTTCGGACAGATAAGGGTATCGTTTCAGGAGCTCATCGCGAACGGGAATCGAGAAATCTATAAATGCTTCGTCAATTGATGCCTTCTCTATGGACGTGATGAGTAAGACTGCATTAATGGCGTATCCTTCCATAAAGTAATGCTCCATACCAACTTCACCAGTGGGTAATTGATCTTTAAACATGCTATGGATTTTGACACTTTCCCGGCGATACAGATCTAAGGAAATCTTATAGAGTCATTTAAGTATCGGGGTACATGTCAGTATAGGTAGCAGAAGCGCAAAGTAACATTTAGACCAAACCTTGTGCGTATTGACATCTGGCTTGTCCCAATACTTTGGCTCATCCTCTCCCTGTGCGTATGTAGCCACGTGGACCACGACGAGATCAGGACACCTCTTCCGTGCCTCGTCCAACTTGTCCATTCGCGAGATACCAAATTTACGAGCAGGGTAGTTCACAGCGATCAGCATACCCCATTGTAGCACAACCAAAGGTATTTCCGGATCAAGACCTAGTCGTACTTGCTCACAGTTGGCATAGAACGCGTTGCAGTCGCACAAGGCGACTATCCGTAATGGATGACTTGGACCAATGACTGAAGACTGAAGATGCCGGTATGTGATGACTGGGTCAAGATCATCGTAGTCACTGTTGAACTGCTTTAATTTTCCTTTCTTCGTCGGTGAACTCGGTGTTGCGCTCATCGCCTGCACGACGAGACGATAAATACGATGAGCAAGTTGACCAGCTTGGGTGCGACAAAACGCGATGTTACTATGATCCCGTGTTTTGTTACCTGTAACGCGACCTTTATTATGTTATGTAACATCTCGCGAGAGTGACGACATTGTGGTCATTTCAATTACTTACTTCCGACACACTAGTTGTCGTTGACCATCACTACGATGGCTTCAAAATGGGCGTCGTTAATGACCAGAGTAAATAGGTGAGTATCACACACTACCCTATTATAGACCATCTAACAATGATGCAGGTCAACACAGATTTTACGTGACAACACATCCCGCGGTATGCTGAATAGATCAATCCAGTATTCTGGTATCTTAATTTTATGACGGACTTTAGCTTTGCGCATGGATGGTCTGAACCAGCCGAGTCGGGCTCCCATGCAACTGCTTTCCTTCAATAACAAGGAAGACCTCCAAAATTATTCTCTCGGGGTCGACTCCGACATCGGTGGGACATCTTCAGCTCACCTCGACTTTGTGCCGAGCTCGAATGAACCAAACGGGAAGGGAACTACACGATTTTGGGGAGAAATGCGTCTAGGCGTGCGCAGCGACATGCGAGGGAAAATTAGGGGCGGCTATGCCGGCTTTCGCAGTAAAGTTAACATCTTGCACATCATGCATCCGATCAACCCGTTAACATATTACTTGTGCATGCACACACATGCAGTCTCGTCCAACTCTATTTGGCGAGTTAACAGATGACATCTCGAATCATGAGTTCCTCGCTCTGCGTGTTCGTGCCGGTGGTCATCCACGCACACGTAACGCATACTTTGTCAACCTCCAGACAGACTCGCCGGTCTCGGGTGAGCTCTGGCAACACCGCCTATATTTCCGTAAAGATGACGGGTCGTGGGAGGACATCTTTGTAGGCCATTTATATCGATCACCTTTACACAGATTCACTTAAAATTATATTCCTTCCCAGATTCCCTTCTCTGCATTCGCACTCACCAGCTATGGTGAGCTAGCTACTGGGCGTGCATCGTCAGTAACGCTGGAAGAGGAAAGAATCCGATGGCTTGGGATATCCATCCTAGGTGGGAATGCTGGTGTCGAAGGACCATTCGAACTGGGACTCGACTCTATCAAAGCCGTCAATCAGGAAGATGTCCACACCGCACCTATCGGTGAGCAAGATTTTGTAGCATTATTCAATACAATCATGTTGAGTTTTCTCCATGGACAGCTGACCAACGTCGTGATGAAGTTACTCCCGAGGAGGAGGAACCTGAAGAGGTGTCTTGGCAACGGTCCCGGATGGAATAGCACTTCTATTCTTATTTAGGAATTTGACTTCCAAAATAATATTTCACTCAAAAAAAGAGTTCCTTCAATTTTCAATTCAAAGCTATAAACATAGCACAATGTAATCATACAGACCTCCGGAAAGGTAATAGCACAAGAGAACTTTATCACGGCTGAAAAGAAAGACGGCACCTCGCATACTTTGTTGTGTTCATAGGCATCATAAAGGAAGACAATGTAGTGAAAGGAGAGGTGGACATGGAGCGTAGGTTAGCGGGAAGGGAAGACCGATAAGTACAGGTAATGGAAGAGGAGGACAAGACAAAATAGCCTAGAAGCATGTAGCCGAAAAGGCTTATGACGGCAGAAGAGCGAGGTGAAATTTTTTACGAAAAAATTCTGTTCGCATCTCTTCCAAACTGGTATACGAAAAAGCAGTGGAGCTTCAGACAACAACACAGCATCCGCAAGACGTAGCGTTGTCATCTTGAGGATTCTGGGCATTGTAAACACCCGGCTGAGATGGAGCCGAGGGACGACCAGTCTGTTGCTCCTATAGATGATAATTATAGTTTCTCAACTACTTGCTTAACGCCGAAAGGCAAGACAGGCGCTTACTTTGTTGTATCGCCTGATTTCGCGGACAAGGTTTGAAAACGCTTCGTCGACGTTGATCCGCTGTTTAGCGGATGTTTCAATGAACTTGCAATTGAAGTGTTTCGCAAGGTCACGGCCCTCTGATTTTAATGATGCGGAGCACATCAGCAACGTCATACGATAGGGTATCAAAGGACAAGATGCGGACCGTTCATTCCAACTTGGCGCTCGTATTCCAGATCACACTTGTTCGCAACGACAATGACAGGGAAGTAGTCTTTGTCCTTAACACGGAGAATTTGCTGATGGAACGTGCTGATTTCTTCAAAAGAGCTGCGCGAAGTAATAGAGTAGACGAGAAGGAAGCCTTCGCCTGTACGCATGTACTGCTCACGCATAGCACTATCACACAGATTAGCATTCGGCCTGAGAACGAAAACCTTTGAGTACACACCCATATTCTTCTTGGCCAGCCGTGTCCAGCACGTCGAGTAATGCAACTTCGTCGTCAATCACACATTGCTTCCTATACGAGTCTAGACGAAATTCGCATTAGCTTTATGTCGTAGCACATTCCGAACAGAGCTGCTAACGTACCTTCGATGGTCGGGTCGTATTCGTCCACGAAATGGCTCTGAATGAACTGAATGGTGAGAGCGGACTTGCCGACACCTGAAACGACGTTAGCGAGAATACTATGAGATATTTCTGCTTGTCACTGACCTCCTCCACCAACGACCACAAGCTTGTACTCTCTGAGAAACTGGGCCTGAGATGGTTGTTAGGATCGAAACGTGGAGATAAAACAAAAGTCCGTGGAGTACCGACCCTGGCTTGCATTTCTTTTGCCTGTTTTGTGTTTATTCAAAGAGTATACCGCGACAAGAAGTAGAAATCACGACGAGGCCGACGAGTAGAAGGAGGGGTGAGGTAAAGATGCTGATACGAACGACAGGGAACGAGACGAAAGGGATCCATCGTTTTCAGTTCTAATCCGTAAACGGGATCAATTTCTGACGTAATGCATTGATCGCGTGTCCACACAACCATACCTCAACCTGTGTACTCAACCTTCTTCCTAGTACAATTAATGCTAATTCGTCCATTTCACTTCCTTGTTTCCTGTGCATGGAGATGCCATTTCTATTTTCCTTCATTATCGTCTCTCTGGCTTGACTTCTTTTTTCACTGGAATACGAGACACGGCATCGCCTTTTTTTGATTGGTTCGCCCGTCACTAGACCGTCACTATATCTCAAGATGGCTCTAAACAGAACTTGTATGTCATCATCAGCAGGAGGACACGGACGAGTGCTCACGCAAAAGGCTGTATATCAAAAGACCCTGCTTTGATTATCAAGGCTTGATATCAGACGGCTTCACTGGCAGGAAACTCCATCTAGATTCGACGTACCAAGGGAACCCCATTCTTCGTCATATGCCAAAATGGTCACTCTCCGACAGTACTATCTCATCTTCTGATGGCTTGAATTAGTCCTGTGTGGGCAGTCCAAGGACGAGAGCTTTACAGATCAGGCACTTCCGGTCTATCTCCTAGAGTCAATGCTAGTCGCTATGATTTTTCGACATCTGTTAATGTCGTTGTTTCAATATTTGTGGCGGAGTAGCAATTACTGATGTCTTTTGACCGTTTGACATCTATATTGGTAAGGGTACATTGGTGAGCAATGCATTCACCAGTAATGTTACATTGTTGCATTTAAAACATGTTTACTCAAGGCTAGGCAAGTATCATTATCAAACAGATTCCGCTGGGCTATCACGCGAAGTTCCACCAGGCGGGGCTTGGTCCCGACCGACGTCTAGGGACGTACTCTCCTGTGCTTGGACATTAATAACTCGACGTGTCTTCTCTCAACAGGCCAAGGCAAGCACGTCTACACGCGTTTCCAGCGTGGTCTGTTATCGCAGACGTAGTAATCTCGGCACGTTGGTTTCATAGATCTATGCCTGTAAAGTTATGCGAAGTTCTTCCCTATGCATAAACGAACTCAACGTACAGAAAAGGGTACCTTGCACGTTGGCCCAACACGGTATGTGAGTGATCCCCGACCAAAGGAAGAAAGCATCTCCTGTAATTTATCTTCGTGCGGAACTCCGGCAGGTTAAGCCAGGTCTTCTTCACAGGAGTGTTCAGGGCCGACGAAGCGCATCGGTATTCCAGGTGATTACAGCGCTACTATCCCTTCTGCGTATCCTCGGACAATCGTTTTGGAGGGATCAGGACGTAAGCAGGCAACTCGATCCGTATGCCCTTGGTGTAACATAAATCGAATGTCCTCAAAGTTCATCACTTCAAGCCCATCTGCTTCTATTATCCTGCACAATGGTGCGATAGGGTTCTTAATGGATACCTCCGGCTCGCAATTTCTCGTCATTTTTATTCCCATTAGCACGGGCTCTCTTCCGTTCAATGCATGCTATGCTTTCAATGTGATTGCTTCCGAGGTCGCGCCAGCCTTCGATACCGGACAAAGTTCTCCGTTCCTTCTCCCTTCTCTTCTTGTACCTCGATTGAACGAAGAACTCTCAAACTTCTAGATCAGCAGCCTATGAAATAAGGCATCGTCACGGAAGCAATCCGATATGCTCGAATCTGACCCGGCTCCGCACTTTTTGCGTTGCTCTCCTTCAACGATCGAACTAAGTTGGTACCAAGCGTGTCCCTTTCTCCTTGGGACCTACAGCAATCTCTTCTTGCTCTTGGCGAATGGCTTCTCAACTCCGAGGAGTTCGACCGCGATTACAATGCTTCGCTATGGCTTGGCTGTCAGCTCAGACTGACTCTATAATCTTGTTCAATAAAAAACGGAGGTGTCGGCCCCCTTTTCGACCGTCTTCATCATCATGTTCCTGTGAATTGCGACTATGCCGCCCTTTGCTAGCCTTCTTCAATTTGAATCAGGTTCTTTATTCCTTTCCGGGTCGTCCTAGAGTTCGGATAAACGCGTTTGAATGGTTCGGTTCTTCGGGACATCCAGAGCGGTATTGTTGTTCGTACTGTGCGCCATCGCACCAGAGTTATACGCTATTCCCGTCGTGCCATTACGCTCCAGACTGTCATACTCGGTTTCATTCCATTCAGTACCTGACTTCTAGTGGCGCCTCTATCCATACATGACATCAAGTTCCTGTTCGCATTCGAATCGTTCCCGTTTGTCTCGGGCATGTCGGTTATGCAAGTGGATTCGAACTATAACTTGATATGTATCCCGAGAATCGATTTGAACATGAAACATTCGTGTTATGAGCGGAACTCTGTTTCTTTTACTGGAGCACTCTGCATAAAAGCGATCAACGTCCCGCACTTCTATTAACGAACACGTTGATATGTAGCATGTGGTGGGTTCAAGCCACTTGCACGTTGCTTTATGAAATGACATTTTCCAACGGTTCAGGTGACGCAGCTTCGGTAGTCGGAACAAGAGTCACTGTGTCGGTTGCTTTTTTAAAAAAGCGGCTGTTTAAATGTTCACCTTAGTTTATGTTTTAAGCAAATTTGAAAACGACAGTATTGTACCTCCATAGACCTTTCTGACTCTTTTCCAAAGATGCATTTTGATGCTGCAAATAAAGATCACGCGCGAGAAATCATGACAAAGTAATCGTCGGCATCTAACTGGTACGCGTCATCCCGTGTGCGTGCCAAGCGAGTTAATTACCGCCTTACAAGCGTCCGGCCCGCCCCTCTCTCCTTAATGGCGCACTATTTTCTACATTGACTGTCATAAGGATCGGTCGTCGGTAAGCGAATTTCAAAGGCGCACTTTGTTCCGACCCAACCGACGCGAATCAATTTAAGCCGGTAATAATTTGCATTCATCGAGTCAACATCAACTTATGGAAGAGCGACCACAAGGACAATACGCCACAACATATCGGCGGACCATTCTTCCTGGATCCGGCGATATAATGGCGATATGTACGCGCCATTGATGTACTTTCTGACTTCTCGTCGCGCCGACGCAGAACCCTTTCATGCAAGGGCGGAGAAATCCGCACTCGAAACAGTGAGCGCAGATACGGAATCCGATGATTAAATCGTTGCGACACAGCATCGAACCTAACGTAATGGATTGACGTAGCCCGTCCACCTTTTGCATGCGTGCTGAGCCTTGACATCTCATTCAAACGCAACAGCGAGACGCATCGCACTACAAGCAATCAACGACCTGATGCCAATTGAACATGCAGGGTACAGTCAGTATGCAGAATCAAATAGTATGTTGGAAAAAATAGCCCGCACTTAGGGTTCTTCAGTATCAGTATAGCCCATCTTCCCGCTCCACTGCAAGTGGTAACAGATAAATGTCGCCCAGATATAATCTTGCTGATATGAACGTGGTGAGGACGCTCAGGAACCTAAATATGATAACGGACCACATAGCACGCTCCTATCGCATTTAGTCGGCACCGCACTCATCTTCAGATACATGTACAAATATAATGACTGTATCGTTTGCAGCGAGACAACGGAGGCATGAGAGAATTTCTAAGGCAATAAGCAGGATGAGTGATGCTGAGTAAAATGATGTTTCAAAGACTTAATACAAGTTGAACAGATTTTCCTCGGCCGATTCACTACATAGCTATATTACTACGCGTCAGCAAATATACGCCCAGCCGATTGTTGAACAAAAATTGACGCACCGGTTCCGATAATCCAAAAATGTCAAGTATCACTTCTTGTCATAATCCCATTTGCTCTGGATTCATTCACGACATTTAAATACTCTCCGATCTACTCGGTGGAGGCGTCTTTTGTGGGCGTTAGGAGTCCTGCACAGCGTTGGAAATAGGCAACCCCGCCAACAGCCATTTCAGAGGTATTCAGTCTATAGTCCCCACCTCTATGGGCTGCAGACCGACGAAGCCCACCTCAAAGACAGATAACAAGACCTCGCGGAATCGTACATACACCAAGTGGCGCAACCCTCATAACGGCAACCCTGGCCGCTTTCTCTTTATCTTGGAAGACAACCTTAGTGGGAATTTTGCGATAGCAGTTAGCAAGACGAGTTAAGAAACAGAACGAGAAAAATGGTGACGTCCCTTCCTAACCATCTGAAGAATCGGGATGCACAACAATCAGGCACATAAGGATGGCTCCTCGAAGCTAATTTTAGCTTTGCTTCAATGACAAACGGCTTCCATAACAAATATGTCAGGCAATTGGACTAGCCAGGGCCAAAACTGAATTCCAAGTACGTCAGCGCGATTGCAAAATGATTGCGGTCCGACCTCTTCTAAAGATGGGCGCGAATTCTGCGCACCCTAGGAGGTAGCGGTATGCTGAGCTGTTTTAGATAACTCCCGGGAGCTCATAGATCCTGTAATCCGTTGCGAAGTTGTGCCACATAACTTTCAAAAACATGTAAAACAGGAGAGAAAACTTGGAGTTCTGCTTCCGTACAAACGAATGGTGGCCCGGGTGCATCATCGAATTGAACCATTTTAGACATTATAGAGTTCCCGCAGGCACAAGCAGTGCGAAGACGAGAGCACCCTTCCGGTCGTTCTCAGAAGAACCTATGAAGATAACAGGCTCAAGGCGGAGGTTTCGCGGATTTGTCTAATTTCCCAACGGGCAGCAAGGCTGACGAACTTTAAACATAAGAGTCTAGACGTCTGGTCAATTGTCGCCGTTGTGGAAAATGCAGAACCTGAAAATCTTGGCCAATCCATTTTATCGAGATAACCCGGCGGTAGCGCGTATTTGCAGCGTTTTGAATCCTCCCGCGTAAGCGCTATTTTTCCAAGAGGGGATAGCCAAGGTCAATCATAGGGTCTCTGCAAAATGAAAGCTGTCTTATCCTTTGATTAAGGGTGAATGGGCGCAGCAAGGGATGTCAATTGACCATTGAAAGGACGTACGCAGAGATCGCAGTCGAGGCACACCTAGTGTACTCACGCGTCGTCGGTCCACTCGGAGATTTCGAGACTTCTAGTGCTGATGTGGCAGGACACGACATCAGTATACACTCGCCCTACTACTGCGCCGTCGTGGTACAAAAAAGTGATTCAATGAGATTCGATCCCGTCTATATTTGCACATCATCACGGTCGTTGCCGATACGTTATGTACAAAGACTCGATCACTTGCATCGCATATGTGCATAATGATATCTCAACACAGATATCAGAACATTGAAATGGATGAACTTGAGGAATATGTTTCGTGTAGCAGAGCGATGAGCGGCGTATGTAGCCTTTGCTTTAATGACGCCATGTACCGGGACCTAGCGCCAATGCCAGCGCCGACTCCGTCTATCTTGGCTGGAGTGCAACTATGCATGCTTGGTTGAGATCTGGGCAAATCTTATGATTGCTCCGGATTTCGCGGACGTAGTCGGGACTGTTGAAGTAGCAGAGGGAAATTTAATGATGATTAGATTGGGCCTGTCCATAAGGAACCTAGTGCCCGACGTGAGTCTATGAATCGTTGATAAGCCACAAAGTAAGAGAAGAAAGCCACAGTACGGAAGGAAAAAAAGATGCCCGCTTGTTAGGTAGCGCGAGAAAATGACTTAGGGTTCAAAGCAAATCAATTTGACGGAGAGTGTGAAGGTCAGGTAGCAATAGAAAGGTACGTAAGATTACTCTAAGGAGCATCCAGAAGACCAAGTACGACTAGTCGGTCCGTGTGTCGCATTTAAACAATCATACAGTAAGAGCTTCTACAGGTTCTAGGCATAGCTATACTACAAAGTCCAAAAGAGATAGCAAAGAGGAAGGAGTTCATAATTTACAATCTACGTATTATACAATTGTTCCGAATCTTCAATAACCCAATAATGATTTCCATACGCAATGTGCGATCCTAATCACCGCCCTGCTGCCGATGCGCCCCCGATGCCAGACGCCCCATTCACAGGATAGGGGATACTTCCCCTCCGACTCTTGTCCATCGTGCATGTGTGTTTCTCTAACGAGCGCTCGTATGAAAAGAAACTGTTACATTTCGAACACACCCATTCGCAGCGTTTTCCGTGTTTGTACACCTCGTGTCGTAATTGATCGTGTCGGCGCGAAAACTTTTCCGTACAGGGAGGGAAGGAGCAGGGGAAGCGAACACCCTTTCCTGCGTGAGTCTTCATGTGACCTCCCAAAGTGCTGGTGCTCTTGAACTGTCGCTTACATCCTGGCTGTGGACAGGGCAGCAGTCTTGACTCAGCAGATTTAGAGGTCGAGCCGGTCTTCGGATTTGGCTCAGTAGAGAGCTGCGGAAGTACGGGAGACGACTGGAACGATTGTTCGGAAACGGTTTGGATAATTGTTCCATTATCGATGACTTCAGTGTCGTTTCTCCGCCCGCCATCAGTAGTCGGCATTGTAGCGGGTAAAAAGAAGTTGTAAGGCGTCGTAGGTGAATTTGAACACGATGACAACGAAGATGAAGACGACATGTCTGGAGAAGCCGGTTCCGAGATCTGACTGGATTGTTGGGAAGATGCAATGTTGCCTTGGCCTCCCACATCAAGCATCGGATAATCCGTGTTCGGGGGGTTGAATATACCCATGAACGAATCAAGAGCTAACGACATGACAACGTGTAAATTTAATACTCGATAAGAATACAAGAGCAAGGACTTAATCACTGACCCGTAATCAAGTCCGCATCCGCAGAAGACATGAAATTCATATTGTCTAAGCCTCCGGTAACAGCCTCGGCATGCGCTCCCTAAACCGTCCTCAATTTATCAACGTACTGAATAGGCACACGGAGAAATGAAAAGCTCACGTTCATGATCGGCACAGAAGAGTACGCGAGAGGGCTTCCGCCCGTTGTATGCGGCGGATTGAAAGCGGGCGGCCGAAACACTGAAGCTTCTCGCGATCCAATGCTCGAACTCGGAACTGACGGATGATTGCCTAGAGGAAAATAGGGAGCGTCGGCCGCTTCGAACGGTCGCTGACTGAAGTTATGCGAACTTCGATGACCAGGGAGGAAAGAGAGTCGGACATAGTGACCACGATGGTCAATACCACGTTCGACACTCAGATCTGCCTGAGGGATGTTGACAGGTCCAGAAGGGGACATAGAAGCTGTACTGCTGGAAGCAGTCGTCCGTCCGTCTGTTGTAAACATGCGGGGCGATCCGAGAAGCTCTTGAGTGCTGCCAAAGGGTGTTTGCTCATCGAGAGCACATTCGATGTGTGGAGCGGATTGAGGAGAGTTGCAGCGGACAGTGATGACAGTGCGAGCCAAATGACCTGAAGGAATTACGATGCTCATAGTAGAGACTTGAATATAGAGAAACTGGGGAGTGGTGGAACGGAGGTCGGTCTCCGAACTACTTATGTATCTGAGGACCAGTGAGGTATCAGGCGTGTATCTAAGCGGCTCGAAAAGCAGCGCCTGGGAACCCAAGGCATCCTGAGTCGGCTAAAACGGACGTAAGATCACGAATTGGTTGCTTACTATCCTTCCAATAAAGGATTGGAGAATCTGCACCGCCAGAAGCTTCGTTCCAAACCGCACCAGTCCGAAACAGACCCTTACCATCCTTCCAATAAAGGATTGGAGAAGCTGCACCGCCGGAGACTTCGTTCCAAATTCCGCGCCAGTCCGAAACAGACCCATGTAGTCAGTTCGTTTCCTAATGAATGTGATGTCCCAGATCCAACAGCATCTCTAAAAAGCGTCACACGTTGCGTAGTATCATGGTTATAAAATTGGTAAAATATTCATCGCCCTCAGGATGACTTAGCGTCCATTCTGATGAGCATGAGTAGACCCTTCCTATGTGATCGATTGACAGACAAGCAAAAGTAACGCTGAGCGCGACAGTGTATAAGAGACGTCTCGAATACTCGCTTGGAGGCCGAGCCGAACCAATAGACAGAAAGCGGTCTACCGATCACCGACCGCGCGATGCGCCGAATAGCCTCAAAGCTAAACAAAAAGTCCAGTGTAGCTTCCCCAAGCGGACATCGAAGCGGCAAGCCACTACAGAAGGAAGATGCTCATGCGCTACTCAGGGTCTGAAGCAAGATCAAACGTGATCGATCCTATTGCCAGTCTGGATGTAATTACCGTCCCGACTACTCATCGGCTATGGCCGCTCTTAGAGTTGCCAATAATAGTTGTGTAGCAACACATCTCAGAATCTGTATAACACCACTAATGTGTCGGGGCTGACGCACACGGAAAAAATAGCTGACCGCACCAGTTTTAAACCCACTATCAGCAATAGTGGACAAATGTAGCGGGCTGAGGCGGATTGCAGCGCGGGGACTTGTCTCAAGCTTGAGTTTGTGTTGCGCGTTCTCGTACCAATCGGACTTCCATAAGCTTGGCGAATGGAAGCCTGATGAGTCAAATGGGTGTGTTCCTGCATATATGACGGTGCTTGAGTGGCTCATAGATCTGAGAGCTCGAAGTGGAGAGTCATAGCACGATGTCTATGCATGGATGAGCAAGCAAGGGAGGAGATTGATTACCGAACGAAGACAGGGCGGGCGGGGCTCGAGGAGCTCCTCGGAGTCGAAGCGAAGACAGATGCATCCGTGCGCTAAGATGTCCCTGAATACCTCAAACGAAGTCAGCGATGAACTGTCAAAGATGCTCGTTGGCTTGCACTGAAGCAACAGCAATACGTCTCCCGAATCGCGAGGAGCGACATTTTTAAAAAAGGGATAATTCCATATTAGGCAATTTTCACGCATCACGGGACGGATGTGCCGATCTCTCACACGTTGTTCCAGGCCAGGCTGACTGGTTTCAGGCGTCTTTCCACCACGACGAGTTCAACGCCTGCAAGCGCAACGAACAATGTCGCCCCTTTCTTTTGCCGCATCTGCAACGTCGGGAATACCTCTGACGTTTCTCTGGCCAGTCAAATTCTGCTTTTATAGTACATTGACTACATACGTGCTTTCAATCATAACCGGAAATGTGTCACAAGTTGATCGTGTATGGACGTTTCTGCCTGTGGTCTATACCATCTACTATGCCCTTCTGCCATTCTGGCCAGTAAGGTCTCCGCTCCCTCTATTTCCGTACGCCCCAGAGGGCTTGGATCGGACTCTCGTAAACCAAGCGAACCCGCGAACATTCGTGATGGCCGCTTTGCAGGTGAGGTCATAGCTTTTACATTGTCACGGATGCTTCTTGCTTAGGTGTTGAAACGTTAACGTAGATTCTGTGGATGTGTCGACTAAGCTACAATACATGGCGTCGTGGCTTATTCAGTCTGTAAGTAGGTTCATTCGTTTATCCGCTCCGTCTCAAATGCAATTTTATAGCCATGAAGAAGATTATCGCTGGGAAATTCTCCGCACAAAAATACCGAAGTGGCTCTTCCAAATCTTCAATCTCTTCTTCATTGCGATAACTCAGAACATATTGCTATTTCTTCTTGCTGTCCCAACACATAATGCCGCAATACTTGCGCCGGCCGATCGCGGCCTTAAACTTCCGGATTTCGTACTTACTCTCCTGAGCATCATAACTCTTGTCATCGAATTTGTTGCCGATAATCAACAATACAGCTACCAAGCTCACAAGCGAAGCGGTGTTTACAATGAGCACGAATGGCCAGGCGCGCGAATTCGGTGGACTCAGGCCGACGTGCAGCGCGGTTTCATCACTCGCGGACTTTGGGCTTGGAGCAGACATCCAAACTTCGCATGCGAACAAACGTTTTGGATCCTCCAGGCTCTCTTCCCTATTCTTGCGACTCCACGCCTCGAGAAGCTGTCGCGTGGAGAGATCACGCCACTCGTATCGTTGATCCCTCCCTTGGCATTGTGCATGCTCTTCTTCAGTTCGACTATTTTTACAGAGTCGATTTCTGAGGGCAAGTACCCCAAAGCTTATCGCGCGTACAAGAGCAGGGTGGCGATGTTCGTACCTTTCCTCACTCCTATTTGGGGTCTGCTATTGCAGCTGCTAGGGAAAAAGGAGTATTGTGATCGCCTTGTATATGGCGACGCCATCACGAAAGAAGTGATCGAGAATAAGGACAAGTAAAAATACGTAGAGCTTCTTAGACCATGTCTTGAACAGTGCACCTCATTGCCTTTTCCGTTCCATGAAATACTGTCTTCGTAGATACTATGTATTACGTCGAGCTTGCTTCTTGATAAAAACAAAAAAGATAAAATGATACGTCCCCATGACTGCATATCATGATGCGCACAAAGTCCAAGCCTCATGCTCCGATAGCAGTAAGAGATGCCGAAGCCGTGGAAATAATAGGTGTAGTCATTGGTGATTCAAAAGCTTTCTCAGTAACGTCGGAAGCCTTCTCGGCCAACCCATCCGTGCTTGAGCTGTTCTCAGTATTTGAAGGTGCTCCAGAAGCTCCAGACGACTTAGAAGACAAAGAAGACGACGCCGCCTCCTGAGAATCTGGACTTGGTGACGTCTTTGCTTTCTTTTTCTTCTTCAGCATCCCTGTGGTGAACAAAGTAAATGAGTCAACAAATAAGAGATTTTCCCATCAAAACAAGGATTCCATGACTTACCCGCAACGACGGCGCTCTTAACATTATCCACAATATCCCGGCTTTGCTCCAAGTACTCCGTATCATCAAATCGTCGCTTTGCGCCAACGGGAGCATCGTCACCGTCTGCTTTCTCTTTACCTTTTCCGTTAATGCCCAAACGCTTCTCAAGTTTTTCAAGTTTAGCCCGTTGAGCTTCTTGTTGAGCCTTTTTACGTTCCGGCTCGAATTCCAGATATGCTGCTAGGCTAGTATACGAATAGAAAACGAATAGTGTCAGTATGAAGCACCGAATACGGAAAAAGCGGGAAGTGAGAATGCATCAATGCCCCTTGTAGATCGTAGATAAACAATGCACGTACGTTTTCGCCTCTTTGAGCGTGCTGAGGCGGCGTCCATTCAAGTCACGACATGAATCATTGTTGCTCGTTTTCTGGCTACTCATCCGCCCACCCGCCGCACGGAGTTGCGAACCGAAGCCGCCCTTTCCGCCGCGGAGACGTGGCACGAGTCGCAAACTAATGAGTCTGCATGACTTCGCGCCATATGCGACATCTTCGTCGTTTCCATTTCCAAAATACGCAGCGTCACGCGCCCAGAGGGCGCTGAGCGGCCTTGAATCGAGTGGCAGGGAACCCGATGGAAGGGTAAGTGCGAGGTCTAACTCCGAAAAAGACGGTATGAAGTCCAGCAGATGCGATGGTACGTCGGCGAGGAGGGTCTCCGACGGTAAAGTCAGGGCCAGTGAGGGGAAAGGATGAAATGTGTCTATCAACAGCGTCGTCGACATCGTGGAGGAGTCCAAGTTGTGTGGTCCGGCTGCCTGACACTTGACGCACAATATCTTGTGACTAATCATCTGTGATCAGTAAGTCGTTCGCACGTGTTCACTTCTTCTTGTCTTGTTACTTAGTACTCGTCTCTTTTTCATCTCCAGGTTTATTCGGTCTCACGGGCCTATCCACTTGTCGGACCCTGGGTGGTTGAATCAAGCCGACCTTGAGCTCCTTTCGAGAAATCACCGCTGGAATTTGATGTAGTAGGAGGTATCTTACTTACTGCCTCCTTTCTTTGAATCCTTCTCTTTAGCGTTTCTTGCCACTCATTCTGCGCCCATCGCCCAATTTCCGCCCATCAGTGAAACCAGAACTATTCAAGCTATCGGCATACATACACAAGTTCTGGGGCACCAGATAGACGCATAGAATCTATCTAGACTCCCTATTCATCTGCAAGGTATATCGGGATCTCGCTGCCAATATTCCATGCGGCTTCCAGTCATCGTATATACATTCTTCCTATCGGGAACATCAAAATGATGCATACATAGCCATTGAATATGTATTCATCACCATGACCTTGAGGTAACTCTTTTTGCGTTCCTTGCTGACGGCTAAACTGTCCTTAATTACGATGGATACGGGCTTGTGCCACAGGCTCGACTGTATGGGCTGTTGCGGGCTTTCCTGACGATCGAACCTCCTGGATTTCAGGCCTCAATATACTTACATCCCCCTCCGCCGTCAATTGAATCCGTAAAATTGTTGACGAATCTCTTCCGCGATCTGGGTTACTTTGATTGAAGCGGTACAGCTTGTTGATCATTTCCTTTCTGGGAGGCGGGTCAACGATCGAGAAATTGGTGACGGTACAACACGGTGTTTCAAGCGCCAAGATAAACCTTCTCTCTCTCGGTCCCGCGCAACGTTGGACAAGAGCCTTATCTCTCTAAAACAAGTGGTTCTTCGGTATCTTGAGCTGTTCTCTCGGCGTTTCAATACATTTCAACTCTGAGCAACCACCGACGAATTTCATTTCTTTCAAGTGGCACTTCTTTCCTTCACCGTGTTTGACCGTCATTCTGATGCACGCGATTCGGGATCTCCGAAGGCGGCTAGATCTTCTTGTTCCTCATACATAGGGTGTAAAGCGCCTCCGGTCCGAGCTCTTATCACAAATCACGCAGTCGGAGGTGTCTGTTTTTCTGTCCGGATCCTACAGATCTCTGAAAGTCAAACATATTCGTATATGCTAAAAACATACTAGATCGTTCTCATTGATGCCGGTCAACACCGCCCCAGTCGACACCAGCTTTGAAATTGCAACTGGACGAGATAAAGATTTTCCCGAGAGCATACTACGGAGGATTTCTCAAAATGACGAAGGCGAAATGGAAGCGCGCATATAGGCGGACTTACGAATACGATACCATGCCCCGTCGGTGGCCACCAATCAGCTGTTTTTCAAAACTGAAAGACGATTTCTTATGCTGATAACTTGGAGTCTTGGACTGTATGTGCATTTCGCCACTATCTTGATGAACAATCAATATTTGTCCTTTGGCTAAACCATTCACCCATAGTTTTGTATCGTGCATCTTTTCTTAAAAAATCTGCAACCCTAAATTAACTGTCCTCTTGTCCTTGCCCAGATCGATGACAAACTGGCTAGACAGATCCCCTTGGATTTCTTATGATACGTATGACAATTGCAACACAAGTTTCGGAGTGCCTCCCGATTTATCACCACGGCTTCAGGTAGGAGAAGAGCTACTTTCTGATCATTTCGCCTACCGATCGCTCCCTTTCCTTAAACTCACATTATTAATAACTTTGGAGCAAGGGGGCGAGTCATACAAGCTGTCAGGAATGCAGAGTCGTGTTTCCATGCTTGACAAATGCATAAGTTTGCTGCGGCCAAACTTTCTATTTGGCTGACGCTCCCTTTGCACAGGCTTCCTCCCATTTTCACTTTTAACACTCGTCAATTAGGAAGTGCTTTTTTTCTCGACAAAAATAGTAAGTATGCCAAATTTCTTCTTCCCTACTTTCTAATGTGTTAAAATGTGCAATAGCCACAAAAAAACTGATGATCCTGGTTCCACCCCTTGCAGAAAGATTGTCTCAGATTTTCACTGCTTCTGCGCCGACATACGCATCCCCGTCACTTCTCGGCTATCAACAAAGAATGTGCTCAAAACATACACTATCATTTCCCTCCCTGTTATGTTAATCGCGCGCATCTGTCAAATGGAACTATCGATGCGCCATAAGACGATCTTTCGCACCGCCAGGTTTAATTCCCGCCATACAACGGTAGCAGTGCACGTCGGGCGTTAATTGCGCCGAAATACCCCACTGAAGTTTCCGGTGTGCATGCGCCATAAAGACAAACAGATAAACAAGTCCAGGCCCAGATCACAGTAGGCTTGGGTTCAGGCTAGTCGCTTGCGCCCGAGTTTGATCGACTCCGAACCTTCAAAACAAACAGAACAAGGCATCTTCCGGAGGGCTGTGACTTTGAAGCTATGACCAACCGTCAGGCCGATTAATATTAACAGTACAGCACTAAACATGCGTGATACATGTGTGTGTCTAGTGCTGCGCCCAGCTGAACAGAACTGCGGAGATGGCATACAATGGTGCAGAAATGGAACCAAGTAGTTTGACACAGGTGGTGACTTTTCGCCGCCTGGTTCGGTCATATCTTACCCTGTCTATACAGTCGATACTGTCGATAATTTGATTTGCATGTTCGCCTGACAGCACAAGGCAATACTAACAGCACCATAATAGTATCACTGCGTGCTGTACATACACAGCGGCGGTGATAGTCTAACTGGTAAACATCATTCACCTGGTGTTAGTAGACCAAACAAGTGTGAAACACGCCGCCTACATACGCGCATTCGGGCGGGAGTACTAACGCAGTTCGAAAGGCGGAATGGTAGAACGGAGAACGGAGAGTGGAGCGACACAAACCGCATGCAGATTAAATCGTACAAAAAAATACGCGAATACACGAACATAGTAAAGTACAGAAAGAACTAAGATTTACGGAGTAAGTGAATAGCGTCCGCTTAAACATAGAGGGCGCGTGCTATGCAGCGGACATGACAAATCGCGGAAAAGGTTTCGGATACGACAGAAGTGGTGGAAGAGATAAGCTGGGCGCATATGTTCTTCATCTGAAACTGTTCGCTGGTTTGATAACTACAGTGGCGGACAAGGCATTATTGTACACTTTCGTCTACCACTGTATGAGTCCGAAAAAAAAGGAAGAGAAAAAAAAAGATCTTCACTCGACAGCTTCAGTAAACCTACTCTCAACTGGTGCAGGTCCAGCACCTTCACTAGCGCTGGAAGGTCCACCGTTCGCATTCGCATTGTTGTCAGCCGTATTATTATTATTTACGGCACGCGGTGCCTGTCCTTCGGGCGCCTTTTCCTGTTGGCGCTTACTCGGTCGGCGCGAAACACCATCCGCGCCTTCTCCGTTCGACTTCCCGCTCGCATTCGGGTCTGTCTTCTTTTCAGTCTATTTGACAGATTGAAGTCAGTTACATGATGTTTGAAAGGAGTCTCGGGTGGATGAATGAATAGAATAGGAACAAGGCTTACCAGATACCCGTTCTGACCGAACTCGAGAGAAGAGCCTTTCGGTGGTTGCGAATACGACGGGGGTACAGCCTCGTCTTCGTTCTCAATGTTGTCTTGTGCAGGCAAATACAGATCTCCATCCTCATCTTCCTCCTCTTCAACACTCGAGCCTTCTTCAACTTCGTCTTCCTCCTCGCTGACGTACCCAGCAGCACGCACGGCCGCCTCAACAGGACCGCGGCGCTCCATGGACTCACTCGCCACAAGGTACCGCGCACAAAGCATGCGGATATCGTTCCACCACTCCATCATCGCCTCATGACTACTCGCACGGAATGTATAAGCATGAGGTGAACGCCCAGGAAGGCGCAGTCCACCTGCAAGAGTTCCGGTACCGTCTTTCCGTCCCTCAATATGGAATTTGTGCGATTTATCCGAACCGCGGGCGGCGGACGGCGGACCTAGCGTGCACGCAGGCAAGAAGAGCGAGAACACGGGCGTCGGCCGCGATTTCGGATCGGATGACGCGTATTCGTGCAAGTACCCCGCAGGAGATAGCACGTAATACGCTTCACGATATGTACGTGTGAAGCGTTTCTTGCGTTCCAAGAAGCCCATATGAACCGGAATGACTGATGGGTCCTCTTTACTTGGATATAGAATTGTCTCAGGATTACGGAGTGGTGTATCTGGATCGATGAGGTGATCAGAACGAGCGGAGAACGAGATCCATTCTTTGTCAGGCGCGAGAGAGGCCATCTGGGTCCCTAGCCCATGCCAGACGTCTTGCACAGAACTTTGCATGCGAGACTGCCACTCATCAAAAGTCTGCCACGCAGATTGAATAGCGCGTACGATTCCTTCTTCAAAATGAGCAGAATTTTGCTGCATGATGATGATAGACTTCTGAAGTGCGTTCTCTTCGTGCACTTGTTTCTGGAGCTGGCGCGCAACATTTACATTTGCAACGAATCTGAAAATCCGTCATAAGACGATCATTAAGAAGCGTGAAATAGAACGTACGGATCATCCCTGGCTGTAATTTGCATGGGTGTGTTCTTGAAAACAGCTATGTTCTTTGCAAGCTCAGCAACCAGGCGTGTCGACAATTCCCTCTCTTTCGCGACATTCGCCGCGAGCTTGCCTGTGTCATTTTGAACATTCTTCTGGAAAGTCAGAAAAAGTGGATATATTTAAAGAAAAAGAAAAAAATCACCTTGATATGAGCCTTAATTTCAGTTCTGAGTTTCTGCAAATGTTGAACGATGGAACTATCAATGGTTTTGCCTAAGTTCGCATGTTGGTCCGCAATAGCACGCGTCTTGTCGCGGATGCCATAGTAAATGTCCTAGAGTACGAGTTCAGTATAGAACCGTCCTACTGCACGTCAAAATATCTACCTGTATTCCACCTTCACCCAAGAACTGGTTTCCAGTTCTGAACGGTACTTGAATAACAGCACCAAGCTTGGTAAGCTCGCGTGCAATGTTGTTCTCAATATCCGCTATGCCCTAGACATCCGTAACAACGTCAAACCCACGTTACTAACCCGGAGATGGGTGAAAATACCTCGAAGTACGCAATGAGCTGCTTCACGATAGCCTTCCAACCAACAAAGCGTTCAATGAGTACATCAGACGGACGCAAGTCATTCGGTGCAATATTCTTCTTGATTAGGGACTGGTTACGACTTATATTCGAGCCTTTGGCGCTGGCGCGTGAGATCGACGTCGCACGCGAAATGGTTGCGCCGTCGTTCTGCATCTTTCAAGACGTAGGCGTACAACTGTTACTGTTGTCAGTGGGAGTGGCGCAAGAGACAGAGGAGTAAGACGAAGGCGGGGGCGATTCGAAGTTGAAATGGATGATCGACGAGGAGCGCAATGGTCTATAAACGGCAATGGCGCTGACGTCACTCGTACCCTCCCGTATGATGTCTCACGTATAGAGTTAATAGACGATACCTCCAATTGGATTGGCTCGGGGGCTGGCTCCTCACTCTTCTTTGTCTAGACTAGAACTCTTACGCCATCCATTCATTTATATACTACTTAGTACTTAGTAATTCAATAAGATATACGACTTAAGAGTATTCTTTTGCAGAGCCTGACCTAGAAGATGAACGGGAACATAACTTTCCTCCCTTTGGGATACTCGTTACCAAACTCCTTTTTATACGCTTCGTGTTTCTTCACAGCCCAGGCTGTCATCTGTGCAGTACCAGTCGCAAAAAAGAACCAAGCTAATGCAAGAATTGGTCAGCTTAAGACTTTCAAAGTAAAGAAAAGAGAATGCATACCAGCATAACTTCCAGTCATCATGGAAAGCGCAAACCAGGCAAGGCTCTCAAAGAAATAATTCGGGCACGATACGAGGTCGAACCCATAACCGTACGGGATAGCACGCTTTCGAGTGCCTTCAGGTCGTAAAGAACGTAGCGTCGAGTGAGTCTTCAGGTTGGAAAACTCCGCGAACTAAACAGCACGTAGAGGATATAAACTCACAACGGCCAAAGGTAAATGAAATACGTACAAGGAACACTCCCGTCCAAAGCCAAAGGAAAGACAGATCATTACGATTCGAGCCTAGGATAGTTGGAGAGAATGCAGAGTATTTTGGTCGGTACAGTGCAAATGCAAGCAGAACACCGCCAAAGACGTGATAATGGAATGAACTACAAAGCCCGTTAGACTTGAGTAGATGCATAGTAGCTGGTTAGGCTAGGATGTACTTTTTGAATATATTCCGGAGCGGCATAGTCGATTTAGAGAAGCGATGGACACTGTTGTTGATAGGCTCAATTTTATCATGAGGATTAAATAATTGACCTTAACGCACAAGATTGTCTCGTATTCGCGCTTGAGGAAATGGAACATAACCAACGCAAAGCAATACCTATCAAGTTATTAGAAAAGCATGGCGTACATTGAGAAATCACCTACTTCTGCAGAAGACTATGCTGAAAGTCGCCATCGTAAAATAGTTTGGGGAAGTAATAGAACAGCGGATGGATAATAATTGGTCCAACCTAAAAATAGTCAAAAACGCGTTTCAAAAGTAGACAGATAAAAGTGGGCAACATACGTATTCCACCAAAAACACAGTCCTCCAACCGACTTGCGGACCCAAGTCTTTAACGTTCAACTCTCCTCCTGTCTCAAAACCAATCTTCGCCAGCGTATCATCATCTGAGAGTGCTTTCTTGTCGCCTTTTAGAGATAACTTCTGTCGTTCAGGATAAAACTGCACGATAATATTTATTAATTTTGAGTGACTTTATGAAGGTGAAATACGAACTTTGGGAAACTGCGCAGCTATAGCTTTCTTGACGTCCGCAACCGTCGCGTTCTCTAGAGTTTTTTCACCGAGAACGACAGTAATGGGCAGCTTGAGCGCGACAGCAGGAGGTGAACCTGACGAGGAGATCGTCACTGACACCATTGCTATAAATTTACGCTTGTCGTTTGACGAGAAGAGGAGATGAACGACGGTAAGGACCACAACCAAGTTGTCGCGTCATGCCGATCCTTTGATCGCATCAGTGCTACTGACTCGAGCCTAACGGAATGCTTCCCTCCTGAACCCTCTCATGTCGTTACTCTCATTATCACGTTCATTTCCACCTTTGCGATCAAGGCACGCTACATATAAGATCAAGCGATGTACGTCTGACAACTCCTTCGTCTTGGGAAAACCATATTAATTTTCCTAATTAAATGATTTTCTAGGTTTATCCTCAGTACCTCCAGTCGACCTTGCACATGAAATCTACTCATTCAATTCACATTCTTCCAAAGGGCCGCTTCTAATCGCACATGGACTATTGTGCGAAAAACATGTTTACATTCTGTATCTACTTGGATATTGATGATTACAACTGTTAGTGGGTCCAAGCGCAACTGGACAACTTTAGGAAAGACGTTCGCGAAACGACTACAGCGGCCTGTGATCCCTCTGGTGCGACGATCTACTTACTTATTCTTCTTTACGTCGCATACACAATCAGTTGACTGACGAAGGAATCAATGCGCCTTGACAGGACTTAAGAAACTTTGGTGAATCTCCTCAAAGAGATGTTATGGATTACAACACCCAAGCTTCCGACATCTTACATTTCTGTGACAAGCATTCTCTAAAGAACGTGTCCATCCTGGGTCACTCTATGTTCGTCACCCTTCTCTACATTTAAAATTTTAAGGACTCCAGCTTGTCTTATCTGATATAATTTATTTTCTCATTGCAGGGGAGGCAAAGCAGCAATGACCCTTGCACTCCGTCCAGACCTCCCAAAGTGTCTAATCTCTCACCTCATCGTAGCAGACATTTCTCCTCTTAAAGGCAAGCTCTCAGTCGAGTTCCGTAGATACCTCGACGGCATGATCAACCTCGAGAAAAACGGAAACATAAAAACCAAAAAAGAAGCTTTTGAAGCTCTTCACGAGGTCGAGCCGGTAAATAAAATCATCCATCCTTACTTCGAATTTTACTACTGACGCATGCATCTGATATATGATGGTGCTGAATAGGACGCATTAATCCGACATTTTCTCCTCACAAACCTGGACGCAACATACCATGGACATCCCGTCAAATTCCGTATCCCACTAGAAACGATCAAAGCTAGCCTAGACGACCTCGGTGACTTCCCCTACAAACCTGGGGAAGCAAGCTGGGATGGTCCAACTCTGTTTTTGAAAGGTTCGAAAAGCAAGTGCGTATCTTTTCTTAATTCTTCGTTTTTATTTGCTTGATTGGATGCTGAGCGTGCTGACGTCGCCTTTCTCACAAAAATAAATAAATGAAAAATGAAAAGCTACATAAAAGAAAAGAATATAGACAAGCTGAAGCAGTTCTTCCCCAACATGGAGTTAGAGACGCTCGATGCTGGACATTGGGGTACGTCGTTAGCCTGTTCGCCCTCAAGGCATTTTATTCATTTTATTTTATTTTATTTTTACTTGAATTAACAACTTTCTCTTCTTGTAGTCCACTATGAGCAGTAAGTATTTTATTTTTATTTTATCTCTTCACTTCACTCTCAAAGAAGAGGCGGTTTGCTAATCGATGATGTACCTCCTACACAGACCAAAGCATTTCGTAGATTCTATAGTCCGGTTCATTGAACACCACGATTAACAAATTGCACCTCGGCTTGGCACAAGCACTATCCGCATTTATACTCCCCCAGGCTTTTCTCTATCACACAGAGTCAGCCTTCTATCCTAGCAAAGGCGCTCGAAATGCCACACAACAATTAAGATGGACCAACAAGCAACTACGTTTGATTAACAAGACTACTAATATAGCATGCATGCACCAAATACAAACAGAAAAGCGAACGGCGGAAAAACATTGAAACGTGCTTAGAGTGAGGCGTAAGGAACGGATAACGATGATATCAGTGAGTATGAGAAAAGAAGCGAGAGAGGAATGTCGAGTCATGAAAACCATTGCGAGCAAAATGGAATAAGACAGAGGAAAACATGAGTAATACGAAGGACGATAAGACCAGTTATCAAACATGAACACAAGAAAGCACATTAAACATACAAAAAAGCCACGCACACAGAAACAACACAGAACAGGACAGCCTGTTCTACCTCTTCCAGACAAGCCCATTCTCAATGGCTGCCTTAATCCTCGGCCTACCCAACAACTCCTCATGCTGGAGCTTGCTTCCATCGAACCTAAACTCCCTCAACGGTTCTGGATCCCCAACCACACTCGAATGGTGATGACGATCTACAACTCCCTTCATCTTCGCTTTCTCCGTCAACTTACTCGCCGTTCCACCAGGACTCCGCGAACTGACCATGTTCTCTACGACCTCGGTCGCAAGCATCGAACACTCGCTCCTCAATAGCCATAATTCTCTCAACTTCGGACATACACATGTCTGCCATCCAGGTAACCACGTCAGTCGCCTCAAACATCGATAGTCGAACCCGTGTGTGTCGACTAGCCGGAGAGAAAGGAGGTGCGGGACGCGGTGCAGGTATTCGAACATGTCGGCGTGCGAAATGCTTATGTTAATTAAGGACAAAGAAGTCAGGTTCCCGTCTGTGCGGTCGAGGAGTGTTGTGAGGTGAAGGCCATGCGCGTGACGCAGTCCATCAAGAGTGAGACTTCGAAGGACCGGTAGACGGAGCTGATCAAGGAATGCACTGGCTTCGCGGGCATTGCTGTGGTGTAGACTAACACGGAGTGTATGTAGACGCGGGAAAATCCATACATCCGGACCACCAGAGACCATGATCTCGCGCTTGAACGTAATCCCCAATTCCTCGAGTGACGGACAACCATTGAATAGCTCAACGATTTGCGAAGACGAAAATGCGTCAAATTGGACAGAGGTAAGCGGGTGACATTCGCTCGGTAGTATCTTTAATCGTTGTTTCAACACAAGTTGAGAAAGTGACGGCGCAGCGGAAAGCGCGAACGTATGTTCCCAAGAATCGAATGCATCGCTACCTGCCTCTGCGAGTGGGTCTGAGAGTGTCAGCTTCCTCAACATCGGTGCATCATGTGCCAATAGACTCCGCATAAAACAACCCGGGACAGCAATATCCGCAACCTGCCATCGATAACTCTGCCTTGCAATGTTATGTATGAATTCCATCAACGGATGTTGTCGCTCTACGGTTTGTCCCTGTTCGTTACGCAGTTTGTGGTGTATCCGTACGTCTGGGTGGTAAGACGTAAGCACGACGAGCTTGAATCGGAGAGGACAATTTCCTGAGCGTGCTATCCAACGCTCAAAGGCACGTGTTGCAAGTGCATAGGGACGCAGGAGGAAAAGACTGATCGATGACCATAATTCCGGCGTACGTTCAGCAAGATCGCGCCAGTACTTGCAGACTCTACCAAGTAGAAGAGGTGCAGTCCTGATTGAAGGTTCGAAAAAATCAGACTTGGAGGGAAGAGCATGGCAGAAGATGATGCCTAGAATTTCTGGTGGGAGGCGTTGAATATGGCTCGGACGACGCAGATCGAAGTCGATGTTGCTGTCTGAGAGCGAAAGGTGGCTTGATCTGCTACTACACGAGCGAGTGATGATCATTATCTGAGAAACAGAGCAGCAAGCATGAATAATAAATCGAGGAAAATGAGAGGAGGGAGAGATGTCGGCTCAGTGGGGCAGGCCGAGTAGAGATGACGGGACGGGAAGAGATGGGAGCAACGATCAAGCTGCATTCGAACGCCGATCTTAACTCGTTTCTATCATTAGACTAGCATCCAATTTAGACTCACAATATTCCTTTCCTCCCACTCTCATCTCCTCTCTACCAAGTATGCCAATCTGCACAACATGCACATACAAAATATCCCATCTTTACACAGTGTATGAGTCAGCAAACAACCTTCGTCTCGAACAATGTGTACGTCTGTCGATCCTTTCATTTCCGAGTGTGTGCATCACTGAGAACACAGCAACATATTCAATCTTAACTATAGCCAAAATGTCTAAACTTTGCCGATCCATACGTCGAGCACGACTCACTCACATTGCTTCTTGATCTGATTTTACTCAAACGAGACGTCTTTCGGCACCTTTTGTTCAATAGAGGATACCAGCCGAGACGTGCTTCGAAGGCCTCAAGTCCGTCAGAAGCCGACAAGAAGGATCGAACACGGATCATTGAATTACAGAGAGAAAAGGTGTGTCTAAACGTCACTATCAGGTGTAAATGCTGAAGAAATGTGATCAGGATCGTTGGGAACTGATCTTCCAACTCGGGATTGTCCTCATTTTCGTGGATGCTTGTAAGAGGAAATGGCTTTTCTATGACTCGCACGGCCTAATTCTGATTTCTGAAATGCATTTTCCTTAGTTATCAGATGGTCACATCTCAGTGAGCTTCGACAATAGACAACATTATGTCACTTTAGACACATCTTGCAGACCCCTTAGACAGTCGCGAGACCGCGAATTCGGCATTATGGACGAAGGATGATGTCGAACCTCTTCTACGTATCTTTGCCGGATGCATCATTGGCGAGTTGTGCCTTACATGTAAGACTCCTAAGTCTGATTCCGAAAGACAGAAACAATTGCATTTCACTTAGGCATTGCCCTAATGTCTGCGGCTGTCTTAAAGAGTATTAGACTATGGAAGTCAATGTTCAAATCATCAGGTCAAGCCGAGCAAAGCGGTGTCAGAGATGAGCTCAGGTAAATATACTGATTATTCAAGGTATTCCCTCATATTTATGAATGTGATCTTCCATAGACTATCACAAGTTCCATTGACACTGTTGTACTCTTCCCTGACAAAGCTATTTCTACTGCTCCTTCTGGCCCTCTGGAAGCCATCTTCGGTTCCTTCCAGTCAACCTTCCTTGCCAAGGAATACAACGGAAGCGAGTTTCTTTCGCGATCTGATGGCACATGATGTCACGCGAAGGGCGCTAGAAATGCTTGATGACGACAAGCTCGATCGAGAGTGGGTCGTGCGGAACGTCCTCGGTGGTATGGCGGCTGGATTTGGCTTGCGAGGTACATAAGAATAGAGTTTTCCTCGATTTTACGCAGGGCGGAGTTGACATCATCGATTACTTTTTTCAGTCGTGCTGGACATCCAACCGGTATTTACGACAATAATCATTCTGACCGGGTATGCTTCATCTTGTGTTTGTTTAGTTCTATGCGTGCCTAACTGCCCTTTTCTTTGCATACGCCAAAGATGGGCTGCAAAGACGTTCGTCGCAGCTGCTGTTTCAACGTGGGTGAATAAGGGAGACCTGACGGGAGATGTCTTTCTGGCATATAGCATACCATAATAATAGTTGGATATACTTTCACTTGACAGTTCGCTTTCAGCTAGCACGATGTTGGGTTCAATGACTCCAGCAATCGGAGGATACGTTTGCTTTACCTGTCAGACACAGGTTTAAATCTCTGGTATCTCTCTCGTCTGAGTACTCTTGTGGCGGATGTTGCGTATTTTGTGGTCTTTGAGCGGTCTCACAACACGTTTTGGATGCTATCTCTGGCAATTTAATAACTTAACTCAGATAGGTCAACTCACAACCCAGCCTACATGGTGACGACTACAAGATCCAAATTTAGTGATGTTATCAATAGTACTTGACATCTTGTTGGTCATCGCATATATAGATCAAAGTAGCAAGCCAACCGCACTCCGGTCTCAATTCTCTGTGGTGATCCAAATCTTCATCTCTAGATTGAAGCAACCACTCTATACTTGTTGATAGATTGAGGTGAAGACTCCACAAAATCATAATCAAGATCCTAATGCTCACTTCACGAGTCACTTGTTGTTTGCCATCCCAAGGCAGCAAAACTAACACTGCCGAGCATATGGATTCTTTGATATCAACAGTGCTCATAAATCAAACTCGGCCTAATTGTGAATGCCGACAAGCTCATATAAGTGCAATTAGTTCATGCTAGTGAATCGTCTCTACGAAGATCTTTCTTAAATGACCTCCTACGCCACTAAGGATTATCTATGCCAGATCCATTCAATAACTCTCTTCAAGGCGGTAACGGGTTAGCATCTATGCTTGATCCGTCGTGCATTGTAGTAATAAATTGACCAACTTTACTTGTGATTAGCTGCTTGTACAACATTTCACTTGTATTATAATAGTGAGTTGTTGCTTCCCTCCAAAGTCTCGCTTCCCTTATGTCTGCAGTCCTACATTTAGATGAAGAGGTCTGTTGAATACCTACACTTGGTCATTCTATCTAAGACAGTTGTGAATTAGGTTGAATATATATGGGTGGGTAGTCTAACAATCAGAGAATTGTTCTGGACCTGACCCTTTATAGACAAAGAGCTGCATCACGAAAAAGTCGCAACAAATGTAATTAATAATAGCAAATGTAATTTAATAATGTAGTTATATATCTATTACAATCTAAAATAACAATTATACTTGGCACATAATTAAATTGTAACAATTGTATATAAATGTAATGATTATACAAGAATTGTATTATACTACAAGTGTTTTTTAAAGCAAGTAATGTTAATACCATTATTACTACAATATTATATGTGAGACACAAGTACTTAGCTTTTATTGTAATATGTTAAAATTGTATATAAAGTAATATACAATAGCAGGTGATTGATTATAATACTTATGAAAGTGATACATTATGCTTGTAAGTTGATTATAGTAGTTTTAGTAAGATAATATGCAATTATATATAGTAATATTGTTAACAATCACTCTGTTAGTCTTCTAATATAATCTGGTTTTACTTTTAAACTATATATCAAAGTGATTATGTAATCGAATACCGAAGATCGAGAGCATATAATGACGCACTTGCACTCGTCACTCCTTTCCTCCTACCTCCACCACCTCCCCAACCCTCTTCCCCCAATCCTATGTCGTTGCTTCTGTTCTCTCTAGTCAAGTCCTCCACTCGCAAGCGTCCTACCAGCAGGCACTCTGCCTGCTACAACATAGGCAATAAACATCACTG